>NC_139979.1:4552477-4562477 GCF_963993115.1 Abramis brama
CTGTTATCTAAAGAGGGCAGGGGCAGATATGGGCTAACGCAATATTTAATCATAACAATGGAGATATACACACATATACACTGAAATTCAACACTTTTTCACACTTAGATATTCTCAAAATTCAATAAAATATTTTGAAACACAAGTTTCTCTTTCTCAAAACATTACATAGTACTTTTCATATTTATTTTCATCACTATATCTATAATTTTACTCACTCTAACAAACAAATTTTAATTCAATTTATTGCTTCTATAAATCTATAAAATAACCCATTTGCTTTTGACAATTAAAACATTGATTCTTGAATCATAATTTGGTTGAACTGACAAACAATAACTTTGACAAAAAAAAAAAATGCATTCTGCAAGGTCACATAACAACTATGTTGCAAACATCTGTTCAAATGTTGATTGCAAACTGTTTTTAATCAATTGTATGCACTAAATACTTTACAATATGCAATAAACAACATGCTAGTGCCATTTCAAACATAACCAGAGACGGTCGAACCATAAGAGCGCCCGGAGCATCGTGTGTCGTACCTGTTCGGGTCCCGGCGGGCGGCTCGTCCAGGTCAGTGTTTGCTGTTTGACGTCCCTTTGCCGTGACTGTTGGTCTTACTGCACACCTGGATGCTGTCGCCAGACTCAGGCTGTAACTTAACGGTCGGAACGGTGAAGATAGAAGACACTGAAAAACAACGACAGATTCAGTCTATGAGTCTTTATGCAACGTGTATGACAAAAGACAATGGAAAATATAACATCATCATGTAAAAGTACAGAAAGGGAGGGGAAAACAATAGTATTGTGATGATGATGATGATGATGATGATGATGACAAGAAAAATATTGTTGAAAATTAGGAAATCAATAACTGAGAAATTCAAAATAGATCCAGAAAGAAATGATGAATCAAACTCTAAAACAAACTCATTCCTTTCTCTATAGGAATTTAAAATAATTATTCAAAAAGAGTTAATTCATTAACCAATCCAACCAGCATTGAGATAAAAACATTACAAACTTTGATTTAAAACAAAAAAATGTTTAAAAATAAGATAATGTAAAACATTTTTTTTTTAATTAACTATCCCATGAAGCGCTGTGAACTACATATGGGGAATTTTATGACAGCTGTGTTGAGAAGAATAAACACTACAGTAAACCAGGAACAAACTGCATGAGGCACTGATTCATAGATAAAAAAGAATATATAATATATATAGTATTTCATAATTAATTCATCAAAGCCATTTCTACTGCAATATATTCCTGAGGAACCAAATGCCACTATCTCAGATACACACACACACCAGAGTCAAACCCTATTTACTACATTCAAGAAGCCAGTGACCCTGTAAAGCCGCTTTAAACACTGATAAACCCTGATAAAAACAACCATTACTGAACATCTTACACCAAAACTCGAGTGTTATCCGTCATGCTCCCACTGTAACTGTTTCATTGTGATGAGCTAAAAACATCACAGGTGTGTTTGTCACTTGAAAAAGACCCAGAGATGTAGTGTCAAAGTACACACACACACACACACACACAATATGTAGTGTATACTATTGATTAAAACCAGTATGCAATCAACATTTGAACAGTTGTTTGCGTATGTACAGTATGTGTGTAACATACATACAAATATATATATATATATATATATATATATATATATGTGTGTGCAACAGTAAAAATGGTTCTTGCTATAACAAGCAGCACTAGTCAAGATAAATATGAGCCATTTCATTTAATAAACGTCATAAATCCTGCTGCATTTTCCGTATCAATCAAAGCCGGAGCTGAAATGTTAATTACTCGTCCAGCTTCCCCCAAACAGCAACCGTTCTCTTTTGTGATTGAACCGCAAGCGTATATGAAACAACAGAATTAATTTTCCCTTCATTCTTCTGCTTGAAAAGCGGCGCTGCGCTCTGTGCGTCAAAGATCCGCCTCCACGCCTGAGTCCCGCCTTCCTCCCGAAAACAACCTGCTGTGAGCTGATAACAGGATTAATTCAGCTCCGACTCCTAATCTGTCAAATTAAAAACCTCATTCTCGTATTCAAATGACTTGCCCGACGCTTGTCTTCCGCAAACGCCTGTTTTCTGTAGCGCATAACATGTGTAGGACTAAATGTGCCTGTGCTGCAGTTTTGTCTGTCTACTAACCGAGGCATAAAGACGATCAGCGGCTGTGGAGGTCTCACGTGTGGATTATGGATATGTGTCACTTTAGACATGACAAAAGGCCTTGAGGTCTTTTAAAATCCCAAACCAGCCAGAATGACCCGAATCATCACCAGGAGCTCGATGCTTCTGCGAGTGTTGAACACGAACGCTTTATTAAAGTCGGCATGAAACGGAAGTTGCACTCTTTTCATCCCTATTGTGACATATATCTGAGTGAAACAGCTTCTTGAACAAGAACAAATGTAGGGCGAGGTTTGATTCTGTACAATTGCTATTGGTGGATCTTATGTGAGTGACAGGTTGTCCCGCCCTCACGCCAGTAAACACATCATCAGATAACTTTCGTTAACTTTACATTAAGTAAATCCACTTCAAAAGCTTATTACTCTTCAACAGCGATGCCATAGAGATATGCAGAGCAACCACAAAAACGGAGGTCTATAGTGTTTCTACAGTAGATTTTCTGGTAATCTTACATGTCAGATGTCAATTACTGCATCTGTAACACACGCACATGTATTTATCTTCAGATCTATCATCTTTATCCTTACAATTTGTAGTCCGTTACTGAATACAAATGACAAAAAAGAATTGACAAAAAACTTACTGTAGTTAGTAACACAATCTATTAAATTACTCACAAGTTAATATAATCTAACTACTTTTAGATTACTTTTCACAATGTATCACATTGCTTTGAATAGGATAATTGTTCCATACTGATATGAAATATAGACAAAAAAAAAACTTCCATTCTCAATATTACTTCAAAGAGGTTTGACTGACAGAAAAGTTTGGAATTTGATAAATACGAAATGTCATGAATTTGTGCATTTTAATGTGTTTGAAAGACAAAAGCCTTCCAAATACAGTAATATATGGTTAAATTCAGAATAATTATGAATATTTCACTGCCATTTAGTTAATGATATGAAATCATGTAATCAATAAAAAGTAACTGTAGTCTGATTTTAAAGTGTAATATAATACAGTTGAATGTTGCATTCAATGTTTTTGTTGCAAGTGCCAGAGTGGCACACCTGAAATCAATGCAACTATAAGTATGGCTTGATTCTGTTTGTTTGTTACCAACACCCTGATGAAGGCCAGTGGGCCGATGTTTTAATGCTTTAGCCCTTTTAAATAATAAAGGCTTTTTAACTTTTGCATCCTTCTGAGTGCCTGGACCTGGATTTTTTTCCCAAATTCTTTTCAATGTATTTTATATTTAGAATCTGATTGTGTAATCCAGATTAAATATACTCAGTTATTACCCAGCACTGTTTATTCTCATGTTTAGTAACATCACAAAGCACCGCTACTAGTTAAAAAGCATGCTTTTGTTTTTCACTCATTTTTATCAAATTTTCTTTGTTTCAGGTTCTTTTGTTTCTGTCGGACTCTTTGATATGCTGCACAATTCAAACTTTGTAACAATCTGAAAAACATGCATCAACCAATCAGAATCAAGAATTCAACACTGCTGACAATAACCAATTCCTGCATATTTGCATTTTGCAAATCAAGAAAAAGTGTCAGTCTGCTGGTCTCCAGGGGAAAGTGAAGCACGTCACCTCATGGAGAAACCTTGAACATGAGTCGTGACAAGGCAGAAACGTGATGACTGTGCAATCTTTGTGAATTACCATCAGAGAGATCACCATTTGGCATTCAGTTCCAGACACGCATCAATAAAATGGTATGTTTAACAGTAAGAAAGAGCGAGAAGAGACAGAGAGCGTAAAATACTGATGAAGGAAGGTAGTAGATGGAGGAAAACACAATCGATTCCTAACAAACTGCCTGCAGTATACACTGTACACTAGATCTGATATACAGTGCAATGCATAAGTTAATACACCCATGCTAAAGTTGACTAAAAAGAGGAATAAAAAATCATATTTTGGAAATTGAACTTAATGCCTTAATTTAAAAAATTAGGAAAAATACAACCTTTTAGGACACCAATTTTCTTTGTGAATGAATAATGTATCGTAAATAAATAAATGTTCTTCCTTAAAATACATGGTGCATAAGTGAGTACACCCCTATGTTAAATTCCCATAGAGGCAGGCAGATTTTTATTTTTAAGTATTTTTTTTAAATTAATTTTTAGGATACTATGCATCCTGATAAAGTTCCCTTGGCCTTTGGAATTAAAATAGCCCCACATCATCACATAGCCTTCACCATACCTAGAGATTGGCATGATTTTATTTCAGTTAGCCTAAAAGCTAGTTTGATTTGCATTGAGAGATGATCTTATGGAAAGTACTCCATGCCAATCTCTACATGTCAGTGTGGAGTCAGTGTGTAGTGCTGTGATGCGGTGGACTCACTGTCGGGCAGATCCCAGAGTCTCGGGGGCAGATGGATGAAGTACTCATGGTGGAGGGCCGCCTGGGCCGAGACACGGTTCTTTGGGAAGCACTGGAGAAATCTGGAAGCCAGCTCTTCAGCATGATCTACATAACCCAGCCTGCCAACACACACACACACACACATATAAACATACAGATGATACAGTGCCAAGATCACCACACACACACGCTCACTGCTCGCATCTCTCTGTCAGCTTCACTCCCGCTGACGAGCGGCTGGAAAAATGTTTGTTGACTTTTTTGGAGTGGAAAATGCAAAGTGAGTTTTCACCCTCAAACGTCCTCTAAATCGCAAAGACAAGGACCGACACAAACACACACCTGCATTCTGCACTGCAGAACAGATAAACACATGAACACACAGTAGATCTTAAGATGCTGAGCTCTCAATGAGTGTGCAGATGTGCTGTGGTCTGGAAATTAAACCAAGATACTGGTAATGATTTTAGGATGGCAAAACTTACATGATTGAATGATTTACATCACAATATAACAAAGATGGTCTGACATCACGGCCTATTTATCTGACAATGACTAGTCTAGTTAATGGTCTGTTCTTCTGTCCAAGAACCGCCTACTTACAGACTTCTGATTGACATGTGAAGTGACCAATCACAGTTTGCTTGGTGTGTGTTACTTAGGGGCGGTTTATCTGAAATAGCACATATGCCAACAACAGACCAGTTTCTGATTAAAAAAAGGAAGTAATTTAGTTTCCACAAAAAAAAAAAAAAAATCTATTTTTTTTTTTTTTAAGAAATGAATACTTCATCAAGGATCCATTTAATTGATCAAAAATGTCAGTAAAGACAATTATAAAATTACAAACAAATTATATTTCAAATAAATGCTGCTGTTTAAATAAATGTCTTTTATCGTTCTATTCATAAAAAAATCCTATAGAAATAAAATCTCGCCATTTCCACAAAAATATGATGTTTTCAAACTAGTATGAATACTATACTTATTATCAACTGTTTTCAACATTGATAATAATCTGAAATGTTTCTTGAGCAGCAAATCATCATATTAGAATGATTTCTGAAGGATCATGTGACACTGAAGACTGGAGTAATGATGCTGAAAATTCAGCTTTGATCACAGGAATAAATTACATTTTGAAATATATTCAAATAGAAAACAATTATTCTAAATTGTAATAATATTTCACAATATTACTGTTTTTACTGTATTTTTTTTTAATCAAATTTTTTTGACACTTTTCAGCAGCAGTGTAAAATCTGAATTTCTTTCCATAAATCTGAATTATTTCACAGAAATAACGAATCGGAATATATCGTACAGTTTCAGTCATGGATATCTAGATTGTGCCCCAAATAAAACCTCAAAAGATTAACTTTCAGCTCAACAACTGTCTTGGAAGAGCAAGTTAGTTAGCATGACTGACTGTTAACATGCTTATATATATATATATATAATCTGTTCTGAATGGAATCATTTGAAGGAAAATCTGTCACTCTACCGAGGTTTGACTCTGTCACATTATGCAAATTAAATGACTGATTGTTCGTTTGCCAGCATTCTCATGTTGCGTAGTGTGTTTTCGGGCCTAAGGCTGAATGTGTGTGTGTGTGCTGACTGAACTCCTGAACTCCTGAATCACACTCACTACTGCCAATGAAAAACCAAATGTATAAAACTACAGATGTATGTGGATAATTAGGCCTCTGCAGCATTAACACATTAAAGAAACATGAAGTTTTCTCAGAGTTTCTGTCCACCAGCGGCACTTTCAGCACTTAAAGATGTGTGTGTGAAACAAGCTTGTGTACGAGTGTCTGTGTGATTAGATGGTAGAATCTATAGGCTTCGGTTTGCGTCTGAAGTTCCCACTCGTGTTCTCGTGCTTCTTCTGCTAGTTCAGACGTGGGTTAATCGAATGAGAACAGAAACTTCACAAAACTTCATCTGATTATGAGGAAAAGACCAAGCTCATTATAGTTTTACATTCATTTCTCATTTTAACTTTAAGAATATTTTTTGAGATGTAATTTGTTTAAATGGTTTTGACTGTTTCCTTGTTCAGGACCTGATGCAATTTACATTAGTTCACAAGTTTGGGGTCAGTACGCTTTTTTATTTGGGGGGAAATGGTACAATTTACAATAAGTTTATTAGTTATTGCTTTAACTAACAATAAGCATTCCATTTGTTACAGTATTTATTAATTTTTTGTTAACATCACTTAATAAAACACAGTTAATCAGCTCAGGTCCATTAAATAATATTAACCGATCTTGTACTATAAACAATGTACTAGTGAATGTTGAATTTAACATTAGCTAAGGTTAATAAATGCTTTAGAAGTAACATTGTTAGTTCCTTTTGTTGTTTACTAATGTTAACAAATGTAACTTTACTGTAGTGTTCCCGGATATTTTTAGTTTTAAAAAAGTGTCACACGGAAGGACTATTTAAGTGAACCTATTGCTCTTTCATAGTTTTCACTGATGCTTCATGTAAGGATCAACCTCATCTCAGATGTTTCTCCTAAAAGTATGAGTCTAAAGCTATACAAAATAATGTGCTGTGAAATTGATGAGAAATGTCATATTGAGATTTCTGACTTCCAATTGATTTTGATTTGACTGAGCATAGTTTTCGGCATTGTCAAGATCTTTGCAGAAACTCAGGAGAAACATCTGAGAAGTAGATGATTTGAGCAAAAGTCTCCATTTTAGTTCAGTGCCGTGCAGGAGAAATAACTGAGATATTCAGAAGATTTCAGGTGATTTGCAACAGAAAATGGTGAAAAACCTATGAGAAAAAGTCACATTACAGCATCTAGAACATACTTTGCCATTCACACAAAAGAAAAATGGGTGTTATAAAAAGCTATACAAAAATACATAATAAAAAATAGTTGTGGTCACTTACTTGTTCCAGGCTTGTCTGAGTTTCTTGGGACTGTAGACAGTGAAGCGATCTGCAGATGAGAGACAAGCGACAGATGAATAACTCTTCTGCTCACCAAAACGCCATTTATTTAATAAAAAATACAGTCAAAACAGAAATATTGTTAAATATTATTACAATTTAAAATTACTTTTTCATATGTGAATATATTTTTCCTGTTAGCATATTAGTCTTTAGTGTCACATGATCCTTCAGAAATCATTCTAATATGATGATTTGCTGCTCAAGAAACATTTCTGAATATTATCAATGTTGAAAACAGTTTTGCTGCTTCATATTTTTGTGGAAACCGTGATAAATCTTTCTTAGTTAGGTTAGGTTAAAAATCTTTTAACTTTTAATCATTAACATTTGGATCTTATCTTAACTGGCACTTTTGATCAATATAATGTGCCCTTGTGGACTAAAAATATTGATTTTAAAACTGTTACTGACCCCAAACATTTTAAACAACTTTGGTCAGTGTGATCAAATAATGAGTCAAGAAAGAAATTATATTCTGCACAGCTGATATTCATTCATCATGCTGGATATTATATTAATATTTTGAAATTGTTTTTATTTTTATATTTTCAATTTCTAATTTTAGTTAAAGTTTTAGTAATTTTGTTGTGCGTTTATATATATTTTTTATTTTATTTATTTTTTTATTTTATATTTCAAATGTTGCCTTGTCAACTAACTGAAATAAAAAAAATGCAGGTAAAGTTTATTTTATTTCAAGTAACAAAAATGTTTTTTTCTGGCTTTGGTTTTAGTTGTAGTTAACTATAATAACCCCTAAAGGTATTCTATAATACAGAAAATGTGCGCACTGCACAGTAAACATCCTCTATCCTCTTTGTTCTAGATGTCGATTCATTAGTTTGGCCTCCTGCGGACTGGATCAATACACACCATCCGCTCGGGCATTCAGGTATGAAACATCAGTACACACACACACACACACACACACACACACACACACACACAATCAATGCCCCTTATATAAACCCAGCAGCTCCATGACCTGCAATTAAACATCCCAAACCCCACAACCAATCGCTGACACTTCATCAAGAGTGAGTATTCAACAACAGCACATGGGAGAGTGAAGGGCATATTTACATAGCAGTAAACCCTGTGATCAGGTCTCATACAGTATTATTTGATATAAACTGCCGTCTCAGCTGGTCTTCGTGTAGAAGAGCGGTAAACACTGTCCTCTGCTGCTACAACACTGAACTACACCTCTTCAACATTTCTAGCTGATATTAGGAAAGAGACTTAAGGAAAAACACGCACTGCTCATTTTTGAGCTATTTTGCTTCCACAACATGTCTTCTTAAAATACACACTTAAGTGCTATCTCAGATAAATCTCCACTTCTCAGCAGAACTTGCAAACACCAAACTTTAGTTTTATTCCTATATTCTGAAGGTGTTTCTTACTATATCATTCGCCTTATTTATATATTTTTTTAAATCCTAAAAACCTGGTGAAAATGTTTGCAATTCTTACTGCAATCAATCAAATGGTAAAGTATTGTGATATCTACTGATCTATCTATCTATCTTTTTTTTTTTTTTACCCTATTCAGCCTCAAGCCATTATGACTTTCAAAATGCAAATAAGGCGTCATCACAGAATAACAACCTCTTTCACCTTTATCGATTAAATGTATTGTTGATACTAGACTAACAGAGCGTTTTAAAAGTTCAGCTGATGGTGTTTTATTGAGATTTACTGTCTGCGAGGCTTCACTGGACGCTCGGTGTTTTATGAAGGTCACCTTGAGGAACATCAGAACTGGAGGACTGAATTGCAGAGGGAAAATTCAGGCTGTGTCCGAAATCGCTCCATACACACTTAAATAGGGCACTATTTGAAGGGAACAGCAATTTGGTGTCCGAAACCATAGTGGACGTTATTGAGTGCACTCATTCAATCCCATAATGCACCGCAATAACGAGTGTACAACCAATCTACACTCAACAGCTAGAAAATACCCATAATGCACTGTGAGGGATTCCCGCATCTCTCCAGAAGATGGCGCTGAAGCCGAATCATCCATACATTCATTTTCCAAACCGCTGGTTCAATGTGGCTACAACGTAATATCATACATATCTAAATTTTTAATTGATTTCATTGTTTAATTAAGGGATATACATGCTAGAGTTCAAGATACATCTTTTCATCACTACTGGAGCTGCCAGTTTGCTACGTTTTAAACGATTATTAAACAGCAAGCACAAGCGGCAGCTCTTCTGGTGAACTCAGTGTCTGTCATTCACTCTTTAAAGTGGACTATATTAGTGGACTAATGTAGGGAATAGTGAACGAGGATATAGGGGGCGATTTGAAACACGGCCTTAGAGCTCTTTAGCATCTCTGCTTCAGTATCTGTGATCATTAGCATAACGGTTTATTCCAGAACATTCCTCACATCTCGTTCATTAGGCCATTGATAAAAGATAAAATAATTTAAAATATATTA
>NC_139979.1:5167477-5624977 GCF_963993115.1 Abramis brama
GCGGGATTTGAGTGAACGCCGTCTTATCGTTGAGCATGTCGGGGGAGAGGTACGATTTTCAAACAATCATCGAATATTATTTTACTTGATATGCCAATCCTTAATATTTGGTGTTTTAAATGCGTATTTGAGGTCTCTGTGAAAGTTTGAAAGCTTCTAGTGCTGCTTTTAGAGTGCTCACGTCCGTAACAGAGAACTGTCACATCCTTAACATTGTTTTTTCCTCATAAATGCGAAACATGATAAATAATTCGTAGAAAGTTCTGTGGAGAGCCAACCCTTCTTCATTCAGTGGGTAGTATTACTTTTGGTTTGCGCAGTGTAATTCACAGAATTACAAAAAAAACATTTGCCACCTAAAAGTTAAAGATTTTTTGTGTCACGTCCGTAACGCATGTATAGCCTATTTCCCTTATATTAAATATAAAAAGCATATGTAAACTGATATTTTTCTAATGTCTGGACTCCTTTATTAAGGGAGTATGGATATATAAACAGATGTTTCAATATATTGGTATTAAATGCGTTTTCTGAGAATTTATATTTCAAGTTTTGACTGCAAATGTCACGTCTCCCAATAGTAATTTAAAGATGTGGATCTTGAAGGGAAGGATGACTCTAGGAGTTGGAAGGGGTGTGTTGCGATTCTGCCTTCTCACAACGCAACACAGGATCGTAGATCTGAGTATCGTGGTTTCGGTTTCATATCGCGTATCGTTACAGCCCTAATCTCCATATGTTGCATAGTTTGTTTTCATGTAGATAAGATACTGTCCTCATAAAAAGCCATACCAGTGAGGACTTTGTGCTAGAGTACATTCTCACACACATTAACCCTCTGGGGTCTGAGGTGTTTTGGGGGTCCTTGAGATGTTTTGACATGCCCTGACATTTGTGCTTTTTTCAGTTGCTTATAAACATATTAATGGCAAAGGTATAATTACACTCTATTTAGCACAAACAGGGCTACCATAATATGTGAGCAACATGTGTGTACATGTTTGTATTTTTGAGAGAATAATGTTTATGCTTTAACAAAAAATTAAAGTTTCTGAAATAAGGCCAAAAAACACATACTAAATATGTGTCCACAAGACTTTTGAATAATGGATGTTGTCGCGGAGAGTTTTTTCTTCAAAATGATCTGAAAATCATCCTGCCTAATCATTCACATAAAACAATACATTGATTTAAACTTTGTAAGACACATTTTGTTTGGAAAGGCAATATGCATGGGGTCGTGATTCACACCTGAGAAGACGACCCGCATAATGAGCCACATAACGAGCCTTTCATTCAGGTGTGTCACTGAGAGGGTATACCACAAGTAAAGAATGTGAGGACTTATTTTGTATGCATGCAAATTGCATAATATCCAAGGTAAACATTTCTAGTAACTATGCAGTTAATTCTCATACTGTATTTTCAGAAAGTTTTGGAATATATCCTCTCCCCAAATGTCACTAATAAAAAACTAAAATAATGTAATGAGAAGGTTTATATTGACTTATTAAGATGTTACTTCTACCTTGTGAATGTTTTGCTATTTTATTAAACAGTTTTCACATATGAATCAACAATTACAATTTTAACAATATTTCAAGTGTAATCTTTCTTTGTAAAAAGTATACTTTGATTTTATCATACGTATTTCAAAGTTAAGGATTCATTAGTTTGAATATTGGAACAAACACTATGCTAACATCTTAATTGATAATTCAATATACCTACTTTATTTTTCACAAAACATCACATACTATATATTTAACGTGAGCAGAAATTGGTGAACAAAAGCTTATTTGATGTGACCGTAGTCTTTTTTACAGTAAAAACTTTATAATCTATCCAAAACTAATCAACGAAATCTTGTCTAAACATTCATATTTCATCTGTAACACATCGTTTTTATGATATATTTGCATATACATGTTAATTTGCAGTTTAATACGTTGCTTATACAAAGACATTTTATTTAAACATATTTCAGTCGATTTTTACTCATCTCAGTATTGCAATATAGTTTGGTAAAAGCTAAACTAGTAGATGTGTTCATGTAAAAATAACATGTTTACTAATGTAAGTGCAAGTGTTAACGAAAGGCACAGATGCGCGCTGTTGTTCACAGCTGTAGTAAACATCTGTGCCATTCATTCATTCACACACAGACACGCGATTCATATTCAAACAGTCTTTTTGCGTTTACAGACACTATTGCATATCGCGATTAGAACAAAGCACTTAAGAATAAAAAACTTACTACAGTGCTCTGAATAGCTGAATCCGTTGGTCCTCGATGTGAAACTAAATTATTCCTAAGGATTATTCCTCACAGCGAAGCAAGATGACATAAAGGGCACAAGTCTGATTAAACTCGCAGTGTGTTTTATCCAGCTGATGTGGGCGTTGACACGTTTGCATGGATTGCTTCAGATCATTTGCGTTTGAATAGCGCGTGCTCTCTGTGTGCGTTTACATTAATGATTGCTGACCCCAGAGGGTTAATTGTTACAACTTCAAATAGATTCTCCTCACTCAGTGAAACACCCACTGAGAATCCTGTTGAACGTGCCCTAGTTATTGGCGATTCTATTACACGGAACGTGAAAATAGAGCCACCAGCCACCATAGTCACATGTTTTCCGGGAGCCAGAGCGCCTGACATCAAAGCAAATTTAAAAGTGCTGGCTAATGCTAATCGTAAATTCTCTAAGATTATTATTCACGTCGGCGCAGACAATTGGAAAAGTTTTTGGGGCAAACCTGACCTGTTGAAAAGAGATGGTATTCATCCCTCCTGGGATGGTGCTGCTCTTCTCTCTAGTAATATGGCTCATAGTCTTAGAGCTCAAACATGACAATCTGGGGCTCAGGTCAGGAAGCAGACAGACTGGCTAAACCGACCGTCTGCTAGTGGCCTCGCGTCACCAAGGTCAGATAAATCCCATCACATAGAGCCTCTTTCACCTAGATATCATCATATAGAGACTGTGTCTGTTCCCCGAATTAGGACGATACAAAAAACTCCTAAACCCGTTCAAGGGTAAAAATGTAATTGTTGTTCAACAAATAAAAAACAGATGTAATACGAATGAACAAATGATAAAGCTTGGGTTGCTGAATATTCGATCCCTTACTTCAAAAGCACTTATTGTTAATGATATGATTACAGACTATAACCTAGATGTGCTGTGTTTGACAGAAACCTGGCTAAAACCAGACAGTTATATTACTTTAAATGAGTCCACCCCGCAAGATTACTGTTATAAACATGAGCCTCGTCTGAAACGCAAAGGGGGAGGAGTTGCTGTAATTTATAGTAATATCTTCAGAATAACTAAGAAGTCTTGTTTTAAATGTAATTCTTTTGAAGTGTTGTTGCTTAATATAGCAATATATAGTGTAAATGATAAATCACGTTTGAGATTTGTGCTGGCTACTGTATACAGGCCACCAGGGCACCATACAGACTTTATCAAAGAATTTGCTGATTTTCTATCAGAGTTAGTATTGGCTGCAGATAAAGTACTAATTGTTGGTGATTTTAATATACATGTGGATAACGAAAAAGATGCATTGGGATTGGCTTTTAAAGACATTCTTAACTCTATTGGAGTTAGACAACACGTGTCAGGACCTACTCATTGTCGTAATCATACTCTAGATCTAATATTATCACATGGAATCAAAGTTGATGCCGTTGAAATTCTGCAGCAGAGCGATGACATCTCAGATCATTATCTAGTCTCGTGTAAACTTCATTTAGCCAAGGCTGCAAAGTCGACTCCGTGTTGCAAATATGTTAGACCTAGGGTTGTGCCGATAGACGATAGTATCGTGTATCGACGATAGACAGAGATATTGTCGATAGCAGATGCCTTTGACGATATCAATACGATAATTGGCTTGTTTTCCCATTAATGTATTAAATTATTATTATTATTATTATTATTATTATTATGAAGCTAGTATAGTTATTAAATTAATTAGGAACTACAATTATATTTGCCTTGCCTAAATTCACGACATCACCACAACCACACTTGCGACATCACCACACTTGCGACACGACGCGCGCGTGTGAGGACTCCTCAAAGAAAATGTTTTTAAAACAGACAAAAAAAAAAACTAATTCCCACAACGAAATTTAATTGCAAGGTGATCCATTCACAAATTGTCAAGAGTGCTTGTTTTAACAGACGCATCATTCTTATACAGAGCCAAGATAAAGACGGCATCGTTGTTCGTCAGTATTTGGTTTCCATGGTAGGCCTTCATTAACAAAATATTTAATGACACTAATAACACTAAAAACAATACAATTACAAAATATTAATTATAATTATAATATCAATAAAATTATATAGGGCGCCTAGGCCTACTAAAGTCTTTAGTTCACGAAGCATCTGTGAAACTCTGCCAGTTTAACAAGAAATATTCTTCTAATTTTTTCACTGTCAATAATGTAAGTCCACAAGAGAAATATTAAGCCAGTAAATTAAGATAGTTGCTGTAGCCTACCATTATATCCACCGTCGTCTCTGAGAGAACGCGCCGTTAATGCAGCGAAAGCTCAGTCGGTTTCTGCTTTCGTTTTCAGGGAATGAGAGCGTTTACATGCACGTTCTTAACTCGATTAGGCTATGCTGAATAAACTGACAATGCATGTGGTCATGTAAACGCATTAACCCGTTTTCCTTTATCAGAGTCAAGTCATAAGTTTAAGTAGCCTATAACCGATCGACTTTTAGATTTTTGCCTCTGATTTCTCCCGGCATTTAAAACCCGCGTTATTTGGGCTTATTGAAGTGCGGTGCGCATATGAAGTGCATCAAGGCAGAGAGAGCACTGGTAGGAGGACATATATCGCAGACTCCGACTCTTTCTTGACCCAAGAAATTATTAAAACTTGTTCACATCTCGTGCAGACGTACAGTGTAGTTACAGTGTAGTTACAGAATGCTGCATCTGTAACTGCGTGAGAGGATAATGTGTGTCCGTAAATTTCCCGCTGACATGTTGAAATACTCAGAGTCAGATACAAGAATGATTAGGATATTTTTTTTACCTCACTATTCCAGGAAATAACCTGATTTAGCCTATTAATAAACACTCCACCTTTACTAGCAAAATAAAAAAAGATTTTCATTTAAAAGGAAGTAATAAAACAAGCAAATTGATGAGTAAATAAGCAAGTTAATAATCAAATAAGTAAGCCCCGCCCCCCTCACGATAATATCGTGTATCGCCGATCTCACAGGCTGCGATAGGACGATATGAAAATGAAGCATATCGCCCAACTCTAGTTAGACCTATCACTTCTGCCACTAAAGATTGCTTTATTAATAATCTTCCTGATCAGTTTCATCATCTCAGCATCCCAGATAGCTTAGAAGAACTAGATATTGCGACAGAAACTTTTAACTCTCTCTTTTCCAGCACTTTAGACACAGTTGCTCCGTTGCGCTCAAAAAAGATTAAAGAAAATGCTCCAACGCCGTGGTACAGCGAGCACACTCGGGCCCTTAAGAGAGCAGGCAGAAAAATGGAGCGCAACTGGAAGAAAACAAAACTAGAGGTATTTCGCATTTCATGGAAGGAGAGCTCGATTGCTTACAGAGAGGCCTTAAAATCTGCTAGATCTGCTTTATTTTTCAACCCTATACGCTGATTTCACGCAGCCGTTATTTTGAAATCGAAAGTGAGGCTCCGGTGGGAAGAAAACCGAAAGTGTCGCCTTTAATCACAGGAGAGTCGTGAATGCGATGGCGTATTGTTGTTTAATGATGTCAATTCTAAAACTGTACATACATTTCTTTAATACTTCAGACTATATACAGTGAAATTCATTTATAAATATTTTTTTTATATATATATAATTCAGAAAGTAAAAAAGTAAATAATCTTCATTAAACTCCTTTTTTCTCTCTCCCACAAGATCTCTACTCTTGATCCTCAGCTGACACTTTATGATCCCTCTCAACAGGTAATGTTTACCATTGGAAATATGCGTTTATTTCTAATGTTTTTTTAATTGTCAAAGACGTGTTGATTTCTAATCCAATAAGGCTTTTAGAGTAAATGGTTAGTTATAAGAAATGTTTTCATATTTCTCATAAAGCAGTACACATGATTTTCTGCTTATCTGTGTTTACAAATGTTTAAAAATATTTCATAGGTGATATCTGAAACAGAACAACACACCAAGGGTTTTGTCAGCGGTGAGGCAGATGATGGATCAGAGAAGGTGATTTTTAATTTGTGTGTGTGAATGTAACCTAGAAAGGGTTTGCCTAAGGTAAGGGAGCCCTGCTCCTGGAGAGCCTCTGCCCAACAGAGTTTAGGTTCCACACTAATTTAACACTGCTGTTTGAAATGGTCATGTTCACAATAGCTAGACAGGTAATCATTTCTATGGGCACTCAGCCAATATGTACCATGGTATTTAGAGAAGTCTCAGCAGATTTTTCACTACAGTCAGATTGGACCATAGTTTGTGTCTGTATGTCCTCATATTCACTTACATGTCGCACAGTGTGATTTGTAATGATCTTATAGGATTGCTTAAATCATGCAGTGTATCCTGAACTTAAGATCTTTCACAAGTGTAATATTCATCAAATTTCATTGATCATTATGTAACAATTGCAATGTAAACTTTTTTTTTACGCTTTTTTTTGTCAGATAACTTGGACTTTACTGATTCAGAGCAAAGTGAAGACAGTGATGCTGAGACATATCCACAGACAATAACAGAAATGAGTAAAATCACACAAATATGCAAAGATCGAAACATTAAATACAACATATTTACATCTACCATATAGTGCACTAAATATTATACAGTTGTTTAGATATGCACAAATGTTACTGAAGTTACATGGCTTTAAAATTTAAAATAGCAGTTAATAGGCTGAGTTTAAATTGCTTATTACACTTACACATTAGACCTACCCCAAAAATGAGCTGAATTATACTGTACTCGACAGCCAGTTCAACAAAGTTAAGTAGTGACCAAATCACTGCCCAACAAAATAAAATAAAAAATGCTTAGTTTTAACTGTTTTTGATAGATATATTTCTAGACATTTGCAGTTTCATCGCAATGTGCAACAGTTTGTTTGTGTTTGAATTGTCTAAACCTGTGACACTAGTATTGAGCTCTACTGTTCATACCACAGGAACAAAGAGAGCTAGTGGACCTGTTGAGGAACCTCCAGGCACCATAGGTAGTATGAGCTACAATACCTCAGTCCAACAGCATGTCCGGAGGGAAGAGACTGAACAACCAGGTAAAAGCCCACAAATACACTGCACTAGGAAGAGGTATAGATCAAGAATCAGTTCATGTAGGCATAACACAACTAGTGTATGCTTTTTTCAAAGTATTCTTTTTCCGTTCACAGATGTTGACTCTGCCTTGGGAGACCCATCTCAAGATATGACAAGAATATACGACAACACTGGCGGTAAGAAGGACAAGATATATATACACACTAGGGATGAGCGAGTACAGCATTATCTGTATCTGTATCTGTTAACCATATGAATTATCTGTATCTGTACTCGGACTGGGCGGTGCCTAACCCGGAAGTGGGCGGGATTTAACCCGGAAGTGGGTCGGGTTGTCTTGAAATGGGTGGGGCTTTAACCGGTATGTTATTTTAGGCATGCAATTGATATGGGTTGATCAGAAATTGTTATATTTATTGCTGATTAGACAACTATTTACATGACAGCATTAGCATTGAGCTTCAGATCAATGGTTTTGATCACGATAACAAACGAACTACAGAACAAGTTTTGCAACAATGAATACAACACATGCGGTTGCAATTATGAAGTAAAATGTAATGAACAAGAGTTTTCATCTCAACTAGGGCTGGGTGATATGGACCAAAAGTCATATCCTGATATATTTAGGCTGAATTTCGATATACGATATATATATCCCGATATTTTTTTATTTTTCATGTTTTATTTTTTTTTAAATTTGTTGACACACACACACAAGTACTGTCCCCCTTTACTTAACATAAATTGTAAGAATATGACTAATAGTAAAGACTAGTAGCCTACTAATAAACATTAGGCCTATGCTAAAGGTATTAAACAGCAGTCCCAAACTAGTTTTTGTTAATACAATGTTGAGCCACCACAGTCATTTAAAAATATAAAAAAATAACACAAAGAAAAATAGTGACATTTTGGGGTTAATATGGAAACGACAGTTACCATGGTGAATACACAATACTAACAAGAACTGTGAATGAAACATGGAAACTGCTCCTGGTGAATAGAATGAAAATCATACCTGCATTACTTTTATTTCGTGTAATTTACAACGTAACGGCGTTGCCTGCTCGTAGTTTCTTTTGCCCTTTATATTCAGTGAGGCGATGCAGCGCGCGCCGCCGCATTGCGCGTGCAATTGAGTGTGCGCTACTACGACTACAGTTTAACGGCTGACAGGACAAGAAAGTCCGTTTTTCTGGGGTGAAAGACTTTGTTTTTTATAACATAACATACTCTAAACACGCATGCAAAGTGGAAAAGGAGGGGCGGGGGCGCGGGGAGCAGTGCAGAGAGCTCCGGGTCAGCAGCTTGCTTGGAGCAAGGATCACAGCGCAAATTTGAACTATATCGATATATGCGATATGGTCTAATTCCATATCGCATGTAAAATAAATATTATATATATATATATATATATATATCTCGCCCAGCCCTAATCTCAACATAACTTTTTTTTTTTTAAATCCGAGCACAGATATTGACTCGTATTACTCGTATAATACTCGTACTCGACAAAAGTGCTTTATCCGTACCGGATACTCGTTTCAGCCGAGTATCCGGCTCAACTCTAATACACACACACACACACATCTCAATTAAATACATTTTGAAATAATATAATAATAAACAAGGCTCAAACATCGATTTCGTAAAAGACATGCGTGTTTATTTGAGCACTTGCGTCAATGAAACATCATACTAAAGCCTTTAAAGCATTGAAATAAATATCAGTAAATAATATTCACTTAAATATAACAGTTAAATATCTAAAACATTTTTTATATTTCCACACAAAGACGCTTGATATAGCCTAATAGCTAGATTACCTAGCCAGATATAGCTCTGCGCTTTGAGAAGTCGTTTGAGTCGCAGTCCGTGCCTATATTGGCCTACCGATGGAAAAAAACGCGAGAGTGCCAATCGACAAACTGGCAACAGCTGCCATAGAACTAATCCGGCCGGTGTCATTTTCTAGATGTGTGGACAGTTAATCCAGGTGTTTCACCTTGGCTACAGGGGATAATTCAAAACAGGTATTCTTTTCAGTCCTGGATCCGTCACTGACTTTGCCTCAAAACGTCCCGTTCTGAGAATTCTTTCTTTCTTTATAACCTTTCTTTTTTCTTTCTTTCTTTCTAACTAATCTTCATTTCTTTCTTACTAATCTTTTTCTTTCTTTCTTTCTTTCTTTCTTTCTTTCTTTCTTTCTTTCTTTCTTTCTAACTAATCTAATTTCTAACTAATCTATCTTTCTTTCTTTCTAACTTTATCTTTCTTTCTTTCTTTCTTACTAATCTAGCTTTCTTTCTAACTAATCTATCTTTCTTTCTAACTAATCTTTCTTTCTTTAACTAATCTTTCTTTCTTTCTTACTAATCTTTTTCTTTCTTTATAACTAATCTATCTTTCTTACTTACTAATCTATCTTTTTTTATAACTAATCTTTCTTTCTAACCAATCTTTCTTTATAACCAATCTTTCTTTATAACTAATCTTCATTTCTTTCTTACTAATCTTTCTTTCTTTCTAACCTTCATTTCTTTCTTACTAATCTTTCTTTAGTTCTAACTAATCTATCTTTCTTTCTATCTAATCTTTCTTTCTTACCAATCTTTCTAACTTTATCTATCTTTCTTTCTTACTAATCTTTCTTTCTTACCAATCTTTCTTTATAACTAATCTTCATTTCTTTCTTACTAATCTTTCTTTCTTTCTAACCTATCTATCTTACTCTCTAACTAATCTATCTTTCTTTAGTTCTAACTTATCTATCTTTCTTTCTTACTAATCTTTCTTTCTTACTAATCTTTCTTTCTTTCTAACCTATCTATCTTACTCTCTAACTAATCTATCTTTCTTTAGTTCTAACTAATCTATCTTTCTTTCTATCAAATATTTCTTTCTTACCAATCTTTCTAACTTATCTATCTTTCTTTCTAACCAATCTTTCTTTCTTTAACTAATCTTCATTTCTTTCTTACTAATCTTTTTCTTTCTTTCTTACTAATCTTTTTCTTTCTTTCTAACTAATCTATCTTTCTTTCTAACTAATCTATCTTTCTTTCTTTCTTTCTAACTAATCTTTCTTTATTTCTAACTTTATCTTTCTTTCTTACTTACTAATCTCTTTCTTTCTAACTAATCTTTCTTTCAAACCAATCTTTCTTTATTTAACTAATCTTCATTTCTTTCTTACTAATCTTTTTAACTAATCTCTTTCTTTATTTCTAACTTTCGTTCTTTATTTCTATCTTTCTTACTTTCTTACTAATTTATCTTTCTAACTAATCATTTTCTTTCTAACTAATCTATCTTTCTTTAGTTCTAACTTATCTATCTCTTTCTTTCTAACTAATCTTTCTTTCTTAACAATCTTTCTTTCTTTAATCTTCATTTCTTTCTTACTAATCTTTTTATTTATTTATTTCTAACTTATCTATCTTTCTTTATTTCTAAGTTATCTATCTTTCTTTATTTCTAACTTGCCTCTTTCTTTCTTACTAATCTTTTTTCTTACTAATCTATCTTTCTTTATAACTAATCTTCATTTCTTTATTTCAACTAATCTTTCTTTCATTGAAACTTATCCATCTATTTACTTTCTATCTATTATTTATCTATTTCTAACTAATCTTTTTCTTTGTTTCTAACTATTCTTTCTTTCTTTCTAATCTTTTTCTTTTATAACTAATCTACCTTTCTTTATTTCTAACTTATCTCTTTCTTTCTTACTCTTCTTTCTAATCTCTTTTTCTTTCTTTATAACTAATCTATCTTTCTTTCTATATTTGTAACTTATCTATCTTTCTTTCTTACTAATCTTTCTTTCTAACCAATCTCTTTCTTTCTTTCTTTTTCTTTCTTTCTTTCTTTCTTTCTAACCAATCTTTCTCTCTTTAAAACCAATCTTTCTCTCTTTAACTAATCTTTATTTCTAACTTATCTGTCTTTCTCATAATCTCTCTTTCTTTCTCATAATCTTTCTTACTAATCTATCTTTCTTCCTTTATTTCTAACATAACTAAGGGTGTCACGATTCTCCAAATCCTCGATTCGATTACATTTTCGATTCTAAATTCACGGTTCGATTCGATTCTCGATTAAAAACATTTTTTTGAAAGCACAAGCTATGCCATTTTTAGACTTTTATGCAATATAATAATATCTGACCTTTGTTCGCAATGTACCACAAATTTAAAACGTTTATTAATAACATAATGTAACAATAACTTATAAGTCAATTGGAAACTTAAACAATATAACCTATAACCTATTATAGACCCGGGGCTCCCTGGACTCCTCAGAGCAGTCCCAGACGAATAGCACGGCATTTTAAATTGGGTTCCCACAGCGTTTGCAACGCAGTACGAGAGAACGTTCTCGTAAGGGAACGTACTTGGTTACTTGCGTAAATCGGTTCCCTTAGAGATAAGGAACGACTGCGTTGCCTTGCCGTGCTATTTCGCTCATATCAGGTACTTCGCTTCAGTCGATTTAAACCTAAAGTCCTTTGGCGAGTTTTCTCTGACTTCAGCCGCGTCCAAATTGGCGCGCTCGAGGTTGGCAGGGTGCCAAGCGCTCGCATTGGACCGCATACCACTGCTAACTCGCCATAGGTTCGTGCAGTTGCCGCAGCACAGCCAGCTCGCTCAGTCGAGCTATGGTGCTCTCGCTGTGCAGCTGCAATGCGATTTAAAATAAAGGCTTCAATATTCTCGAGAAAAGGAGTTTTACCTGTTACAGGCAAGCCGAGCTGACGTGACATATGGGGCGTGGCAGCATCGACGATTCCATATTTTGATTCGATGATTGAGATTGAGCATTAATTTCGATCGATTTCGATTTAAAATCGATATCGTGACACCCTTAAACATAACTAATCTATCTTTCTTCCTTTATTTCTAACATCTTATTTATTAATCTCTTTCTTTCTTACTAATCTTTGTTTTACTAATCTTTCTTTCTTACCAATCTTTTTCTTTATTTTTCTTTCTTTCTAACTAATCTTTCTTTCTAACTAATCTTCATTTATTTATTTCTAATCAATCTTTCTTTCACTAATATTCATTTCTTTCTTACTAATCTTTTTCTTTCTTTCTTTCTTTCTTTCTTTCTTTCTTACTAATCTTTCTTTTTCTTTCTTTAACTAATCTTCATTTCTTTCTTTCTTTCTTTCTTTATAACTAATCTTCATTTCTTTCTTACTAATCTTTTTCTTTTTCAACTAACCTCTTTCATTGAAACATATCTATCTACTATCTATTATTTATCTATTTCTAACTAATCTTTTTCTTTGTTTCTAACTATTCTTTCTTTCTAACTAATCTATCAAATTTCTTAACTCTCTGGTCCGGCTTTTTCAAGCCAACTTAAAGTTTGACTCAACAAACTTTTTTCTAGTTACCATTATGTTGCTAACTCTGTGTAATGGCTATTAAGGTTGATGCAGCGGTGCTTATTGTGTTGTGTCTGCCCTGATCAGTGCAGCCTTCGCTTTCATTGCGTTGGGATATGCAAATTTTGATAAGGTCGGAGCAGACTTCTCATGGTCTAGTCCACCCATGCATTTTATACTGCCCGCGAACCTGTCAGTATTTGCATGGTTTGCGAAAAGTCCCCAGCTGGCATTAGCCCTTAAGATTTCAGCTAAAGTGGAGAAGGCAGGAGTTCCCATATACGTCACGCTGACGTAATGTCTCGTTCCCGCCTCTCAGGGAACTGAGGTTACGAAAGTAACCGGAGACGTTTTACGTGCAAAAGGTAATCCATCATTCCTACTAGGGCTGGGTATTGACACAAATTTCACAATTCGATTTCGATTCACAAGCTTGCAATTCGATTCGATTACGATTACGATTCGATTCAATATCGATTATTTTGGATATCAGGTACAATACATTGCAAATTTTCTCAAGGAAAACATCTCTTAACTATTATTGTAAACTATGGGAGTCAGTTGTAGCCGATAGGCTTCATTAGCCTACTATATTATTGAAGGTAAAGAATAACTGATTTGTATACAATCACTTAAAATACACTTATTTATTTTTATAATAATAAAGTTATGAAATTATATAGCCAACAAATTTAAATGGTGGCCTTCATAAAAAAACTGTCCAGATTTATTCAAACAAGCATTAAATATTGAAGAACATAAAAAATTATAATGAATATGTAATATGGTGCATATATTTAACAAAATGCTCCTCTAGAGTTAATTTTTCTAGCTGACTAACGTTTATAGTCACTGGATGTTTTTTTGAGGTAAATGTGAAGTTACATGACATTGTTTACTAACGTCTTTCCACGCTTGAAACACTGATTCAGTGATTCCATGTGACATGATACGGACTTCGATAAGTTGTACTCTACCTTTTAACACACTTTCAGATGCTCATTCATGTTTATCTCGTGCTGTAACTGATATTATTTAGGCAGAAGAGAAGATCATGTGCGCGCCGCGGCTTCTCTTGAGCTGAGCAAGAGCGATCTCACGCCACTGCGCCAAAACGGTATTTATGTTTTTGAATTTCATAAGAAAATGGACGTAATTTGAGACTTTGTTTCGTATTAATAATAACAAAGCACAAAGAGTATTGCGATTTATTGAATGGGATGCGCGCAGCAATGTTACATTCATTCATCACTGAAAACAGGATGACTAATCGATTCTTGAGATTTATGAATCGATATCGTTTCGTAAAAATAAGATTCGATTAAAATCGAGAAATCTATTTTTTACCCAGTCCTAATTCCTACTGCGTTTTTCTACTTTATATAGTAAAGAATGCGAATAGTAAAGAATGCGAATATAATAATAGGCCTACTTAAAAGCAAACCAAAGGAAGAAACGTTTTTAATCCCCTGCGAAAATGGGTGAGACGTGAGTGAAAATTTGGGAAAAGAAACAGATTCCATGTCGAGTGGAATAACTAAGGGAATATTGTTAAATTTGTTGATAATTGGGTGACCAGATCGCAAAACGGAATACAAAGCAGACGAAGCTTAAATTTATGGGTAAGGGTGTCACGATTCTCCAAATCCTCGATTCGATTACATTTTCGATTCTAAAGTCACGGTTCGATTCGATTCTCGATTTAAAAAAAAAAAAAAAATTGAAAGCACAAGCTATGCCATTTTTAGACTTTTATGCAATATAATAATATCTGACCTTTGTTCGCAATGTACCACACACTACATTGTCAAATTTAAAACGTTTATTAACTACATAATGTAACAATAACTTAATTGGAAACTTAAACAATATAACCTATTACCTACTATAGTCCCGGGGCTCCCTGGACTCCTCAGAGCAGTCACAGGCGAATAGCACGGTGTTTTAAATTGGGTTTCCACAGCGTTTGCATCGCAGTACGAGAGAACGTTCTCGTGAGGGAACGTACTTGGTTACTTGCGTAACCTCGGTTCCCTTAGAGATAAGGGAACGAGTACTGCGTTGCCTTGCCGTGCTATTTCGCTCATATCAGGTACTTCGCTTGAGTCGATTTAAACCTAAAGTCCTTTGGCGAGTTTTCTCTGAATGTATACACTTCAGCCGCGTCCAAATTGGCGCGCTCGAGGTTGGCAGGGCGCCAAGCGCTCCCGTTGGACCGCATGCCACTGCTAACTTGCCATAGGTTCATGCAGTTGCCGCAGCACAGGCAAACAGCTCGCTCAGACGAGCTATGATGCTCTCGCTGTGCAGCTGCAATGCGTTTTAAAATAAAGGCTTCAATATTCTTGAGAAAAGGAGTTTTACCTATTACAGGCAAGCCGAGCTGACGTGACATATGGGGCGTGGCAGCATCGACGATTCCATTTTCTGATTCGATGATCGAGATTGAGCATTAATTTCGATCGATTTCGATTTAAAATCGAAATCGTGACACCCTTATTTATGGGCTCACGCACAACTCTCTCATTCATCATGAATCCAAACGTTTCCATGGCTGCGATTTTAACATTTAATTGCTAACCTATTATTTATTTTGTAAACAAAGCTTTGTGCTTCACTCCTGTCATAATATTTATGTACAACAGCATTCACATACAAAAAAATTTGTTTTGGCGGGCCACCGCAGTGGTGTGGTTGTCAAGTTTACTGGCACAGCACTAAATTAGATTGCTTTGGTGATTTTGTTTTTTCTTTTTGTTTTTTCTTTTTTTTCCGTCCGTCAGTCCATCCATCCAAATTTTTATTGCATTATGTGCAGTTTATTACATCGAGTAGTCGGTTGCTAACACCAGGAATATAATGAGTGGAAGCACTTCCCATCTTTTATTGCAATCAATCTGCTCTGGTAATTCAAGCAAAATGATTGATGAACCTGACTAATACAGTTACATGTTAGCTGTTAAATTTGTATCAGGGCCAAAAAAATGAAAATTGTTAAACAAAAACAGAAGCCCTTCACTTTTGACTCAGATTAGAAATCAGTAAACTAGACTCAAGATGAGGGTGAGGAGTGTGTGGTTGGTTGGGACAGACTGAATATGCGTTCTGGCCTTTGTGGTGTTCAACCCAATCTGTTGTTCTTTTGTAGTGATTTTTGATGCAGCCACACATGATGCAAGAAGGAAAGCGAAACAAACATGGTCTCCAACAGAAATCGCAGCAGTACTCAAACATTTCCGGAACCACATTGCAAGGGGTAAACTTGTGAGTAAAATTGAATGTCAACAGTGCAAGACTGCCGAGTATCCTGCTTTAGCTGGTCGCTCTGTGCAAAACATTAGAGACTTTGTTAGGAATCGGGGCGTATCACTGAAAAGGAAACAGGTACAAAATGTTTAAGTTTATTATTATTTTATTTTTTTTTCGTTTTTTGTTGCTGCTGTTTTGTTCTAATGTGGGAAAATGTTTTAAACTTCTGTTGAAGGCTGTAAATGGATAGTGTTTCGTCCTATGTCATTTCTTTGGAGTTTTCCCCCTCCCCCCCTCCCTTTTCTCTTTGTACTTTCACTTCTAGCAGAAAGTTAGTAATGCTCATCGTAATGCCTGGTGACTATTCAACGCAGCTCCACCAAAATGGATAGTGTTTCGTCCTATGTCATTTCTTTGGAGTTTTCCCCCTCCCCCCCTCCCTTTTCTCTCTGTACTTTCACTTCTATCAGAAAGTTAGTAATGCTCATCGTAATGCCTGGTGACTATTCAACGCAGCTCCACCAATGCACTTGATCCTTTTGTGATTCATGTTTGCCTGCCTGTACTGTTATAGTGTTTTGAGAAATGTGTCTTTGAGAACTTGGTTCTTGAGGCTCATTTGGGCTGTCTTTTCTCTGTGAGTATTTCGCCGTTCATGTTTGTTCTCGTGGTTTGATCTGTTATTAAACGTGGGAAGAGAAAAGGACAGCTGAGTTTTGTTGTTTTTTCCCTTTACACAAGAACATTAGTGTATTTTGTTATTTGTTTAATATTGCCAGCAACAACTGTAATGTTGAAAATAAGCTGTAATTATTAAACAACTTCTTGTTCACTAAAGGTGCATACTGTTATATGTCCTCTAAAAGGTCATGTGGATATATCACACAAATATCAGATTCTTGAATGGTAAATGGACTGCATTTATATAGCGCTTTCACAGACCCAATGGCCACCCATGCGCTTTACAATATTGCCTCACATTCACCCATTCACTCACTCATTCATACACCGACGGCGGTGTCAGCCATGCAAGGCACCATCCAGCTCGTCGTCTTGCTCTCAAGGACACCTCGACACTTGGTCAGGTGATTGAACCACCAACCTTCCGGTTTGTAGACAATCTACATGAACCACTGAGCCACTGCCGCCCCTTGAATGCACCCTATAAAAGACTTGGCTGAATTAATATTCAAAATATCAGAATATCATAGTTTTAAATGGTTGGCTTTGTTGTCTGTTGGAGTATGAGCCCACAGGTGAGGATGTGTTTGCAGTGCACAGTATTGTTTTTAGTCTAATCATTTGTCCTCATAAATCAGGTATGTCCATTTAATGCACAGTGCTATCACTTTTGTGTTTGTGTTTAGCCATGTCCCATTAATTCATGTTTGTCCCTCTAATACACTTAAATGACAATTTTGTGTTGTATAGCAACTGTCCTTATAATATTGTTTTGTGTCATGGGCGGGGTTTAGACACCTAATTATATGTGTCCTCATAATTAAGTATATTTTCAGGTTGTTACATTATACGTTGTGTTGTGTGTAAACAAACTCTGAAGTGAAATCTGTGTTGTATGGCTCAAAACAGATTTTTTGATACCCTCCCCATCTCTGTAGAGCAAGTGGAAATGGGTGTCCCCCTAATACACCAACAGACTGGTTTGGGCTGAAGTGTCCTTGTAATTCACAAAAACCCGTATGTGTGTGTGTGTGTGTGTGTGTGTGTGTAGGTTGCATGTACCTTTGACTAGTATGGAGTAAGCCTTTATGACTAAGGTCATTAAATACCAAACACTCCTAAATACCATCTCAGAGATTCCTTGTTTTCATATTTGGCAGCTTAGGACACACACATAGGCTGGTTATAAGAGGGCTACAACAACTCGGGATGCCCAAAAAGAGGGCTAAACGGCTAGCAAAGTACTGTGCTCTGTAAGCTATTATATGCATTCGCCATATATGGCGGAGACGGTGTTACTTGTACCTATACCAACTGAGTGACATGCTTAATATTGTCAAGATTAATATTATTACGCACAGTTTAAATGAATACATATATAAAGGTAATATAAATACACTTTAGAATCAATAGATAAAGCTATAAAATGACTACATGTGAGCTTAAATGTTCAATTCTCTCTATAACTTTATCAGCTGTATAAACTAACTTCACAATTTTTACTTGCACTGATATAGCAATAACTTTTTTTTTTAGTTGTTCTCTTTCATAGACAGCTATTTTCTGCTTGCTGTGTAAATTTGATTAAATTCTTAATATTATTCAATCTCGTAATATTCTGCAGAAGAGAAGTGAATTCATTGACTGAGAAATAAATCGCAGTTTCACTCTTTCTCAGCATGTGATTGGCTGTTCGCTACTGATGTCACACGTAAACTCCTAAACTCAGAGTTGACAGAGAAAGTTAATGATCAGCATCATGGTACCAACAAAGCCTGGTTGGATTGGTTTGGATTTGTCAGCTCGAAACTAATCCTGTAACCCTGAGTTTGTTTAACTACCATCATGGTACAGGCCCCAGGTTAGCCGTGGAGCGTAAGTTACAATAATGATGAACACTACTAAAAGCCAAACCACTTTCATGGTGCCTAAAACCCAGGGTTGGTGCAAACTAAACTGAAACATACCTGGCTAGCCACCTAAACCGGCTTCATGGTATAGGCCCCAGCTCTGGACAAACAATGACACTCAAAACCAATGTTACTCACGAATGGAGCAGAAACAAGGCAAACAAGGCATCCGTTTTCAGGCCTTCTCGCTTCCCGCTTAGATCTAAAGCTTTTCTAATATTAACGCAGGTCCTAAAGCTCTTGCCTGATCATAACCCTTTATTTTTCCACTGATATTCCTCTGACCTTTTCTCGTTTGTAATGTCTCTCAGCCTTCTCTCTTTCAACAGTCTTTCTTCAAATCTCACACACAGAGTTCATCAAATCAATTGTAAATATGTTTGTTTTCCCTTCCAAAATGATGTAATTTCCTGTAGGATGATGTCATTAAGGAACTGTCTTTATTTAGATGGACACGGTTTGAGCACCGTGGGTTTTCCCCACTGTATAAAATAATGACCAATTATAATAATACACTCAGGAAAATATGTTTTGTTTGAAACAGGAAGGAGTTTATTTAAAATGTAAAATATTTTGATAAAAGAAAATAATTTACATTTTTAAATTTTTATGCAATATAGGCTACTACAGTACATTTATGATATCAACATGAAAATGTAGAGCATAGAAGGAATGATCCACAATATAGAGACATGAGAGACATGTTGTGTCATGAGAGACATGACACAACCCAGAGAGACATGTCTATACACAATTCCCAATAAACCTATTTATATGTCCATCTATGCAAAATACCTGGTATAAATTAGTCAGTCATGATTCCCCTCTGATATTCTTGTCCCAGAAACAAAACAGATTCAAGATGATCTTTGAGGACTGTCTGTTCTTGCTTAACACTGTCTTGTTCTGACTTGACTGACATGGTTCTTCTTTCAAGAGGACGTCATGTTTAGTTCAACCATAAAAACCTACTATAATCTGTTTACACATCTCCTCTGGACACATTGTGAGAATAGACAAAAAAAGATATATAAATATACAATACACCCATATACATCTCACAGAACACAGTCTCAGCTTTCCATTGTCTGTTAACCAGCAACAATGTTTTTTCCCCTTATCTGACTGGTTATGTCGTCTTCAGGTGTCCTTCCCAGTGTTGAAATATGAGGGTGTGGTTATAGAAGGAAGGTAATTACCAAGAACTGTTTCTGCTTTATTTGAGCACATTCAGCACCATCAGCAACATAACCTGCTGATACAGGTAAGAAAATTCAATGACCTGTGAATCAAACTCTTATTGTGTTGTGTTACAATGGAGGGATTACAGCTGTTTACATATATTTATTGTATAATATATTACAATGATATTTATTACAATTGATGACATGGTTGATGTTACAGTTTCTTCTGGTTTACAGTTATCAAGGAACCACATATTTTGTCTGTGTAATTGCTAGAAAGTATTTGTGATCATTAGATAAAGGTAACACTGAGGGTATGAGTGGAAACATGCTGAAACTATTTTGTCTTCAGGGGTGGGGGAAGGGGGGTAGGAAGTAATGTAGGCCACCAAATATTCGGCCATAAAAGAAAAGATGACTTGATTTTATCCTGTGTATGAATGATTTCTTGTGCAATCCTGATCCAGTTTGACAACATTTTTTCCAGTTGCATGTACAGGCTTATTACAAGCAGGTTTTGCCCAAAGGGATTCAGCGAAACTCCCTATATTAATATATGTGTGCTAATGAGTCTTTTAGCTGTAAAATCAAGTTTTTCTACTACATATGTAAAGGTTTGCATTCATCTTTCTTGATAATTAAAATATCAGGTAGTCTGAAGAAAAGCTGTATGACTTTATAAGTTGACTAATGGTGATGGGGATTTCCTGTAAACATACCAGTTAACCCATATTACATTTTATGTGCTGCTGCCGGTAATGTCTATTTCAAGACAGTCCTGTTTTGAATACATTTCACATGTATATAAAAACAAACAATGTCACAAAAATGATTGGCAGTGAGATAGATAGATAGATAGATAGATAGATAGATAGATAGATAGATAGATAGATAGATAGATAGATAGATAGATACTTAAAAATAAGGGTTATTTTTTATCATCAATGGTTCCACGAAGAAACTTTTACAGCCATGAAATCTTTCCATTCCACAAAAGGTTATTTTACTGGAAAAAATGTTCTTCGGAATATTAAAAAGTTCTTTACATCTTTTTTTTCTTTTCTTTTTTTCCTTTTTTCCCAAAGGTTCTTTGGGGAACCCAAAATGGTTCTTTTATGGCATCTCTGCGAAAACCCTTTTTTGGAACCTTTATTTTTTACAGTGTAGATAGACAGAGCTTGTGTGAAATATTTTATATATACTGTAGGAAGACACTGAAAACATTTGAGTTTGGAGGGTTTATAGTTTCTAATATTGCTGTGTATTAACAGCATCACCAGATGGCGTACTCCACACAAACACTCGCTGGAGGCTGCTTTGGGAAAATATACAAGGAGAAGTTTGGAGACACATGGGCTGCTGTGAAGAGAGTTCCTCTTGGCCTCATCAACAGAGAACAGCTGGAGAGAGAATGCAAAGTCTATCAGTATGTATATATATTTTATATTTCTTCATTTTTAAATACTGAGCTTAAAATACAACACACTTTTTTAACAGTAATGCTCGGCATACAAACGTGGTGAAGCTTCTCGGCGATCCTTGGCTGAAAGACTCCAAGTGGAACATTCCTTTGGAGTTCATCACTGGGGAAGATCTTGAGACGACCATCTTCAAAGTTCAGCTTTCTAAAATACAGGTAAAGATGTGTGACACAGCTCAGAAAATTCTGTCATCCTTTTACTCATCCTTATCAGGATTTGTATACTAGGGTCTTTGCACATTATTTCATGAGGATGAAATGAGTGACATGAGGTTTAATGACTAAATTTGCATTGTTGTCTTTAAAACATCTTAATAAAATGCATGTTTGACTTCGCTTTGTGTGTCTTCTTCAGCTGACGCCAGCAGTGAGAGCCACAATCATCACTGGCATGAGTGAGGGTTTGCTTTATCTGCACAGTAAAGACATCGTCCACCAAGACCTCAAACCTGACAACATCATGGTGAGCCAGACACAAATGTTCATCAGTGGGCCAAGAAAATGAGTTTATATTTGTTATTGCTCAGAGGTTACTTTAAAAAAACACACACCAAAAAACAGTGGGGTTCTCAACTAGGTTTCATTTAAGTAAAAATAAAGGTTCTGTCATCTGACATCTTTGGTTCCATGAAGATCTTTTAACGTCCATGGAATCTTTCGATTGCACAAAAGTTTCTTTATAGTGGAAAAAGATTTTTAGATTATTAAAATATTCTTCACACTATAAGAAGAATAAAGTTCTTCTATTGCATCAATGTAAAAACAACTTTTAGGAATCTTTTTTTTTTTTAAGAGTATCAAGTTTGTCTTGGATGTTACTCCAAAAGCTCCATTGGAGAATTCAGTGAGAAATCTTTGAGTTCATATTGCCATTGAAAGTCTCTGCATTTAATCTCCTAAACATTGTGGGGTAGACAGAATAATTGAATTCGTCTCAATTGATTGTTTTTTTTCCTAGAACATAAGCAAAGAAACTAACTTCTCCCATCCCATTTCAGGTGGAGTATCAAACCCATCGGGCCGTGATCATTGATTTGGGACTGGCTAAATTCTCTAGAAACGGACTCAGCTCTGCCGTTAACTTGGGCAATGAAGCGTACTCGCCTCCAGAGGTCCTGCAGATGGGTGGAGTTCGGGACAAGCGATCGGACGTTTGGGCCATGGGTAAAATCATAGCTGAACTCTGTGCCAGGGTCAGGTTACCCACCCAATCTCTGTCTGCCATCAAGATTCGTGAAACTCTCAAAGACCAGCCATACTGTAGTGCAGTGTCCAAGATGGTGGAAGTCAATCCCGCTAACAGAACTTCAATGGCTGGAGTCATCGCAGACATCAGGAGAGCTGGTTCAGTTCAACAGGTAGACATCAGACAAAGAGATATCACAAGAGAGATCCCAAGAGAGATCCCAAGAGAGATCCCAAGAGAGATCCCAAGAGAGATCCCAAGAGACATCCACAGAGACATCCAAAGAGACATTACAGTTGCACATGTAAATGAAATGAGGGGAAATCAAAAGTGGTGTCCACCAGCAGCTCCTGTTCATAAGATGGATGAAAGAAAATCTCCTTTGTTATATTATCGACAGGATCCCATTCCACAGAGAGAGATGGGAAAGGCATTAGTCCCAGTTAAAGGTCAGGCCTTAAACCATCAGCTGTCCCTGATGTCATTTCCTTGCCCTCTCCCAGAAACTGGAAAAGTGACTCAGGAACGCTACATTGAGGAGAGTGGAGCACTAGAATATAAAGAGATTGTCACGAGGGGAGGGAAAATCATTAAATATGAGAAAGTGCAAATAACCAAAGATTCTTAAGAATAACACTCTTGTTCTGAAAAATGTTGAGTTGTTGAACATACTTTAATTTTACATGGGTGATGTGTTTTTTTTATTATTTTTAAAGAAAGCACAGGCTGGTGACTATCAGATTTTTATTTTAGATGTTTGCCATTGTTAAGATCTTGTTTACGTTCATTCAGCAAACATTTTTTTGCCATTGATGTAAAGTACAAACCAGTGAAATATAAAAAAAACGTGTTTTTTGTACTTTTTCTATGATTAATAATTTGTAGTATATAGGCCTATCACACATTTTATCGAAGATGCTGAACTTGGCAATGTTAAAATAAACAATGAAGAATACACTACTGAAAACTACCAATACTGACAAGACTTTGAAAAGTTGTGAAAACGCATGTGTTCTGTTTATAGATCCAAACAACATGTATGAGCCAGGGGTGCGTCCAAAATCTCTTGAGATTCTGAAATTTCTCTCTTGAGGAGGAACCTATTTTGAAGTACTTTATGAACAGTAAAAAAGTATGTTGTATATAACATGAATGTGTGTAGTATGAGTTTAATCCAGATGTACTACATTAGCCATGCTGTCATTATCATGTGATCTACCAGCGTCAGTTGCGTCACTGTTACACTGTGTTGGATTATCTGGGTTTATTCTTATATTAAATACCTTTGGATTGGATCTTTTGACTAATCTTCGTCTTTGGACTCCTTAAACTGTAACAGTTATATATTTGTTTAATTATTTGTCCTGAGTGTGTTCATGCAGTTTGTATTCTCCAGTGATTTTTTGGGACTTTTGGGGGACTTTGTTAGCCTGGAAATCTAGACGCACCCTAGCGGCAGCAAAATGTATTTTGCAGCCAGGGCAGTCTAGCAACTCTCCATTGACTTTCGAGCTGCAAAAACCTAAATTGGGTCAGGCCAATCACGTCGTGTATAGAGTAGGCGGGGCGGGCTTAACATAATGACGACAGAGTTGCAACCATAGATATCATATATAAACGCTAGATGTCTTATGGCGCAGTCACTTCCGGCATCACCGTTCGGCCATCTTGTCACAGTGAAGCTGTGCATTAGGTGAGTGATCAGCATGCACACAAATCCTCATATCTCGCTGAAATCTTGACGGATTTACAAACGGTTTGGTTTCTTACAAACATTATTAACGTGGCTATAATCCCGAATGCTTGAACATGTATGTTATAATAATTCATATGTATGCAGTGTATGTATGTAGTGTCATAACTACATCTCTGACGTTTATAACAAACCAAACCGTTTGAAAATCGGTAGAAAATTGAGCAAGTTATGGTTATTTTAAAGTACATGCACCATTAAACAAGTGAGCGAGTACACTGTGGCAAGATGGCCGCCACGTGCGGACATCGACCTCCATTGGCCAGCAGTGCGCACGAGACATCTAGCCTTTATATATGATATCTATGGTTGCGACGGTTCCCTGGCTGCTACTTGAAAACAAAGAATGGCGGCTGCTGGAGAACAATCTTTCGAATCGGCTTTGTCCGCGACTCTGGAGGACTTGGAGTTAAGTTTTTCTTTGAGAAAAGAGCATAGAACGGCACTTATAAGTCATTCTTAAAAAAAGGAAGATGTGTTCGTAGTTTTGCCGGCCAGATATGGCAAAAGTTGAATCTATCAACTATCTCCGCTGTTGGGAAAACGCTCTGGTTGGTTGAAGCACTGTCCTATTGCGTGCAGAGGGAATCTGAAAGACAACCGTTTATCCCGCCCCTCGGATTGAGCCGTGTCTATGGTGAGTTGCCAGACCTAACATCTTGATGTAGGTCTGGCTTGCCAGGCTAGGACTTTGTGAGTTTTGACTAGAACACACCAGAATCCTGATACATGGAGCCTTTAATGGAAAATGTCTTAAAGATGACACATTTTACAGAACCACTAATGCTCATTATAAAATTTACTAACACTGATTTTAGTCTTGTGAGAGTGGATAATGAAAGTAAAAATCACATGAGCAGCAAGTTGAATCTTAAAGGGGTCATATAATAATAATCTTTGTACAAGTTATTATGATTCTTTAGGGTCTAAATGAAAAATTTGTAATATACTTTAATTAAAAATTCTCATTAGTATTGTAAGAAAACACTCATTTTACCTGGTCAAAAACAGCTCTGTTTTCAGCATGCCATTTAAGTGCATGTGTCTTTAAATGATAATGAGCTTTGCTCACCCCGTCCCTCTGTTCTGTGGGGCGTTTTGACACAATGGAGTGTTGCCTTGACAACAGTTGAGGGTATATTTTGGAGAAAGAATGGCAGCGGGAGTCTCCGAGGACACATCTGTGCAACCGTCTCAATTTGAACCGGAGTCGGACCCGGAACAAGATGACGGCCCCGAAGAAGTTCGACAATTTAGGCTCGAACAGGACGTTTCTGAATGGTTGGTTAACGTAATGTCACTTTGATCTATCTTTGCATGTACTGGCAGGGTAGAGTAGTGAGACAGGAACGCTATGTGTTTACTAATGTATACCTTAGTTCATTGACAGATTGATGTTACAGCTAATGGTCATGAAAAACTTTTTACTTTAGCTTTATACTGACCCTCGTTTATAAAGCAGTCTGGTGAGAAATGATTCGCGAAAACATGAAAGCATTGACGTTGATCGTGGGGAATATTCCCTTCGAAAACAAAACTCAGCCACTGCGTCTTTAGCGGTTCGGATTTAGGAACATCAAAATGACTGCTGTGTTCGTTATTACACCCAAGAACAGAAGACCACAATCGCTTAGATGCCATTCTGTTCCAGTGAATCAACAATGGTGGACTATGATGACAGCTCGCTCAGGGCGGGTCTGTGTTGAAACGCTGCTGTCAATCAACAATCGTGGGAGGGGCGTCTGACCGTGTGACGTCACACGGTCAGACGGCTCGATTTGAGACAGGGGAAAACATATAAGGAGATTAAAAAAAAAACACTGGATGGATTTTTATCATTATGTGATGGTTGTGTACAGGCACTGCCAACACACATTTCAGTTCAATCAACTTGTAAAAGTGCATGTACCATTATATGACCCCTTTAAGACATCTCACATGCGACAGGAAAAACAAGAGAGACAAATTTTTTTACACTTTTCCTGTAACTAATGCTTGAAGTTTAACAAGATGCTCTGATAACCAGTTGCGTTAAAAACGAAACACAATAAGACATGTACCTTAAAAATGTAATGCATGTATATTTGAAATAAACAGATGACTTTGTAAGTGTGGGCGGCATTAACAGATAAGAAACAATGGGTAAAGCTGCACGCACATACTTGAAATGATTTAATGTAAACACTGTCTCATGTCACTGTCTCATGTCTATCAGAGAGCTCTGTCGACAACTGTCAAATGATGTGATGTGATTTCCAAGCAAAACACATTTCACACTGCAGGACTTGGTGTTATATATTTTACTGGCTAAATATCTCTCTGACATCCATTTTTATTCAGTTACTGTAAACTTTAGAGTTGATAGAGACATGTATTGAGTATAAACAGTAGCCTACAGTATCATAACCTCCCAATGCATGCAATAGATCAACAAATGCACATAGAAATCCAGAAATAGCCAACAGAATCATACATCTATACACAAATGCACGCAACAAAACCATAGTTAACACTATGTGAGCCTATAATTGTTCATTGATGCAGCCAACTCTCTTCTATTGCATTTGGCATTTCAGGTGAGTCTAATGGTTTCAAACCCAGAAGAAAATAGACAGAATTAATAACGTTACATGAATTTAAAATATTGAGTTCTGTCATTGTCTTGCCTGTTTTGCACCTCATATATATATATATATATATATAAATACCAGTCTGTTATGTTCTCACTGTAATCTTCATCTTATTTTGTTGTCTTAATTTTATATTTTTTAATTGAATGAAACTTTTAAAATAATTCTTTCTACATAATTTCCCATAAAATATAATTGTATTAACTAATTTTATTATTATGGTTAGTAAAATATCTATGCCAACATCATTTATGACAAAAGATGTGTACATGCTATCGTTAAAATGCCTGTGAATGCACATGAGAATTTCTTGCGTCCATGCATGAATTTGAGCTGTGTGTTGGATTATCATGCATTATGATACATGTCTCATCAATGCAAATATTTTTTTTTTTAGCTCACAATAATCCACTAATACACAAAAGTCATGTAGTATGTATAATGCACAATAGCATTATTTTTTACCAAGAATGACATTCTTCCTTGAACGGTTTAACGTGTCTGACAGCAAATGCTGGGTAATTGACACTTACTTAGATACATTTTTTGGTAACACTTTACAATAAGGTTCATTTGTTAACATTAGTTATGAACTAACATGAACTAACAATGAGAAATACATTTGTTACAGTATCTACAATATTTGTTAATGTTAGTTATTAAAAATACAGCTGTTTATTGTTAGGGTTAGGTATGTTCATGTTAGTTCACAGAGTAATTGTTAACAAATACAACCTTTGTTGTATTTTAATAACGTATTAGTAAATGTTGAAATTAATATTAACTAAGATTAATAAATGCGGAAGAAGTATTGTTCATTCTTAGTTCATGTTAACTAATGTATCTATGAACCTTATTGTAAAGTGTTACCAATTTTTTTTTCCTGCCGTACTTTTTCTGGACATGCAACCAGACAGTATTTGGTTTATGCTGAAAAATCATAACCAATTGAAAAAAATGCACATACACACACAAGAATGTATTCTGCCAGGTTTAAGTAAACAATAAAATATGAAGTGCAATTAACCAAACAATAGTAGGTATTTAAATACCTAAATACTTGTTTGCTCTTTCTTTTAAAAATGATGTGAGCTTTAGTGCTTGCAGTAATACTTTCAGTTTCACATTCCTGCTGACAGATAGTGGGAGGAGCTGTTATTTCTAAAGCCTTAAGACACACATCTCTGCTGAACACAAGTTGATCTTTCACAGTCTTGAAGAGGTGCTTGAGAACTGGACAAAGACTGTGAGTAAATATACAATTATTATTAGTCTTGTTATAAATAGATGTACAGTTATGGCTAAATAATACAAGCAAATGGGCTTCATGAAAATATATTTTATAAATTGATATAGTTTATATATATTTTTTACTTATAGGAATCATTAATAAATTCAAACAAGAATCTTAAAATTATGATTATCTGATTAAATTATTACTGATAGATGAATATATGCTCTGATTAAACTATTACTGATTATTACTTTATATAATTATTTTGCCTATAGCTGATATGAAGACGTTTGCAAAGTATAAATAAGTCACAAATAAGAATAAATAAGAGTAGATTTCATTTTTGTTAGTGTAATATTTTTGGAGAATAGCTCAAATGAATAAGTCAGATAGTAGGTAATAAAAATAAATACCTTAAATAAAAAAAATAAAAAAATAAAAATATATATATGAATTTTATTTAATATTGTTTTCAGAATTATATTTTAGATTTAAATTTCAAAAAGCTTAAATTGACGGTTATCTCTGCTTATGCATAATTTCAGACATCTCTGAAAAATGTACCATCATCCAAAACCTAAATGCTGGACATGTGGGTACGTATAAGAGTCAATGAAGTCAAATACGTAAAGGAATAATTCATTTCCAAAATTTTGCATTATTCACACCGGCATTTTTTAATTTTTAAATATATTTGAACATTTTAAGCTCATTAATGTTTATGATAAATCACCCATTTTCTACATTATAGGCATGATTGTTATTCTGATCGATCAAGACAAGTGATACCTGCTCAGGTAAAACATTTATTTATGAACACTGTGTAAGTGTTTTGGATAGCATTGTTATTGCAATCCAAGATAAAGCTTGTAGTTTTTTGTACACTGGGTGGAGTGTGGGACATACAAACTTTATACAGCCATATGGGAAAAGGAAGTTAGGTGCAGTAATGCACTATTAAGGCTGAATCCAATTATGCATAATTTACTATAGTGTTAGGGGGTAACAGTTTAGGACCCAAGGACCAGAAAACCTTTAAAAGGAATATTTTTTCTCATTCTTCACTTAGGCATCAGTTCCATCACAAAACAACGTCACAAAGTTCATACCAAAGCCAAGAAATGGTGTGTTTACTCACACCCGCAACAATATACAGGATGATGTTCAAACATATACTATGGAAATTCGAAGGGATGGCAGAACTGTAGCCTGTGAAGAAATCATCTTTTATTCAGCAAAATAAAAGTTGGAAAGAACAAGCTGGAATATTTGAAATAGAAAGAAATTAAGTTCTAAATGCAAAGTGAGACACCTACTTCTCTCTAGTATAAAATAGCTGATTTTCACCTACTTTGTTTAAATTCAATAGAAGATTAAGTTGCAAGTAAATGCAAACTGTTAAAACTCTACACATGTGTATATTGTCAGCTGGAAAATAGCAATCTTCAGTAATTATGTGAAAAACACAAGGAAACCAGACACATATTTGTATGTTTGTTTATGTTAACCAAGTGTTGAATGAATGATGTGCACACATTTTTTTCCAATCTCGCATCCCAGCACTTTCCATCCCAGTCACTTTAAAGTTAAATTATATGTTTATTATAGAGATTTGGAAGTATAAAGCAAATAAATGGAACCAAAAAGGTTTCAGGTTTCAAGAAAATGCCACTCAACTCCCTACAGCTTACTTAAGAATAAAGAACTTAACTCCAGTGGCAAGCTCAACAAAATAGACAAATTAGCTTAAAAAAATAGACAATTTTTTTTATAAGCTATACAAGACAGCTAAGCTATGGACCAACAATCTGTGTTAATAGTTTATGAGCACAACCTCATATGTCTATTGAAAAGAAAGGTGACACTGGTAGAGACCACCATTTATAGCTCTCGGTCTGCATCTGCCTAAACCTGATGTAGGTTCTTCCACTGACCAACGACAGCGAGTCAATGATGGCAACTGAGGACAGTTGGTGCCAATGTTCCTGTCAGAGGAGAGGAGCTGGAGCTAAGACACAGTCAGACATACTTGCTTGTAACATCATTATTTTTAAATCACAATCAATCAATCAATCAATCAATTAATCAATCAAGCAATCAAGCAATCAAACAATCAAGCAATCAATCAATCAATCAAGCAAGCAATCAAGCAAGCAATCAATAGGTTTGATTACATCATGTTTGTGTAAATACATTTAACTTGATGTTAAAGCACTTTAAATCACTGTCTGCTAAATGCCTTAAATGTAAATGTAATTTACCATACTTCTATATATATATATATATATATATAATGTAAAAGTTTAGTCATTTTAACTGAAAAGAATGCTACAGTAAAAACCTGTTAGTTAAATGTGTAATTTAACAGAACAACATGTGTAATTTAGCAGTAAAATACCATGAAAATGCTTTTAAAGTGAAAAATATGAATACACTTAAAGGTTGCAGTGAAAATTTATTTAATAATGCAATGCACTAAAAACTTTTTTAAAAACATGAGTCACGTTATACTGCATAATTTACTGTGAATATCAGAATAACAATGTTCAGAATTATCTCAGAATTATCAATGGCTTATATTTGTCTCTTATTTCTGTTATTACAGACATTGAGGTGTTTTATGTTACTTTTTACTGTGTAATACTGGTTTTAACTTTAAGTGATCATATGTGGTCTTTTATTTTACCGGTGTAATTTATGATGGCATTTTTATGTATGGTCACATCTAAAACCTAATAATCATATAATCATAAGTCATATAGCATAGGTTCAACAAGTAAGCAATTGTTCCATCACATGTCTTCCAGAGCTTCAGACCTTCCATGCCACAAAATGGCGTGTGTACTCGCTATAACCCCCAAACAGGGGATAATATTCAAACATATCAGAGAGCAATTATGAAGAATGGCAAAGTTGTTGGTGGTGAAGAAATTAACATTTACACATCTGATTAAGATCTGAAACACATCACCCCATAATTCAGAAATTAAAATTAATTGTTGCTTTGTCTCCATGTGTAATTAAATGGCAATTCTTACTTTCTATTTCCTTTACATCTATTTCTGATCACTAGTACAGTCATACTGTTTAAGTGTAAACAACCTACTTTTTTCATTGTCGTTGTTGAAATGACAAGAACTTGTGAGAAATTGCTTGAATTTTAATATCAATTTTTTTGTCAATAATCTGAGGATAAAGTGAATAAATCAAACTCATTTGTGTGCATGTCTTTAATGAATAATTGAGGTATATAATTCCACCTTAAAGTAAAAGGTATTTGAGTTTATATACAGTGGTGGTCAGAATTAATGGCACCCCTGGTAAATATGATCAAAAATGGCTGTAAAAAAATAAATCTGCATTGATTACCCTTTTGATCTTTCATTCAAAAAATGTGCAAAAATCCAACCTTTCAATGAAGTAAAATAATTGAAAGTGGGGAGGAAATCACATTATGAAATAAATGTTTTTCTCCAAAACGCGTTGGCCACAATTATTGGCACCCCTAGAATTTTTTACGAGTAAAATATCTCTGAATATATTCCCATTAATATTTACCTTTATTTAGCACACCAGAGTGACTAGGAACATGAAATTGTTTAGCTATGACTTCTTGTTTCACAGGAGTTTAAATATGAGGAAACACAAAGGCCAAATTCCCTTACTCATCCATCACAATGAGTAAAACCAAAGAATATAGTTCTGATGTGCATCAAAAGATTGTTGAGCATCACAAAATAGAAAGTGGATGTAAGAAAATAGCTAAAGAATTGAAAATCCCCATTTTGACCAGGGCAATAATTAAGAAGTTCCAATCAACTAAAGGGGCCCTATCTTGCACCCAGTGCAATTAACTTTGTACACCGACGCATGTATCATTCCTATTTTGCACCCGCGCACAGCAGACTTTTCCCTCCACAGACGCACGTCGGCAAACTAGGAAATGCATTTGCGCTCCCGGGGGCGGTTCAGCGCAAAGAGGAGGCGTGTTCCGGCGCAAACGTTCCCTGGTGCTATTTTGCAGGTTTAGAAAACAATTCTGCAACTGACTAGGAAAAACCTAATCTAAAGTCAGTGGTGCGTTGCGCATGTTATTCATATGCTATTTTAAGGGCGCATGCTTGGTCATAATCAATGTAGCGTGTGCACAACACACATACACTTTGCTTATCTCATCTACACATAGACGCACGCAGCAGTTCTCATTTTTAGAAAACCATACATTATTACAAGGAAAAATATTAACACACGAGGGAAATCATTGTTGTGTCCATGAAGATGTAAAAAAATAGGCATACATCTAGCTTACACATTTACCCAAATTATTATACGCCTGCTTAACCGAAGCTAATTTGGGTGTCTTTCTCCATCCCCATACAATGTCACCTCTCTGTGTTTTACGGCCCTGACGAGAACGTCGGTCTCCTCGGCTGTGAACTGCTCCTAGCGTGTGTCTGTCAAATCCGCCGTTATAATAGCAATCTGCCATGGAACAAGCGCGTCTGCTCTTAAATGGAATGTGAGATGTTGCTCTGATTGGTTTATTTCACGTTACACCCAAACCACACCTATGAATAATGAAGCTACTTCAGACCAACCCATTTTAGATTTGCGTCGGGCGCAAGAGTCATTTATCCCGCCGGTATAGCAACAGTGCCCAGGACCCGCCCACAAAGTTACTTGCGTTTCGCACTTGATACTTGCGTTTCAGAACGTTAAAATAGGGCCCAAGATGTTACGAATCTGCCAGGAAGAGGACGTGTGTCTATATTGTCTTAATGCACGGTGAGGAGGAAAGTTTGAGTGGCCAAAGACTCTCCAAGGATCACAGATGGAGAATTGCAGAGTCTTGGGGGTCAGAAACCCTAAAAAAATTCATCAAACAACTCCTACACAAACCACATGTTGTTTGGGAGGGTTTCAAGAAAAAGCTCCTCCAAAAATAAACTCCAGCATATTCAGTTGTCAGACATGACTGGATCTTCAAAAGGGACCGGATTCTATGGTCAGATGAAACAAAAAAAGGGCTTTTTGGCAGCAAACCCACCAGATGTGTTTGGTGCAAACAGGGATAAAAAGTACCCCATGCCTACGGTTAAATATACTGCTGGATCTTATATGTTGTGGGCCTATTTTTTTGCTGGATGTCCTGGACATCTTGTTCAGATACATGGTATTATGGATTCTAGCAAATACCAACAGATAAAAAAATCAAAACCTGACTGCCTCTGCTAGAAATCTTATAATGGGCCGTCTTTGGATCTTCCATCAGGACAACGGTCCAAAACAAACATCAAAATCAACACAAAAATGGGTAACTGAGCACAAAACTAAGCTTCTGCCATGACCGTCCCAGTCCCCTAAACTGAACCCTATAGAAAAAGAGTGGGGTGAACTGAACAGAAGAAGCACCAACATGAACTTGTGAATCTGAAGGATCTGGAGAGATTCTGTATGGAGGAATGGTCTCTGATCTCTTGTCAGTTATTCTCCAAACACTCAGATCTGTTATCTTGGCAAAAGGAGGTTGCAAAAAGTATTTAATAACAGGGATCCAATAATTATGGCCAGTGTGTTTTGGAGAAAAGCATTTATTTTATAATGTGATTTACCCCCCACTTTCAATTCTTTTATTTAAATGAAAGGTTAGATTTTTGCAAATTTTTTGAATGAAGAATCAAAAGGATAAACAATGCAGATTTATTTTTTAAAGACATTTCTGATCATATTTACCAGGGGTGCCATTAATTCTGACCACCATTGTATATATATATATATATATATATATATATATATATATACACAGTGGTGGTCAGAATTAATGGCTGAACTCTTCATATATATATATATATATATATATATATATATATATATATATATATATATATGAAGAGTTCAGATGCAAAAGCCTCTAAGTGCCATCTGAAATTTTCTAGAATGATCATTTTTATCAAGCTTGTATATTTAAGTTCAGTAATTTCAGTTTTAATTTAATCTAATCTGTAATTTAATATATAGCTCATTACATTTAATGTAATTAGTTTTTTTAATGTAATTTATGCCACAACGCCAGGGCCCACACCCTCCTCCATCTGCTCGAGGTGAACCAAAAACAACTACCAGCTCTCAGTGATATGTGTTGGGTCCCCTCTATGATAACAGTAACTTTCTCAAATGTTTACAGAACAAGCGGGAACCCAGTGTGCCTGTATCTTTCTCTATTGCTGTTCTATTACAGGATAGAAAGTCTAAGGCCTTCAATAGCCGTACAGCAAACCCAACTAATCTGGCGCTTATTACACGTCAAACTAAGATTGATGTGGGGACAAAAAGTAAGACTGTTAAGTTAGCACTTTTAAACATCCGCTCACTTAAAAATAAATCACTTCAAGTCAACGACTTAATAACCACAAACAACCTGGATTTTATGCTTCTAAATGAAACCTGGCTAGAAGGCAGCTGCAGTGCAACAGTCCTCAATGAAACATCCTTTCACTGTGAGTATCTGCAGAGCTGTTAAGAGAGGTGGGGGTCTAGCTGCTCTTTTTAAAGGTATCTATCAATGTAAGCAAATTTGGGAATTATACCCGTCTTTCGAATATCTGGGTATTGTGTCAAAAGGTGCGCCACACATTTTATTTATCATTATTTACAGGCATCCAAATTACTCTCCAGCCTTTGCTGAGGACTTTACAGAACTGTAATCAACAATTACCTCAGAGTTACCTCAGAAACTTTTGATCTGACTCAGCATGTACATGGACCCACACACAATCGTGGACACACTCTAGATTTACTTATCAGTAAGGGCCTAAACAGTTAATTGATTGTTATTAAGAATGTAGCACTGTCTGATCATTTCTGTATTTTCTTTGATATATTGATCTCTCCTGCAATTGAAGCTATATCTGTGTCTGTCAAGAAGAGATTCTTACTAGTGTACTATTTATGAAGGCTATATCCTTAACACCAAGCATATCTGCTGACTCTGTTGATTTTCTCCTTGATTCTTTTAACTCAAAAGTTAAAAGTGTAATTGATGATATTGCTCCAGTGAAAGTCAGGAAGTGGCAGACAAAAAGCACCTTGGAGAAACTCAACAGCAGTACAAAATATGAGAAGACAATGCAGAAAAGCAGAGCGCATGTGGCGTAAGACAAAACTTGTAGTCCATTATAACATCTACAAAGACAGCATCCATGCTTTCAATATGGAACTAGGCAAAGCTAGACAGACTTTCTTCTCAACTATTATAAACAGTAATTTAAACAACACACGCACTCTTTTTGCTACTGTAGAGAGACTGACAAACCCCCCAAGTCAGATTCCCACTGAAATGCTCTCAGACAGCAAGTGCAGTGAGTTTGCTTCTTCTCTGAGAAAATCAATAATATCAGAAAGGTGATCAACACATCCCTGAGTTGCGCTGGGGTTAGACAGATCAGACCACAACCTGAGAAAGTAGTTACTATGTCTGATTTCAAAGAAATTGATGGCAAAATTTTGGAAGAAACCGTACAGCACCTTAAAACATCAACCTGTGCTCTTGACAGACTTTCCACATCTTTTTTCAAAAGTGTGTTAAACAGTTTAGAAGCAGAACTTCTAGAAGTGGTAAATGCCTCACTTCTCTCTGGGAGTTTTCCAAACTCCCTTAAAACTGTAGTTGTCAAGCCCCTCCTGAAAAAGAGCAATCTGGATAAGACCATATTAAGCAACTATAGACCGATCTCAAATCTTCCTTTCAAGATCATTGAAAAAGTTGTCTTCAATCAGCTGAACAAATTGCAACATTCTTAAGTATTCGAATGGATACTTTGACAATTTTCAATCTGGTTTCCGACCGCACCACAGCACAAAGACAGCGCTTATAAAGATAATAAATTATATTTGCTTAGGCAAATTATCAGTGCTGGTACTACTCAACCTCAGTGCTGCATTTGACACTGTCGATCACAGCATACTTGACAGGTTGCAAAACTGGGTGGGGCTTTCTGGGATAGTCCTAAAATGGTTCAGGTCATACTTAGGAGGGAGAGGTTAGTATGTGAGTATAGGAGACCATAAGTCTGAGTGGACATCCATGACATGCGGAGTCCCTCAAGGCTCAATTCTTGCGCCACTCCTGTTCAACCTGTATATGCTCCTAATGAGCCAAATAAGGTAAAAGAACCAAATTGCTTACCACAGCTATGCAGACGACACACAGATCTACTTAGCCCTATCGCCTAACGATTACAGCCCCATTGACTCCCTGTGCCAATGCATTGATGAAGTCAACAGTTGGATGTGCCAAAACTTTCTTCAGTTAAACAAAGACAAAACTGAAGTCATTGCGTTTGGAAACAAAGATGAAGTTCAGGAATCTTGGTGTGTCACTAGAGTCAGACCTGAGTTTCAGTAGTCATGTCAAAGCATTAACTAAATCAGCATACTATCATCTGAAAAATATTGCAAGAATTAGATGCTTTGTTTCCAGACAAGACTTAGAGAAACTTGTGCATGCTTTCATCACCAGCAGAGTGGATTATTGTAATGGACTCCTCACTGGCCTTCCCAAAAAGACCATAAGACAGTTGCAGTTCATACAGAACGCTGCTGCCAGGATTCTGAGCAGAACCAGAAAATATGAACATATCACACCAGTCCTCAGGTCTTTATATGGGCTTCCAGTTAGATTTAGGATTGTTTTTAAAGTATTATTACTGGTATATAAATCATTCAATGGCTTAGGACCTCAATACATTGCAGATATGCTCACTGAATATAAACCTAACATATCACTCAGATCATTAGGATCACATCAACTAAAATACCAAGGGTTCACTCTAAGCATGGTGAGTCCGCTTTTAGCTATTATGCCAGCTGTAGCTGGAACCAGCTTCCAGAAGAGATCAGATGTGCTCCTACAGTAGTCACATTCAAATCCAGACTCAAAACATCTGTTTAGCTGTGCATTTAATGAATGAGCACTGTGCCACTGTTCGTCCGACTGTTTGTACTGTACTATATTTTATTTTATTTTTAATTATTATTTATTACTTTTACTTTTTATTATTTAAATGTCTTCTATATAAAGCACTTTGAATTGCCATTGTGTATGAAATGAACTATATAAATAAACTTGCCTTGCCTTGCGTTGCATTCTGAAATATAACGACGACTGCATCGAGATGTCATCCTCGCTCACATGAAGAAATTGGGGTTGAGACTCAATGCCAAGAAGAGTGTGCTTTCTCCACTACAGAGAACCACTTTCCTTGGTGTTGTATGGGATTCAGTCACGATGCGAGCCACTCTATCGCCTGTTCGTGTTGCTGCTATTCTCACAGCCACAAAAGAGTTGAAGCTAGGCCAGTCATGCACTGTGAAACAGTTCAAGAAACTGTTGGGCCTCATGGCAGCAGCGTCCAATGTGATACCCCTTGGCCTACTGTACATGAGACCTTTGCAGTGGTGGCTCAGGACCAGAGGGTTATCCCCGAGGGGAAATCCACTTGGTACGATCAAGATCACACGGCGATGCCTCCGCGCCACGGATATATGGAGGAAACACTGGTTCCTATCCCAGGGTCCGGTTTTGGGAGCTCTTTGCCATCGAGTTGCTATCTCAACAGATGCTTCCCTCACCGGCTGGGGAGCGGTAATGGAATGCCGCTCAGCCCAGGATCTGTGAAGGAGTCATCATCTTTCTTGGCACATAAACTGCCTGGAGATGATGGCAGTCTTCAATGCATTGAGACATTTCCTCCCAGACCTGAGGGGCCATCATGTGCTCGTCCGTACAGACAACACATTGGTGGTCTCTTAAATAAATCGTCAGGGGGGTCTGCGTTCGCGTCCACTCTGCAAACTGGCACACCAGATACTCCTGTGGTCCCTAGGGAAAATACTCTCCCTGAGGGCAGTGTATATCCCAGGGTGCCAAAATATAGGAGCAGACACCCTGTCGAGGCAGGGGCTGGGGCCAGGGATTTGGAGACTTCACCCCGAGGCGGTGTAGCAGATATGGGAATTCTATGACCAAGCAGAAGTGGATCTGTTCGCATCTCAGTACACAATGCTCTGTCCACTATGGTTCTCCCTCACTCACCCAGCCCCTCTGGGCTGGAAGCTGTGGTGCAGACGTGGCCGAGGCTACGTCTGTATGCTTTTCCCATTGTTGGGAGCAGAGCCCAGGAGTTCTGGAGAGAGTCCACCGGGAATGAATATGTCTACTGCTAATAGCACCATGTTGGCCAAGTCGAATTTGGTTTGCCTACTTAATTTATGTCCTTGACAGCCCTCCCTTGGAGATCCCCTATCAGGAGAGATCTTCTGAGGTTGTTAAGACTATTCTTAGCTCCAGAGATCCAGCTACGAGAAAATTATATGCACTAAAGTGGAGAGTTTTCACGTCTTGATGTCACCAGCGCCACTGGGATCCAGTTAACTGTTCATTTAGTACAGTACTTGAGTTTCTCCAAGATTGCTTTGCATTAGGTTTATGTCCATCTACCTTAAAGGTCTACGTGGTGGCCATTGCGGCTTTCCACGCCCCGGTGGGTGTTACATCTTTGGGTCGAGACCCCCTGATCATACGTTTCCTTCGTGGCACCTTGAGGCTTAGGCCTGCAACTCGCAGTAGGGTGCCAGCTTGGGACCTGGCAATAGTTCTGGATGGGATTTCAGGGGCTCCTTTCGAGCCCCTAGAGTTGGTTTCAGAAAAATTTCTGACATTCAAGACCATATTTCTTCTAGCTATTTCGTCCCTCAAAAGAGTCGGAGACCTTCAGGCCCTCTCGGTTTCTCCCACCTGCCTTGAATTTGTACCCGAGATGGTCAAAGCATTCTTATAGCCTAAACAGGGATATGTCCCTAAGGTGCCAACCAATATTCCGAGGCCTATTGTCCTGCAGGCTTTCTGTCCTCCTCCGTTTACCTCTTCAGACCAGGAAAAACTGAATCTCTTATGTCCAGTGCAAGGCTATCTCTCTTGCCTATGAGTCCTCTGGCTGTGGTCAGAGCTCATTCTACTAGGGGTATGGCGGCCTCTAAAGCCTTATTATCTGGGGTTTCCCTTCAGGAGGTTTGTGATGCGGCAGGTTGGTCCTTGCCGCTCACATTCGTGAGGTTTTATAGCCTGGACCTGGTTGCTCCCTGGGGTTCTTAGGTGCTTTTTTACTTAGATTGCCGACAGTTTCATATACAGGCAATTTTAAGTCTGGCGTATTGGGTATTCTCGTTCCCAAGGCATCGTCCCTTGAAAGGGAACGTCTCAGGTTACGACTGTAACCCTAGTTCCCTGAAAAGGGAACGAGACGCTGCGTCGCCCTGCCATACTTCCTGCATCCCTGTGATTGACTTTGCTTCGGCTCTTGAAGCTAGCGCTGGTTGCACCAGATGTGCTTTTATCCTTTCCTGGTCATGACGTCACCCGCCTGTGACGCTCATTCTTTCCATTGGACTAGTTGACATACGTGCTTCAGATGTTATCACGCGGAGGCATTCCCAAGGCGTCGTCGATGCAGCGTCTCGTTCCCTTCTCAGGGAACTAGGGTTACAGTCGTAACCTGAGATGATTTGTTTAATTATTTTGTCCTGTATCATCTTTATGAAGAGTGTGTTCATGCAGTTTGTATTCTCCTGTGATTTTGTGGGACTTTGTGAGTTTTGACTAGAACACACCAGAATCCTGATACGTGGAGCCTTTAATGGAAAATATTCACAGTTAGTGTCTTAAAGATGACACATTTTGCAGAACCACTAATGCTCATTACAAAATTTACTAACACTGATTTTAGTCTTGTGAGAGTGGATAATGAAAGTAAAAATCACATGAGCAGCATGCTGAATCTTAAGACATCTCGCATGCGACAGGAAAAACAAGAGACGACATTTTTTAAACTTTTCCTGTAACTAGTGCTTGAAGTTTAACAAGATGCTCTGATAATCAGTTGCGTTAAAACTAAACACAATAAGACATGTACCTTAAAAATGTAATGCATGTATATTCAAAAGAAACAGATGACTTTGTAAGTGTGGGCGGCATTAACAGATAAGAAACAATGGGTAAAGCTGCACGCACATACTTGAAATGATTTAATGTAAACACTGTCTTATGTCACTGTCTCATGTCTATCAGAGAGCTCTGTCGACAACTGTCAAATGATGTGATGTGATTTCCAAGCAAAACACATTTCACACTGCAGGACTTGGTGTTAGATATTTTACTGGCTAAATATCTCTCTGACATCCATTTTTATTCAGTTACTGTAAACTTTAGAGTTGATAGAGACATGTATTGAGTATAAACAGTAGCCTACAGTATCATAACCTCCCAATGCATGCAATAGATCAAAAAATGCACACAGGAATCCAGAAATAGCCAACAGAATCATACATCTATACACAAATGCACGCAACAAAACCATAGTTAACACTATGTGAGCCTATAATTGTTCATTGATGCAGCCAACTCTCTTCTATTGCAGGTGAGGCATTTGGCATTTCAAGTGAGTCTAATGGTTTCAAACCCAGAAGAAAATAGACAGAATTAATAATGTTACATGAATTTAAAATATTGAGTTCTGTCATTGTCTTGCCTGATTTGCACCTCATATATATTAAAATACCAGTCTGTTATGTTCTCACTGTAATCTTCATCTTATTTTTTAATTGAATGAAACTTAATTTTGAATGAAGGTAATTCTTTCAACATAATTTCCCATAAAATATCATTTTATTAACTAATTTTATTATTATTATGATTATGGTTAGTAAAATATCTATATGCCAACATCATTTATGACAAAAGATGTGTACATGCCATCGTTAAAATGCCTAAAACCTATTTCAGCACAGGTCTCACTACAGTCTTTAAAAAAGGGAGTGGGCATCTGATCCAGTTTTAGCTTTTTCCACTTAATTTAGTCAAACTGATCAAATTTGCAGTTTTTGCAATTTGCACGTTGTAGTGCTGCTCTCCATAAATCTAGAAACTTTAACAAAAATAAATACTTGCACAGAAATATATGTCAAAATACCTTCAGCATCTCGAGGGATACATTTCCGCAAATCTGAATAGAAACAATATTGTGTAAAATTCCACTCATATAGGCTGATAATTGCGATAAGTTGATGAGACGTATCATGTATTATGTATAATAATCCAACACACAGCTCAAGCCCATACATGGATGCAAGAAATTCACACGCAAATAATTTTTTTTTTTTTAAGCACAATTTGTGAGCTAATTTTTTTTTAGCTCACAATGTAGGTTTGTGACATTGTGTTCCCAAGCACAATTTGTGCTCCCAAGCACAAATGCTCCCAAGGTCAGACCGTGCAATGCTCAGAGAAACTGCAAAACACCCAAGAACTACATCTCAGACTCTACAGGCCTCAGTTAACTGTTAAATGTTAAGGTTCATGACAGCAGGGTTGCCAACTCTCACGCATTCAGCCTCAATCTCACGCTCTCACGCTCAACAAAGAAATCTCACGCAAAAATAGACATTCTTCTGTGCTGTATTTTTTTCACTCATGTGCACTAAATTTCAGAATTACTATAAACAATTCAGGCTCTTAACTACTGGATGGACCACTAGTTATGGCGCAAATTAGTTAAAAATCTCCCAGAATCTAGAGCGAGCACGCATGCGAGACAGACTGTGCTCCAAACCAACCAATAGCGCGCGCACGCACGGCAGAGAGGGAAAATCTTCCCCCCAGTGGTTCCCAACCCTGCTCCTGAAGGACCCCCAACACTGCATGTTTTCTTTGTCTCCCTAATCAAACACAACTGATTCAACTCATCAGCTCATTATCACATGGGTTAATGAGCTGATGAGTTGAATCAGGTGTGTTTGATTGAACCACTGCCCTCACCCTAACCCTAACCCATTGTTGTTCATCTGAGGTTGTATACCTAATTTTAAGACCTACTAATGGACCTACAAATAATTTACAAGCTCCGTACTTGGTATTTCTGTAGTGGCTATTATATAGAATGGGTGGCTTTTATGGCACAATTTCTAGTGCATACTTGAGCATTTACAGGAACTTCCTTCTTAATAATTTTATTAGAAATTAGGCCCTTTCAATCACTGTCCCTCCTCTCAGACTCATGGATGAATGGAAGCCCATTTCCACAACAGAATAAAAAAAAAATATAAGGGTAATTGTGACTTTTATATATATATATATATATATAAAAGAGATAAGTCGCAATTACCTTTGTTGTTTTTTCTTCATTGGTGGAAATTGGTGTTTTCCCAGGACGAAAAAAAAAAGCATTTAAGGAAATTTGCTAGATATGTACAAATTCTCCTATTGCCTGTGGCTTCCACTTATCACAGCACTGACAACATCATGCACTGGGAAGTGTTGTTTGTAAGGGAAAACTGCTTTGCTGAAGTATTATATACTTACAGTAAATTGAGGGCATTAATCAACAATTTTATGATTTTAAATTCTCAAATATACAGTAAGTTTTTTCTTGATTTTCGAAAATGTATGCTTTTTAGATTTTATCTTGCACAAAGAAACATTGTGTTAATTTAATTGTTAAATTGTCAAATATAAGCACTTAATTATTTGTTTATTTATATACATTATTTATTAATGTGTACGCTATTATTATAGATGCATATCTGATTGAACCAATAATGTTACATGTTTTATTTAAAGAACAAAAGCAAAAGTAAAATATCACTGCATCTGTGATAGTGTCAAGATATTTAGATCTAAATATCTAGACACTGAGGTGGAAAGTACCCCAGAAATACCAGTTTCTCTTGAAAGACGATAAGAACACCATGTTTTACAGTAATGCCTGTTTCACATGAAAGCAGTGAGCAAACAAAGCATTTGGGCTTTAAGTCACACTTCCTGTGTAAGCAAAAAAAAGAAAAAAGAAGAAGCGTTTGTAGTAGCCTATATGTATTTGAACGAAAAAGTAAGATTTAAAAAAATAAAAAATAAAGTATGAAGCTCCACCAATAAATGACATCAGTGGGGCATGCAAAAACGTATGGGATCATACGAATTAGGGTACGTTTACACAACAATGATGAAGGCTACTAAAAATGGAAGCTTTTTTTTTTACGTTACAATGTTGTCAAAATGGTCCTGTTTACATGAAAAACGTCTCGGGTTATGACTGTAACCGTTGTTCCCTGAGAACAGTGAACGAAACACTGCGTCCTGAGACACTTTGGGGAACGTCTCGTGACTGATGACTGAAGTACTGTATAATAACGGCAATCGCATTGGCCGGCGAAAGCCATGACGTCACTACTAGTGCGACCAGGAAGAATAAAAGGGCGCCTAGAGAACATGCTATCCACTTCTTCATCTGAATGGACAGTGCAGGCAGCCCAGAGGCATGACGACAAGACACAGTGTCTCGTTTCCTGTTCTCAAATAGCGAATCCGCCAAGGCACGAATGCAACTGGCTTTTAAAGGGAATGGGAGATGAGACTCTGATTGGTTTATTGCACGTTATGCTCAAAACACACCCTTTACTCATTAAGAGAATAGGGACAACCCTTTTAGACCATGCGCCGGGTGTGCCGACCATTTTTCCTGTCGTTAAACTAGCAAAAGTGGATTCAGAGATGCCCTAACTACACGTGCGCCCTACGCCTTAGAACATGCGCTTAGATCATTAAAATAGGGCCCTGTAATCTGTCAAAATGATGGACGGCTTTCAGATTTTGCCGTCACTGCTTAAAAAAAATTCCATCAATAGCAAAAAATGTTCGGTTAACACAACCTCTGGTCGAAAGCGAAAATTGCTTGCAAGCCAGTGTCTTTCTGTTTAGAGCTTTATTTGGAGAAGAATAAATCTATTAATGTAAAAAATGGATTTCACCCTCAAATTTCTGCTAAATGATTTCCTGAAAACCTTTATCTTTCATCTCTGATTACTGGAAAAGGGGAAATTAATCTTGGAAGTAGCAGGTGAATTAATGCCATGCATCACAAGACAAATGCATTTAAATCTGTCAGTAACATTTATCCTCAGCGTGTCACCACGCTGGCAGACAGATGAGGAAGATGGATACAATTAAGTACAAAGGTCATCATTCGGGTCAGTATTGTCTGGACTCGGACTCGGACTCGGGAGGAACACACAAGGGTAAACATATAATGACAAACCAACACAGGACTGCAAACGCAGGGAGAATAAATAGGGAGAGCAAACAAAGCAGATAACAATCAGGTAACAAGATGGGAGGGGCTAGACATACATAACAAGCCATGTGCTCACACCAAAAATGACTAGAACACAAGCACATGGCCAGTAAAACAAATCACAAGCCTTGTGCTCACACAAAACAAGACATGAACACACAGCTAATGAGAACACTCATAAGCCACGTGTTCACACAAAACATGACAACATGAAAGCACACAGCTAGTGTAAAACACAAGCTGCGTGCTACACGGTACAAGACAAAACATGACATGAAAGCACGCGGACGATGTAAACACGAGAAAATTGAAGAAAATTTTTGGAATGTGATTTTTAGGTGTGGAAAACTCATGGACATTCCTAGTGAATATACATTTTACTAGTTTTGCTCTGCTTTAAAATAATACATCAGATATATTTTATTCTTAGTAAGTGTCTGTGTAAAAATCTGTCTGTTTGAGCTTTACTGTATGCAATACAAAGTATAATTTATAAAATCTATTAGTTTAAAAGACTGGTACCAAGTCAAGTCACATTTATTTATATAGTGCTATTTACAATCCATCTTTTTTCAAAGCAGCTTTACAGAGATAACAGGAAAATAATGCAAAAAAGTTTGTTTCCAGAAGAAAATAGCGTCACAGTCGAGCTTAAGTAAGTAAGTAAATTTTTTTCCCATTTCATTTCATTTGTTTCATTTTTGTTTTTAAAAAAGTTATTCATTTAGTTCATTTATATATATATATATATATATATATATATATATATATATATATATATATATATATATACATATATATATATATATAGCCGCTCTGGAGTAAACTGTGATGTCATCATCCAGCTCAGTTCAGTTCTTGTATAATAGTGTCAATGCAGGCAGATCAATATTATTGTTGAATATTAAATTAAATGTTTAATGTAATGTCCCCAATTAAGCAAGCCAAGCAAATGGCAACAAAGGTGGAAAAAAGCGACAGTGGCAAGGAACCAAAACTCAATCAGGTGGCAGAATGGAGAAAAAACCTTGGGAGGCTCAGTCGGGGGTCAGTTTTCCTCAGGCCAATGAACGCTCAGTGGGTTGGTTGAGGATCAGTGCCATTTGTAACTCTATAATGAGAGCAGTCTCAGTACTATGGTACAGTCTAAATCCTGACTGAAAATCCTCCCAGATACCATTTCTTTCTAAAAAAAGGAACATAGTTGTGAGGATACTGCTTTGTATCTTTAACAAAAAGGGTATTTGAGATCGGCCTGTAACTGACTAATTCTCTAGGGTAATAATAATTTTAAAATAAATAAATTTAATAATAATAATTTTAAAATAAATAAATAAAGTGTTCTTTGCAGTAGGCTACATACAAACTGTGTTTCATAGAATTAAAAAATCCACAGAGGACAAATCTATGGCTGGGTGCCAGGAGAATATATATTGTTTATTGATGTAAATATGCACATCTGACTGAACTAATAATGGTTTTAATTTTTTTTCTACATATTATATGAACTGGTTAAACTGAATCAAAAGCAAAAGTAAAATAGCATGAGCCATATTTAGACTTTACACTCAATTAACATCATGACATGGTGAAAAGGTTCCCAGAAAGGCGTTAACAAAAACATGTTTATGTAACATTTGAGACAAGCAAAGAAGCAGAATGGGAAGAGGATCCACGTGCAGGGTTAGATTTATTAAAATCCAAACACAAAGAAACTGATAAAAAAAAATAGAACAAGAGGAAACACACTAAACCAGGGAATGTCCATTCAACGACTGACAGAGAACAAGTGAAAAAAACTGCTATATACATACACTGGCAGACAAGCTTAACAAGATAACAAGGGGGCGTGGCTAATTAGAAACACCTGCTGAGACTAATCACTAATCATAAACCTACAAAGAACTGCAAAACATGGAACAAGACAGGAAATAACATAAAAGTCCAGGAACACACAAGACAGGGGAACACAGGTTGGAATAAAAGAAGAGTAACCGATTTGCATTATTTAACTTCAGGTCACATGTCACACTTATGTACTTATTTTTGGCCTATAAATTTCTGTATCTATCATAAACACTGTTTGTCATTTTGCAATGATATTTTCAGTCTCATTTATACTCCTGACATCATCATCAACATCATCATCATCATCATAAAATCTGGAAATATTACTGAAATGTTAAGCAGCATAGTATTTGGAATTAGCTATTATTTTGTAGTGAATGTAAATAATTTATCGTTACATGGTGATGCCATAGGAAAATGATTGAATAATAAATATTTCAGTAAATGATATGGAAACCATGGTACATTGAGTGCATGATCTGGTGATCAGTTATTTTTTTATATTAGCAACAACAGCAACACAATGACTACTAATATTAATATATTTTATATTTTTAATCGTGCTATCATTACAATGATCTCACAATATTTACAAAACACATAAAATTGTGTCTGCCATTACCTATATGATCTAATTAAAAAAATTATAATTGTAAAACAGCTGTTTTGCCTTGTCAAGTTCATGATATTCTCATTCTTGTACTGCATCTCTTTCAGTTTCTCTTTTGACTGCTTCAGGAACATTCCCACTGACAGATGGGTGGAGATATTGTTATTTGAGACTCACATAAATCTCTGTGGGTCTCAAGTATCAAGTCAGTTTGCATTTAGCATTTTGAAGAAGAGCATCAAGGAAAATGGTAAGAAAATAATGAATTGCATTTGGCATGTTTTATTAAAGTATTCAGTTATTTTTGTTTGTATAAAATGAATTTGCCATAGATCTAATATTTTTTCATTTATTTAATCATTAACAGTTCAGTTTCAATTAAGAAATATATAAAATATAATGGTTTAAAAATATATAAATAAAATTTTTGTTCATAATGTTGCAATAATATTTTGGTAATTTAAAATAAAATTACATAAAAAGCAAAGAGAAATACTAATGAATTACAAGAAAATATTTGATAAAAGGCATTTAGATTTCTCATGTCACCTGCGATCTTTTCTTAGGCAACATCAGCACCATACTGTCATCGCTGCAGGACGTATATAGAAATGATTGGACCAAACAGGTATGTATATTTATGGGGTTATATGTTTTTAGTGTGAATAGGAAGATTTGTTTTTACCTGTGAAAATATAAATGCTTTAACATACTCCAAGCTACATCAATACTTCTTAAACGACTCATTTTTAAACTTAAGGTATAGATGTAAGTGTGACCCTGAGGAACAGCACAACCCTTTTCCTCTGGTAAGGCATAGATGTATGTGTGACCCTCAGGAACAGCACAACCCTTTTCCTCTGGTAAGAGTGTCAAACAAATTCCAAAATATTTATTTATAAGCAATGAAGTCCAAATGAACTAAAAGTAGAGATTTTTTATTTATTTAATTTTAACTTTCTAGGACTGTGCTGCAAACCCAATAACAAAAAGGTTCAGTCAGTAAGTTACAACTTGTAGAAAAACATTTCTTATTTTATATTTTCTCTTAAATGCAGGCATTGTTTCAGTCAAGCATCCAGAGGTTCAATTTCATACCAACAAACGGGGTAATGACTCGACATTACAGGAACTTTGAGCAAGGTGTTGAAATACATCAACGTATAGTCATGAAGAACGGCCAGGTTGTTGAAACTGATGAAGTCAGGAATTAGATTAAAGGCTGATTAAGTCACCACATCAATGTAATGATTCATGTGATTTCTTTTGTCTATAAATTGAGTTTAATTTGATCCATAATGTACTGACATGTTGCCATTAAAACTTAATTGAACTTTCAGAAAGCAGTTGAGTTGACTGATAGTAAAAGAAACTGATCTCAAGGCTCCTAGACAGACTGAACAGAAAGAGATCCAAAAAATACTTTAAGAACCATTTTGAAAAAAAAAAAAACTTTTCATGGTATTTAACAAGTTATTCATTAAAAGGAATTAGAGAGGAATTGATCGATTAAGGGCTGCTTGAAAATAAGTAAAATGTGGTTTTAATGTAATGAAATTGTCTTTCTGTGCTGTTTCATATCTTATGAAGTATAGAATAGCCTACATAAAATGATGATGACTGCTGTATGTATGCTTCATCTAAATTAGAAGTTAATTCTGTGACTGTGCTTTACTATACTGTAATTTATTATGGCTTTTTCCAAACCTCTGATTCATGACATCAACACTGTGCATGTAAGGGTTGATAAGTGAAATGCTGTGTATTCTCAGTGATTTCTTTTGACAATAAACTGAGTTGGAAGTCCATAATGTGTTGACATTGCCATTAAAGTGTACAAATTCGATCGCTATTCCCACCACTAACAATTAACATCAAATCCATTTTGGTTTTTAATGCCTTAATTTTTTCATAACAGGTAAATATTATTGAGTAATGGAAAAGTGATTTGATATGAAACAAAGTCTCACGAGAGCTGTCAGCTTTCAAATTCTGTAAATTTTATCACCAAATAAAATCAATAATAGCCAACCTTGTTTGGCGCTCTTTAATGTGGCGCGAAGAGATCTAGGCCTAGGCTACTTCCTCTTTACTACGTCACAGAGCGAATTAAACATGAATGAACATTTGAAAATATGTTGAAAGATAGACTAGGCCTACAGTCCAACTTACCGATATCCGTTTCATGTCTCTCTTGTAATAGATCAATCAGTATTTCAACCACAGAAACAGCTTGCAAATAATGTCACTTAACTCAGAAAAGCATTTGCTTAGTTACCATTAACTTGATAGTCAGTAAGACCGCAGTCGCCAGTCGCCACCAAGTGGAGAGGAATGAGAATTACAGTGACAATCAGACCAACCTCAGTGTAATCTGTCAAAATGACGGATGGATTTCAGATTTCGGTAACTGCTAAAAAAAAATCGTCATTGACGAAAAATGTTCAGTTAACACGACCTCTGGACGAAAGCGATATTTGCTTGCAAGCAAGTGTTTTTCTGTTTATAGCTTTACTGGTGATGACTCAATCTTTTAATTAAAAAGATGTACACCCTCAAATTTCTGTTAAATTATTTCCTGAAAACCTTATCCTACCTTTAATCACAAATGCCTGGATAAGGGAAAAATAATCTAGGAAGTACCTACGGTAGGTACCAGGTGAATTAATTAACTGCATACAAATCTGTCTATAACATTTATCCTCGTGATATTTTGCAAAGACAAGCTTTTCATGGTATTTAACAAGTTTTAACCAATTAAAGGCTGTTTGAAAAATAAATAAAATGACTTTATTAATGCTGTTTGAAAAATAATGAAAATGTGTTATAATGTAATGAAAATGTTTTTTTCTTTCTTTGCTGTTTCATATCGTAAGTAATAGGCTATAGAATACATAAAATGATGACTGCTGTAGCCTATGTATGCTTCATCTAAACTAGATGTTGATTCTTTCTACTGACTATTTGCTTTAAAGCCTTATTCTGACATGAAACTCTAGAAGGCGCAGGCTGATAGCACCTTAATTCATTTAGTAGCCTAGTGATCACATCATTTTCTATGCTGCGGCTCAACTTTCAAATACTGGTAGTGTTGCTGTTAGCAGTCAGCAACGTGCTTTCAGAAACCCTCCATCTTCCCCAGCTCCACCTGTTTAGATCTGCTACGGGGGTTATATTATTTATTTTTGTTATGGCTTTTTTCATACGTTTGAATCATCACATCAGCTTAGTACATGTAAGGGTTGATAAATGAAATGCTGTGTACTTTTGTTTTCTAGTTATTTTTTTTCATACAGGTAAATATGATTGAGTAATGACTGAGTATGTAAATGGTCAGGGGAATGAACAGAAAACAAGAAAGATCAGAAATCCTTAAGATATTATAATCATTTTGCAAAGATGATATTTAACAAGTTATTAGGAATTACTAGGAATTATAGAGAGCTGTGATAAATTATGGGAACAAATGTGATGACAGGGACCTCTGGTGGTGGAACGGAGAATTCATAAGAGGGGAACTGGACATTTTTAAAATTGTGATTTCAAGGCTTGGAAAAGTCATGGAAATAAGTCAAATCTTAAAAAGTCATGGACATTCCTACAGTGAATACACATTTTACATACTGCTCTAAAATATTTAATCTGCTAGATTTGTGGAAAGCAGAAAATGCTTGCCAGTGTCTTTCTGTTTATAGCTTTAGATGACTGAATCTATTAATTTAAAAGATGGAGGATACACCCTCAAATTTATGTTAAATGATTTCCCGAAAACCTTTATCTTTCATCTCTGATTACTGGAAAGGGGAAATTAAACGTAAAAAATGTGCAAATCTTGGAAGTAGCAGGTGCATAAATTCCATGCATCACAAGACAAATGCAAATCTGTCAGTAACATTTATCCTCTGTGACGATTTGTCATTTCCCAAGATCTTTTTGTTCAGTTTCAATAGCATGACTGATCAGTGAAATTTTACTATTCTTTAAAATGTTCGGTTTCAAATCCATCTTAACTAGAGACATTAATGCGCTTCTGTGCAGTGCTGTACTTGTAAAGAATAACCAATAAAAATGTTTAAAATTTTCTGTACATTTTTAAGTCTGTCTGGAAATCAGTGTGTCAGTTCCTCAGTAAAATATTTAATAATAATTATAATAATAATAATTAAAAAAATAGCTGAAATACGAAGGTATAGCCACAGATGAAACCAGAACTTTTTAGAAGTGTTCCTCTAGACTCAGGACATTAGAAATGTTCTTGTGTTTTTTAAGACATTTTTTTTCTGGCATGCCTGTGTCATTTCTGATACTTTTCTGTTGTTAAAGAACTATGATTTCAGTGACAGACCCGCTTTTCAAATAAGTGGAACCACAAACCCGCAGGAAAAAAAGAATCGCTCTGCTTTATCATCTTTAGCTTTCAAACATTTAAAATTTGCGAACAATCCATGAATTTCTTGAATGATTACTGCGTCAGTCCCTTTGTATACTATATGTTTCAAACACATGAATTCTTGAAATAGTGCACTTTTCCCAAGATTTAAAATAAATCTCTCAAAGTACCCCACAGATATTTGTATATAGCATATTAAAATTGTCGATTTTTGAGGGTGAGCAAAAAAACGCACCGTTTTGTGTCTGTTCCTTTAAATGCAAATGAGCTGCTGCTCCCGACACAGAGGGCGGAGCTTCAACAGCTGCACTCACACAGAGGTGCACTGAAAATTTCAAAAACTTCTAGCCATTTATGTTCAAACCGGAGTCAGACAAAGATGGAGAGACTCAAGAAGAAGTGACAACATGTAGAAGCAACAGGACATTTCTGAATGGTTAGTTGATGAATTTATGTAGCTTATGTGTATCTTCTAGTCACTGATTAGCATATTCTGTCTTGATAATCTATAAATCGTGTTCAGGGGGTGGGGTTTATGTAAATTTTAAGCTTGTGTAGTCTCTACCAGCCGTTTGTTGTAGTCCTTAAAAACGATTTCTTGAAAAGCAAATATCTTCCTTTGCTTTGAACTGAGCGTTGTTACTTTGCAGGTGTTGTTTATGCTCAGACAGCAACATTACACACTAATTAAAGTTAAAAAAGTGAAATCATAATCAACCACCCCTTTAAAAAATACTTTCAGTTTCTTTTACAGATAGGAGGAGATTCTGTGATTTGAGGCTTGATCTCCGTGGGCTCAGTTTACTGTCACATGCAGAGGAGCTTTAACAGGGGAAATGGTATGGAAATAATACATTACTTTTGTATGAAATATTTAACACTTTAGAATACTGTTCCGTAATTAATGAATAACTACACAGGAGCAAATGAGTAACACAATATTAACATTCTAATAACTACTATTAACCAGGGACGTGCACAGGAATTTTGAGGGGCAGTTGCTCTTTTTTTCGTTTAATTAAAGTGTTGTTTTATGTCAGCTGAATGTCCGGAACGCTTTTCAGAGAAGATAAGGCAACTTATTTAGCACAATTCACACCCAGCGGTAATTCAGGAGAGAAAAAAAATCTCAGAATGCTCCACATGAAACTTTTGGTCTTCCGACCTTTTACCGCCGTATCGATTTATTTTGATTAATATGTGCGAGGGAGAGAGAGCAACACAGCGCATAGTTTGGAGACGGTCTTGTTTACACTTTCGCCTGGCTCCGAAGAAAGAGAGAGCGCGCGCGCAATCGGGTCTCTCTCTCTCTCGCTCTCTCTCTCTCTCTCTCTCTGCTCGTTCTTTCAGTTAAACATGCGCTGTCACAAGCGCGGCAGTTCATCTACATTACTCACCGATCAAATAAGGGGACAAATTGGCGGGACAAAAATTCACTTTGGCGGGCGCTAAAACAAGTTCAATGCAGGAAAATTCATGCGTGAATTTAACTGAGTAGTACATGACTATGCACTCGCACAAATGCGACCACATAAAATGTTTAACTCGCACATTCTCAAAAAATGGTAGCAGTCTGGAACCCTGATGATGATTGTTCGTTTGTTATACATCACAAACTCACCTTTTCCGTCAACGTTGAGTCTCACCCGACAACCGCGATAATCTCCTTCTAGGGCCGCTCATGCAGGCTCAGCTCAGGTGCCGGTCGCCTGCAGCGCTGCAGCCACATAAACAGTTTGCCCTTCCCCTACTGACTTTCACTTTCGGTGCCCGAATGGAATTGAATGAGGCTTTGCGATTTATTTTATCTAGGCCTACGTGAAATTCTGCATCCATTGTACTTTTTATTTATTTATTTATTTCCCCCTCGGAAGGGCAACGTGAGTCGAGAAGGGCATATGGGCAGTTGCCCGGGCAACCTGAGCAACCCCCCTGTGCACGTCCCTGCTATTAACTAACAAGAAACTCTGATTAACAAATTAGTAATTAATTGCGCTCAGTTGAATGTGGTAGTTCACTATTGGCTAATCAGTTTTTTTTTTTTCATACCATTCAGAGAACTACTAAGAACTACTATATTCAGGTTCATAATTAATGTGAATAATGCATAATGCATTAATTCTAAAGTGAAGATCATGGTAACCCACTAGTAATGACTAAAGTAACCAAATCCTTCAGAAGGAATGACTTATTTATGTATTCTAAAGTGAAAAGCATGATAACTCCTTATTATTGACTGAAGGAATTACTATCCAAAAAAACTCAAAAGCTTACAATGACTTCAGTCATTACTGAGTTATCATGCTTTTCACTTTAGAATACTGATACACAAATGAATTAGTAGTTCCTTCTGAAGGACGTATAGTAAACTTGAGTCATTACTATCCAATACATTACAAAAACTTTAAAAGCTACTATGATTTCAGACATTACTAGAGAATTATCATGTTTTTCACTTTGAATACGAGAAGTAATTCCTTCGGAAGGATTTGGTAATACTTGAGTCTTAATGTCGTTAACGTTAACATTACAGTTGTAATGTTTTTAATGAATTGAGTGTTTATTGTGTAACTAAACACTGTGTACTGTATGTTTTGCCCTTCACAGTTTTTTACTTGCTGTTTTACTTTTAGATTACTGATAACTGATAGTGGGTGGCGATCATCTGGTGATAGGTTTTTTTTTAGTCTGTCTGTCTGTCTGTCTGTCAAGACGCTGTTTTCAAGACATCTGTTTTAAAGACTGCACTTGCAGTGGCAAGTCACACCAACTGTACTATTTTTTTAAATAATATATTAAATTGACCTAACAAGCATATTTCACGTCTTGATCTAGAAATTATGTTTGACAGAATCAGGTGTATGCAAACCCATAGAATTTAATTTATTGCTCATCAATTTTTTAGGTTATTATTGGTTATCATTGGCTGTTACTGGCTCTTGATTGCATATTGATCATTTAAAAAAAAATGGAAATACCACACAATTGTTAATTGTTAATTATTTAACTAAGCCTTTAATCCAACATAATTACAGTACCTTTAAATATAGTAAAGATGACAAAATTACAAAAGTTACTAACTGATTTGAGGCTTGTCAGAGTGGATAAGGAAAGAAAAAAAACACACTGGTCAGAATTCAAGAACTAGAGGGACAACATTTTTTACATTTTTCCTGTAACTAGTGTTTGAAGTTTAACATAGACTTTAAGAAACTCTGATAACCAGAGGGGTTAAAAACTATATGACGAGTCACTTTAGATTAAATAAATGTAGAGATGTCTAAAAGAGAGTTTATTCATTTAAAGATAAATTAGAGATAATTAGAACATTAAAGAAAATAAATAAATCAGTGACACACACACACACACACACAGACACACACACACACACACACACACACACACATATATCCTTTATATATCCTGTTTCTTTAAATAAAAAAATAAACACTATTGCATTGTGTCAGTTCACGACACATGGTCTTTGATGTAGAATTAATAATAATGATGATACATTCCTCAGCATCAATACAATTAAATTACAATCAATTAAACAATGAATAAATCTGAATTTTTAATTGTTTCTCCAGATGGCTTTTTCAGCTACTACTTATGGTAAAGGAAACTTTGGAAAGGTGTATAAAGTAACCTTTGGAAATACCCGTGCAGCTCTTAAGAAAGTGCCCTGTACTGTCGTAACTAAAGAAGAAATTCAGAAAGAGAAAAATATATATCGGTGAGTATTTGTATATATGCTAAAAAAGAAAAAGAAAAACTGATTTAAAATGAACTAATGCAACACAATTCTCGCACTTTTTTTGCGCAACTTAACTGCATTAAATTCACCCAAATTTGTAAATTACACTTCATCCATTCATCCTGGATACTGCCTTTTATGATATATTTCATATTTTGCACAAGTGATCTTATTGTAGGTCATTGCGTCATTCCAATGTGGTGAAGCTCCTGGCAGATCCCTGGCTGGACTCGAATGGTATGTGGAATATTCCCTTGGAATTCATCTCTGGGAAAACTCTGGAAAAACTTATGTTCAGCTCACAGTCATACATGGAGGTAAAATTACATTTTATTTATTTATTTGATTGTTTGTTGTTCGTTTTGTTAAAAATTCAAAGATTCATTAATTTTTAACTGATAATAATATTTTCTTAAAGGTACATTAGTAACTTTTGGCCCTTTAGCAGTTAATAAACAAAACAACAAAAACATGCGTTTTACTGAAGAACATTGTTTTGGTTGTGCTTCATCATGCGTGACTGTGAATATGACCCTTCACGATAGATACTGCTTTACACTGAACTCTGTTAGAGAGCTATGACAATTAACGTCTTCAATAAAATCTCCGCAAAGTTTTTAACCTTTCAAATCCATCTGTTCTCACCATGGCCGAAAAGCTAAGCCAATGTTGATTCTTGTTTTATTACGAGCTCTGTCGCATTCTCTTTTTTTTGCCAGCGAACTCTGTTGAGTTCACTTTTTAAATTATTTTTTCTTTAATTCAAAGTTGGAAATCATGCTTCCTTTTAGCAACAAAATTACCCCATTGTAAAAACACAAATACATTGAATGAGCAAACATTTAGGATATTATCCTATAGGATAATAAACGTCAGTTATTTATATCTTTTGCTGCAGTGTGTCAGTAGGAAATATCAGTTTACATTTCCAAACATTCTTTTTGCCATTAATTGTAATAACTGCAGGAACGTCTCCGAGATGCTTGAAGAAACCTTCCTGCAAAGCTTCCTGAAAAACTATGCGCAAGTGTACCTGGACAAAAGCCGTTTTAAACGCAAAGGGTCGTTACACCATATATTGATTTAAATTAGTTAATAGAAGTTAAATCATAAATATATTCAATTTGTGATTTTATTTTTGAAAGCATTCTCACTTTACAGCATTTTAACACAAGTGCCAGTACTTTTCACAGTACTGCAGCTTTGCAGGAAGGTTTCTTCAAGCATCTCGGAGACGTTCCCGGCTTCCCGCAGTTCTTCTGGATTTAGTTTGTCTCAGTTTTTTCTGTTTCTTCATGAAACTCCAAATTCTAGTATCAGGCGCATATGCAATTTCCTGCGAAAACCATCCCGACAGAAAATATACACTTACTGGATAGTAGGCTTACCATAGTGAATCAGGGTAAGACAGAAACACGTTTTGGAAGAAGGATTGATAATGTATTGACTCATTATTTAAATTTAGCAAACAAAGTTACATAAAACTTAGCATAGTACACTAAAACAATAACCATTAAATAATGTATCTTATCCAAAAGGTTCCAAAAGGTTTTTAATCATGCTGCAATAGAAAAACCATTTTGAAATCACTAAAGAACATTATTTAAACATTATTCCTTAGTGTAAAGAATATTTTAACAATCTGAGGAACCTTTTTCCACTATAAGAACCTTTTGTGCAATGAAAGGTTCCATGGATATTAACAGTTCTTCAAGGATTATATTAATTAATTTTCTTTCTCTACAGCTAACAAAGCCAGTCTTAATCACCATTATTAATGGTATGTGTGAAGGCCTCGCTTACATGCACAGCAAGAGCATCGTCCACCAGGACCTCAAGCCTGACAACATCATGGTGAGATGCTTTGTGTGTCCAGGGTTTTTCCCAAACATGGATAATGATGACCCCCCCCCCCACACACACACACACATGATTTTAAGAAAATGTAAAATATTTTGAGTAATTTTTCTCTAGAAATGTATCTTTCTAAAAAAGTTTATTTCAATCTGCTCTCCTAAATGTCTAATTAGCTCTATACTGAAGATTGTACTGTATCACAATATGGAAAGTTATGAATGAACTTCAATGGTTTTTCAGTGCATTTTACTAGTCATGAGTGACTCATAAACAAAAAATCCAAAAACAGTGTTATCAGATAGTACAGCTCAGTCATTACAGTGTGTCTCATTCACAGGTGGAACACAGCACTTATCGGGCCGTCATAATTGACTTAGGACTCGCCAGATTTCAGAAGAACGGCTTTTGCTTTGGCACAGAAGGAGGCAATTGGTGTTACTCCGCTCCGGAGATTTTCCAAGGAAAACACAGAGACCAGTACTCTGATGTGTGGGCGATGGGGAAAATCATAGCAGAGCTCCTGATCGTGCCCAGAGCGAGACTCCCTCCCAACATCACCTCTCTTTATGTGGTTGCAGCCATGAATATGAATCCATATGGTTTCCCGGTCTCTAGAATGGTGAACAGACTTGTTTTATTCAGACCTACAATGGCGCAGATCTTAGGACAGATTGTTCAGGCGGGGGGATTGTGGATTATGTTACTAGCTTTTTAGGGAATGAAGGAATAGCTTTTTTAAAAGATTCTCACAAAGCTTGGATTGTCAATGAGTTTATTAATATTCTAAATTTAGAAAACAAACTCCTCACATTTCACTCAATTCAGTAAAATCAAATTATTAACCAACCAATATATTTAAACGAACAACACAACTGTTTGCCACTGTTTGAAAAATAAATGATCATAACATTTCAAATGAAGCCTGTTTTTACTCCATTAAACAGACACTGATCATAATCAAACTATATATATATATATATATATATATAGAACAGAATATATATATATTTTACTGAATTGAGTGAAATGTAAGGAGTTTGTTTTCTAAATGAATAAAAAGCTATTTGACACATCGGTTGAGCATTTGAAAAGGGGGATCGTAACACATACTACAGGTGTTTCACTTTCAGAAACTATTCTGGGAAGAAAATGTTACTGCTCAGAAGTTGCTCTTTCATGCCTCAGAAGATGTAATGGAGATCTCATGCGTGTTTCAGATGTTTCTTTTAAAACAAAGTGGCAGTTTCTTTCAGTTTCAGTTCAACCACTAGAGGGTGTGTTTGGTCACAGATAATGTTCATCCAAGTTCCAACTGCAGGAAGTTGGTTTAATAAATAGATTTGTTGTAATAGACAAAGAAGAAGAAAAAAAAAACAGTATAATTTTTTAACATATTTGTATACTAAGTGGTTAAAAATATGGTTTTCCCCAATTAAGGAACCTTCTGGGTGTGTAATTCTTGAACGTTTTGAGGAAACTTGTCAGTTTAAAAATAAATGCATTCTTATGTGCATTCTTGCATGTTTCCTGTGTCTCCCAACCTGTTTGATTACATTTCCCAGAAGTCAAAGCAGGGGCTTAAACCTGCTTTCCAGCAGGAAAACTTACAGCATACTTTTCATAACATAGCGATGAGAGTGTAATGAAAAAGTTATTACACATTAGAACTAAAAAAAATAATCTTTTTTTCTTTCTTGCTTACAGAATGAAAAAAGCTATTACACATTAGAAATAAAATTAAAAAAAAATATTTCCTTCTTTCTTGCTTACAGAATGAACGGATATATGGATGGACTTGTCTTTAATTGTTCCAAAAAGCATCTTGCATTTCTTAAAAAAAAAAAAAAAAGTATACTTCAAGTTCATTTTATATGCTTCAGTAAAGTTAAAGTAGGCCTCGTAGCCTAAGTCTGCTAATATCAATTTACTAGAAGTATACTTGTAAGTGAACTGTTTCAATACTACTTGGGACCAAATTGGTCCAATTTTAGTGTGTAAAAGTAGGCTATACTTTAAGTGTAACAGTAGTAAACTTTGAGTAGCCATAGTTTATATCTTCGTTTTTACGTTAGGCCTACATTAAATTTATTAACACTAATTAATTGTAGTAAATTTTAAGTAGGCCTACAATTGATGATCTAGAGGATATTCATGTCAGTGAAATTTATGGACAAAATCATATGCAGTGATCTACGCTGTCGCTAAGTATTATCTGCTGAATTAGCAGTGCGCGTTATTTGCAGTTCGTTTTTTCAGCCGCCAGAGGGAGTGTGTGAACGCTTAATTGTCCAACAGCAGATACAAGTACTTGTACGTTCAGCCGCCAGTGCATTGCTGTGAACCAAAATGTGTTTGCAAATTTAAAGTAAATCATATCATTTGATTTTATATTGATTGACACACATATTTATGTGTGAATAGTTGATGATCATTTCACTTAGATAAAAGTGATCACATTTAACAAAACAAATTGTCTACGAAAAAAATAAAGCCACCCTCCAACCTTAACCTTGCCAGTGTGACAAAAATAATTTCTTTGTACACTACTAGTCAAACGTTTGGACACACTTGACAATTTATGTTTCTTGCAATCTTACAAACATTTTCATAAAGGCTGCTTAAACGTATGAGATTAGTTTTAAAATATACATAATATAATAATGACCTAATAATACAAAATAATAATACGTCTTAATTCAACCTTAACTCTTTTTTTAAAGAATGTACCACAAACATTTATTGCATTGCAGCGGGCTGTGGTTTCCATCACCTGAGGGTGTGAGCATCATGTGACAGTGAGAATCTGAATCATCACTGGGGTGTGTCAGTGGTGAAGCACCTCTAATGATTGGCTCACAGAGGAGAAAGAGTGCCAGAGAGATACATTACCTCATAGCAGAGGAAAAAGAGATGAGCTCATACTCACCTGACTCATATTCCCAGCTCAGAGAAGCATTTACACTCAATGTAAAGACCCAAGTGTTTATGTGTGAGAGAGGAGAGAGAGAGGGGGAAGGGTCAGTCATAGTGTTCAATAGCAGGAAGACCTGAGTGCATACTAAAATCTCTTGAAATATAAATGATAAACTAAGGAATTGCAAAATAGAAAATAAAAAGGCATAAATGTAATATAATTTACAAATATATAAACACAAATCGCATAATCCATATTAAGTGTGATTGATTAAATAATATTGAATTTCTATAATGTAATATCAGTATTAGACCAGATGCTGAAATTCTTATTCCACATGCTTGAATTATTACTTTTTAATATTCTCAACAGCAACGACAAAAATCATAAAAAAGAATAATCCAAGCAGAATTTCAGCATCTGTGAATAAGAAGAATATAATAAGAAATCATAATTACTTGACAAAACATGTTTTTTTTTTCTTATTAAAATGACAGTTTTGTCAAGTAATTAAAGAAAAAATTATTTCAATATGTTCTATTATGTATTAGTCAAGTTTGAGGTATTAATGCTGACTGATTCATTTCATTGTTATATGACTCCACATTATGGCATGCGTACTGACAAATGCTCTGCTGGATGATGTCATATTAGGTCATCATTTACAGTATGTGGGTGTAGTAACAATATGAGTATATGCAAACATATTGCTTCTGCGAGGATAGAGAATCTTCAGCACAGATGTTTCCAATGACTAGACATGCAGGTTCTGAGTTGAAAGAGAAAAGGGGGACTTTCTAAACAAAAGACCCAGGCCCACAGACAGGCTGGGCCGGGCCAGGAAACATGATCTGTTATCCATAGTTGATATTGATTTAGGCCTTGGGCTCCCAGTAGACACCATTAATGGAGGCAAATGACCTTTTGGACATACTGACTGTCACTAAGGCGCTGGCTCTGATCCAGAATGTGTGAGAAAGACCCGTCCTGTACATCTCATATTAGTGTTGCCATCTGATCGACTGATGCTGCAATGATCTCCTTAGAAACTCTGCGTGCCAAACTGTTTGACTGGCCAATTAAAGACACTAAACAAGATGCAAAGGATCAGAAGAATTTCTTAAGCATCTTTAGTCGAGTATATGCTTGTCTTTGATGGTAAAGAAATATGACATTCTGTGATGTTGTATAGTCGATATGCATGTAAATCAAACCAGCTGCAAGATTTTACAAACTACACTACAGTCTCATGTTGTCACTATAATATATAATATACACATATATATACTGTATGTGTGTGTTGCAATTTTACAGCATGTGTTAATTATAACTTCTGTTGACCAAAATTTATATTAGTGTTTGAACTGTTACCTAACCCTAGCTTGCCTATAAATCATATTTAATAGGTTTGAATGTGACAACTTACCCCATATAGTGTGATTGCATGCCCTACTTCAAGGTCAACACGTTAAAATAATTAAATATATATATTTTTTGTATTCACATGCATTTTTCAAAACAATTTTTTTTGTGTGTGTTGAATTTTTATGTCCAAAAGCTTTTTCGTTGTATAAATATGTGTAAATACAGATTAGAAACTGATTTTCAAAAATAAACCCACCCTGAAAATATTCACTGGGGGTAAAAAGTGTGACAAGGAGTGTTATTAATTTGCTTAATATTAACAAAATGGGTTTTTTTGTTTTTGTTTTTTGTATCAGTTCTACAATTCAAGCTATATTGTGTTTGTATTATTATTATTACTGTTATTATTAGTATTGCTGCTGCTGTTGTGGCTGTTGTTGTTGTTCCAGATTTCATCTTTGCCGCCAGGCGTGGCATCATGAGGACAGTGGCGTCTGAAGTGGAAACACGAACGCTCTTTGTTCAAGGTTTGCCTGAGATGTTGCTAGACACGTGCTCCTTCTCTCTCTCTCTCTCTCTCTCTCACTCTCTCTCTCTCTCTCTCTCTCTCTCTCTCTCTCCACCATAAATGTGCAGTGCAGATCCTGCAACGTCTGTGTGATAACTCCCCGTGTCTCTTCTTCTTCTCGCTGGCCGTGTGCTCTTCCTCTCAGTGTAACAGCACTCCATGCGCAACGGTAGTCCAAACAACAACTCAGTGACCCGCTGCAACCAACGGCAAACAGGGTGGGCGGACCCCCGAATTATGTCAGTTTAACTCTTTCATTCTGGGGAAAAACTGGGGACATATGTTTCAGTTCTTCCGCTTAAAAAACACGAATATTTTCCGGAAAATTTCGGTCATGATATGACTCTTCATTGATCAAGCATCATAACAGAACTGATGTAGTTGAAAATGTAGAAAGCAGCTGCACGGTGTTGTTTTCAGGCGCACATGTGTTACCATTCTGGCACGCCTCTCCGCACAACAGAATACGATGAACTATGATGTTGAAGCCTAATATTTACGCATAAAATTATGTTTTGGATTATTCATTAGGAGTGAGTTGTGGGTTGCTACAAAGGAGTCTGAAATGCAACGGGATGGATGGATGGGTGGATGGATAGATGGATGGATGGTGACTGTCTCAGCGAGGCAGGGCATGGCAAGCTGTTTTAACATTTATTCTTATATTTCTCAAACTGCATCAAAATGCACTGTAAATACTAACACAATATTATAAAAATGTACATAAATGAATTTAAAAATAGCAAACAATTTTCATAGTCGGCTACAAGCGTAGTCTTCTATGTTGCTGCAGTACTGCACTGGTGTTCACATTAATATTTTTATGAATGATGGTGACTCACTTGCGGGTGATAACACACTTGTTGAGCTTTCATAATAATTAAATTACACCATGCAAATAAACGAAACAAATGGCTTAAAAAAAAATCCCATAAATGTAACTGGATAAATAGTACTACTAACAATAAACGAAAATAGTAAAATAATAATACAAAATATTAAAATATGTATATTATATATTGTTTTTACAGACAATATTTTGTCTGTAAGTAATGATAAACAAAAAAATAGTTTCTGTATTAATTCTACTTTTATTAATATATAAATAAATGCAGCCTCTGTATGACAGATGTATCCCTTTTTTATTCAAAATATTCCCAAATTTGTTATTTGTATCATGAACTATAGATGTATTGCAATTATCAAATATGTGGAAGTGAATGTTTTTTGAAACACCTTTATAATGATCATGTTAGTTGACCTATAAGGTGTGATGGCCCTACAAAACAATCAATGTATATATTTGATGCATCTTATGTTTTTGTTGTTGATTTTTGCAATGTTTTTATTGTTCTTTTTTTTTTTTTTTTTTACTTATTAAAAAAGTGGAACAAAAACAGTTATTACAATTTTGTTTATTGTTATTTAAACATAAAAATAAAACTGTATCGTAAAATAAAATGAAATATCGCTCAGTGTCATAAAATCGATTGATTGTAGTAGGGAATACATGCTGAAACGGCTTGCCATAGGCGGGGACTGAGCGAACCAGACGGGGTGGAGCATCAGTTAGCCTGGCCCTTTTCGGCGCAGACATCCTTGTGTCCCGTTCGCCTTCTGCGTATCGGAACCGGAGAGGGGGCTGGTCTGTGGGAGGGACTATCGCAAAGGGGGGACTTGGACCAGGAGGGGGCGGGGTGGCGGCGAGGGTGCTGTTTCTCCAGTCTCTTACCAGTGTCTTTGTCTCACACTCTTTTGTTAGCCATGCCTAGCTTGCTGGTTCTAGCAGGGATCATGGAGAAAAATGGGGGCTACGGCGGGGATTTAGCCGGCTCCGGGTTCGGTAGCGAGGGTCTCCTAGTGCCGCCCGAGGAGGAGGAGGATGATTCCCGTGCCCTTAGAGTTGCGCTGGGCCAACTGTCTCTGCTGGGTCTTGGAGAGGGCGAGGACGGGGCTCCTGCGGGTGGTGGTGGTGGAGGAGTTCAAGACAGGAGTAACAATAACCACCACAATCACATCCCATCTGAATCAGGGATGTTACAAGGGAAGAACAAGTTGTGCGCCCTGTACGAGACCTCGCCGACCGAAACCAAAGGACGGGGCTGCAACATAACGGAGTGCGTCCCCGTGCCAAGCTCCGAACATGTGGCCGAAATAGTGGGGAGGCAAGGTAAATACAACGATGCGCACTTTCGCATGCTTTCAAACTCGTTCTCCAGGGTGTGCGGCTCAAACTAAGTGTGGAGCTGTCTTAACAAAGAAAAAGGGAGTGGTAATGCTTTTTAACGTGTCTGTTTTTGCCGAGCTGTGCTACTATTTCAGCGCGTAGATGCCATATACATGGGCATTTCCTCTTAGCTTTAAGCAAAGTTACCAGCGGGTACGAGAACAAAGGCGTTATTCCACATCCACGCCTTCAATGTCAGCACGCTGCTTTCCCTTTGTCGTCTGAGGGCGCGTAATTCTGTTTTTTTGAAACAGAAAATGGAACGCGTGTGCGCTCGCTGGATACAATGTAACAGTCAACGGTCTTTGTTGACTGGATACATTGTGTCATTCGCTCCTTCGCGCGCCTCTGTAGTTCCTGCGGGCTTTCATATGCAGCAGCAGCAGCACCACCACGTTGTTTATGTTAGGCTCCCTCAGACAAAGAGGACTTGTCGGGTAACTTAAGTCCACCGCTTATCTCCATAATATCGCGAAGCTCGTGAAAGTGGGTCTCGTGAACAACTAAAAGTGCTGAAATTCTGACAGCGTTGTCAGACAAAGAAGTGAAAGTCCTTGTGTGTTTTGAGGGCAAAGCTCGCGCGGGGGGGAAATGGGAAAATACAAACATGACTTGGCGGAAAAGTTATATTATGAATGTGTGATGATATTTGGAATAAGTTGAGGAGGCAATCTCGTGTAGTTGACCCTGTTGTCTCGTTGTGATTGACAAGTCACTTCATGATACGTTGAAAGCACAGTATACAGTATTCTAGAAAGCCATGTTGCATTTGGTCCTGTAGAGACAGACTATAAAGACTGTGTTAGAGTCACGCCCCGTCTACCAGTACAACAGCCCTGCACTCAAAGCATGGGGTTAGGAAGCCTCTATGGAGCACACTGTCCATTCATTAAAAGTGTAATATCTTACCCAGATGAAATATGCACTAATAAACGTCCCCCTGCATATAACGACTTTGTCTAGTAAAGTGGCCTGCGTGTTTCAGAAGTGAATGCTTGAATCCAACTTGGGATGCAGTGAGCGCGTGGATTGGAAGTTGCTGATTAAGAGGATTTGAAATGGGGTCTTTACCTCATTAGTTACTGATATAACGGCCACATCCTGAGCTGAATAACTAGACATTTGTTTGGTCTTTATTAGGTTAATTTAATTGCATTTTTTCTATGAATAGATTTGGCCTGATAATAACAAGCGAGAGTGATGGTGAAAAAAGCAGCACTTATGTATCCTTGTTATCGCCATTAGTTGGGAATTTGAGCTGTGAGGTTCCAGTGCTTTGTTCACCTGCAGTGGCTGCCATGCCTGTTAGGAGATGTGCTCCTGCAGCGAGGGGGACGATTCAGCGGCGGGAGGGAATCTGTGCTCCCCGCTGTCAGTGCTAGACAGTCCATCCAGGTTATTTTTTTAGCTTCTGCTCTACACAATGAGGCATGAAACCAGTGTGTAGAGATCTATCCACTGAACAGGCCCCTGGGCGGAGAAAGCCACCCCACTCTTGATAAGACACCACTGAGGTGCTAATAAATACGCTGGTGCTGTACACGAGGCAAGATGCTGTGGAGCACCACACCTTGTTATGAATTCATATCTCATTCTCAACAATAACTTTATGGGGTACTTAGCTTGCTTGTTTGCAATGCGAGAGAATAGTTGGGGAATTTACATCTGAAAACACATTTTACACATTTGTTTCAGTGCTGAATAGTACCTGTGACTGTCTGTAAGCACATGGCACTCTTGCAGAGAAGACGTCATTCAGACAACAGTGATTTTTAAGAGCTTTTGTAATCACAGGTTTGTTTTTTGAATTCTATTAGGATATGTCAAACGCAGAATGGAATTTTTTTAATATGCTAAATGGGATTTATTATGGTAAATACTTAAGATAATTTTAAGCCAACACATTTCTTTCTATATTATGAATAAACAGCAAGAATATTACTGAGACAGTGTAATGCAGCAAAAAACAAAGCCATCGTTTTAATCGATTTGTACGTTTACCACAACAGAGAAGAGTGAACAGCAATTTCTAAATTCACTTTGGGCCTCATTCATTAAACACGAGCAGAAGAAATTTCAGTGCACATTGTATAATCAATAGTTTTACAAACCGAAATGACAAAGAAAGAAAGATTGACACAGATTTTATTTGTTTATGAATAAGGTTCTGTGGGTTTAACAACAAATTGCTAGACAATCTAAATTTTTATTATCAAAAATTTGTATACAGAATAAGACAATGCTCATTTTTATTACAGAATAATTTAATTTTAATATGTTGTTTAGAAAAAAATTAAAGCCAATGCTAATTTTTTATCATGAGAAAAAAAAATAGTGTGTTTGTATATTTGGTATAATGGTTACAATAGAAAAAGCAAGGGCAGGCCCAGACTGAACTGCTGACTTTTGCAATGAATCTGCAGAATTTTGTATATTCGAGCATGGTAAAATGATTAAACGCAGTCAATGATCAATTGTGTTAAACCGAGTAACTATACCTTTAATGAGAACTGAAACCACAATCAAATTATCCAAAATGTTGAAATAAATTGCACTTAAGAGTCCATCTCTTGTTTTCCATGAACATGAAGAACTTTGTGAATGAGTTCTGCTGCAGATTCGGAGCATGGGTGACCTTTTGACCTGGAAACAAACGAGCAAAAATAAGTGTTAATAGACAGATATTAATAGTACCACTACTATAATATTCCTTCTCCACTCAACAGGTTGCAAAATCAAAGCTTTGCGCGCAAAGACGAACACCTACATCAAGACCCCCGTCAGAGGCGAAGAACCAGTCTTCCTCATCACGGGCCGCAAAGAGGACGTGGCCCTGGCCAGACGTGAAATCATCTCTGCTGCCGAGCACTTCTCCATGCTGCGGGCCTCCAGGAACAAGCTGGGCGTCTCGTTCAGCGGCTCGCCACCTGCACCGCTCCCCGGCCAGACCACCATACAGGTGCGGGTGCCCTACCGCGTCGTGGGTCTGGTGGTCGGACCCAAAGGCTCGACTATAAAACGCATCCAGCAGCAAACGTGCACTTATATCGTAACTCCGAGCCGCGACCGCGACCCCGTCTTCGAGATCACCGGCTCCCCTGGGAACGCCGAACGGGCTCGGGAGGAAATCGAGGCGCACATTGCTTTCCGCACGGGTGGCCTGCACGACCACAACAATGAGAACGACTGCTTGGGCCCTGACAGTGGCAACGGGGGTCTGGAGAGCCGCCTGCAGCAGGTGTGGGGGCTCCAGGGGGCCCCGCGCAAACCGCTTGCCAGCAGCTACCGCCAGAATTTCTCAGACACCATGGTCGGAAGTAGCGGAGGAGGAGGAGGAGGGGGAGGGATTTACAGTAAAGGTGACTTTACCAACCACGGCAACGGGGACAAGCCGTGCTCTTACTTCGGCTCGGAGGGCACTCAAAGCTGGGGCGATCCCGACTATCCCAAACAGGTGGCCTACTATGCCCAGCAGCGCTCCAAAAGCTTTGGAGGCCTGCCTCTCCCTCTGACCAGACTGTCGCCGGGACTGCCCGAACCGTGCGGCACCAACAACTCCAATGCCGTGGGGTCTCCTCACGCCCAGGCCCGCCGGGCCCACAGCGAGCCCACCGCCACCACGGTCACGTTCAGCGGACGTCTGCCCGTGCCGGATTCACCGCCTGCCGTGGCTCGGGACTGCATGACCTGCTTTGAGAGCAAAGTGACGGCCGCTCTGGTCCCGTGCGGTCATAACCTCTTCTGCATGGAGTGCGCCATCCGAATTTGTGAGCTAAACCATCCAGAGTGCCCTGTCTGCCACACCCTGGTCACACAGGCTATCCGAATATTCTCTTAAAGAGTTGTTTTTTCGTTTTTTTTTGTGCTTTGTTTTTACTCTGTAGTATCAGTTTACTTTTAATCTTTTTTTATTTGGCCAGTATTCACTTTTTTATTTTTCAGAAAACACAAAACCAAAACAAGCAGATATTTTAGAACACACTGCTTGCTTTACTAAAAAAAGAGGAAGAAGTATTTTCAGATTTTTCTTTTATATGTACACATATATACATATATATTTTATAAAAGTTTTTTTAAAAATGGAAAGAACGTAGTTCTTAGCATGTTCATTTTTGTTTTTCTTTGTTTTCTTTTCTTTTTTTACTGGTGCTGTTTTTTTCCACATGCTGTGTGGACAGTAACAGGAGAAATAATGTGAACATTTTACACTTTTCCTTTTGCTGGGGAGGTATAAAAACAAAATATCATTACAAGTTTATTTCCTAAGATTGGAGTATAGTTTTTCATCCCAGCATCTTCTGCAAATGAGCTAGTATTCTTTTTTTTAAGGTAAACTAGAATCTTAAATCTTTGCACCTTAAAATTGATGTAAAGTGATTGTCAAAAACATTACATTGCTAGATGTCTATGCGAAATAGATGGTATAGAAATGGCCAATATGGGCTGATATATATACGACCTGATGTCGGTGTGGCTTTAAATTGGGATCATGTTCTAAACGACATAATTACACAATTAGTATCTGCTTTGCTAATCAATATTTGAACGGGTAATTGACGAGTAAAACAGGGAGTTTCTCTTTTTTGGTTTGGTTTTGTTTCTGCACCAGTCAGCCTATTATGTGATGCATCTAAAAAGGTCTTATTAGGTACAATACAAGAAAAGAAAAAAACTGTTTGTTTTGTTCAAATGGTCTTTTCCAGGTTTCCTTTTACTAACGAGTTTTTATTCTCATTTCTGCACTCAGTATGTTTATGATTTTTTTTCTCTTCAATTTCCACACATTTATTTGGTAAAACACTGATTACAAGCATAGTGCATGAGATGAAGTGCAAAAAAAAAAAAAAAAAGCTGAGGGGGCGATTGAGGGGAGGGGGTTTGTAATCTGATCCTGAATAGACCAAATAGACAAAAGCAAGCAAGACTTCGAGCTACAGTACAATGTAAATCACCCACTCACGAGGTCCTGCATTTGAGTTGCAAAGCGTCCTGACTGTCTGTCTGTACTGAGGCAGGTGTTGCATATCGTACTTAAGATTAAGTTTTTTTTTTATTCTCTAAAAGGTCAGGCTGTCAGGGGGGGAATTCTACTCTAATTCTACTCGCTGCTCCGTGCATCATACGCTGTAAAGACTACAGAGCTCCTCCCAGAGAGTATATTGTTTTGTCGCAGTGGTGGTACAATCCCCGGAGCGCCCCGACATGGCCTGCCCTAGGAGGAGCTGATAATTAGCCATACATCAGAGTCCAGGTGCAAAGCAACTGCTGTAGGAAGGAGGGGTGGCGTACAGTGGCGTGAATGAGGATGGACGGGACGCCACGCAGGGGGCTAAACTAGGTGCAGCTGGGGCCCCTCCTGTCGATCGCTCTCTCTCTCGCTCTTGCTTTCCCCATTCTGGTATTCCCAATGGGGAGAAAGGGGGCCTCTTTTGTCCTGCCATGGGGTGAAAAAAAAAAGAAAATTCAAGAGCAGATTTTATTTCAAAGAGAAATCCTGGCGTTCTGGGTAGAGAGTGACGAGATAGACCCGAAGCATTTTTAATTCAACTTACCGAATCTCTCCGAATTCCTCGCACAATGTGCACGAGAGGCAGGCCGTCGAAGTTTCCATGGAGTCTTCCTTCATGTGCGGGACATCCTGCCGTGACCCTCTCGAGACAGCCCTGCCAGTGCACGGTCACAAGCAGCCAATCGCAGAGCAACCTTGAACTCCACAATGAAATCAGACAATTGTAATTGACAAGAAAGTAGGGGGGGGGGGGACGCCCAATTTGGTGGCCGCTCATGCTGAATCAAATTACACACACACTGCCTGTCTCATTGCAGGCTAGGGGATTTTGGAATAGGGGATTAGAGCATTCGGAGGTTGGGAAACTGTCTTTTTTTTTTTCCTCTCGCTAGAAGGCCACTACAAAAGAATGGAGCCACTGAAAATGTACTCTGTTTGAAATGGGTCAGTTTTCCCCCATCAAGCCTCTCTGCGCCATTGCCACATGTGCACGGTGTTAGAAGATATGCTAGGGTAAGCTTGTGATTGTATTTAACTTACTATAACGATTTACCTTTGAGCCATTAGCATCTTAAATATTAGTTCTGAAAAACTTTTGACGCTCAGTTTGACTGTTACAGTAGTTTTTTGCCTCGTCTGATTTTGTGTATTACGGCCGCATTAGCGCCTGACAGTGTTTTTGTTTTGCTCTTTTGTTTACGAGAACAAGTACTTTCTATAAGTGTCAATGTAATAAGGTACTTTCTTTAATCGAAATATATTTCAAGTCCCTTTAAGTAACTCTCAGATTTGAGAAACGAAACTGAAAAGGCTTAAAATTAAAGCTCTTAAAAGCACCTTATTTTTAAGAACACAAACAGCATTTGCAATCGAAAAGCTAGTGCATTTCTCAAATGGCAAATATTACCGTTATTATTGCACTTAGGTTATATTTTGGGATAGTTGGTTGTATTTGCACGGATAGCGCATTTTGAACAAGTCACTTAGCGCTATTTCTAAATGTCGCAGTCTTTAGAAATAGCATCTTAATTTCCTTTAAATAAAAGGACACCAATACGACGGTAGTGAATAGAGGTTTTTCTTAGCTTTTTTTTTTTCTGGTTCTTCAAATCCCCAGCACTGATCAGGGACAGACGCTCATCCATTCAAGGAATGTATGATTGTGCATTTCGGTCATTTATATATATTTATATATATAAAAACCAAAAGCATTTTGAAAAAGGAATTGATTATGCAAACCGTAATAGCTCGAATTTCAGAATCTGATTCAGAACATTTGTCTGGCTATAAACCACATTTTGTTCTCCTGCCTCTTTTAAGGTCACCAGGTCAGTGGACGCAGGAAACAGCAATAACTATCTTAATACTTAATAAAACAAGATATCAGTTCATCTTTATCTAAAAATGCACTGTTACAGAAATGCTTTGCAGTGGTTGATAACCCTAAGAATCGTTTAAAGCCATGCACATTGTATTTACACAATTAAAGCCCTTTTTGAGAGCAAAACAAAAGCAGTAACGACTTTCCCATTTTGAAAATGCAGCGCTTCAAAAGTTTAGTTTCTTAATCAAATGTCGCAGCTTCAGATATTGATGATATTGTTCAAAGAATGTAACCTGAGTCAATAGAGAAGGTGCTGTTTAAGTATTCAGAGCGAGATTTTATTCAATACAGGCTTTGAAAGGGAGACATTTTAACTGTTAAAGACTTTATACAGCCAATCACAGCAAAACCTTTTTTAAGTATTATTTATTTGATAGGAATAAGACTATATTTATTGACATTTAGGGAGATATATAATAAAGACTGACTACCATAGGCATATCATTGAATATATTTCACTATATAAGCAATTGTAATAGTCTTTAATAGCCTACTTGCTAGTTTGTAATATTACGTAAGGCATCATATCCCAATAGAAATTAAATAAATAAAAATAAAGTGTGAAGGTAATGATGCCCCAAAATCTGAAAGCTCTTCAGAAAATACATAACCAAAAATTAGGGTTATCACAATCAATTAATTAATATATAGTTTAGTTTGTAGCATTTGCTATGCCTATACAGTTATGACAATATAAACATTTCTACACACCCTATTGACAGGATATACTGCATGTAAGAGCAGCTCATAAGAAATAAAAAATGTATTTAAAATGCATATCAGAAAGGTCTAATCATCTTCATTCCATTAATTTCAACTGGCAAATTCCGTCATAATTTCAGAATGACAAGCCAAGGGCACTACTGTTATGCCTAATCCAAAATAATAACTGCTCATGCAAAGAGCCATTCTGATCGAGAGGGGGGAGTGGTCACAACGTGCGACAACAGATTCACAAGGAAAAGTGGTCCAGTTTAGGGTCTAACAGGTTTAACAAGAATGTGTTGTCTAACGTGAAGCTTAACATTAAGAACCACTGTGAATCGTTTCCGCTTCTGCTTTTTTCTCTCTCAGTAATTACGTGGTGTTGTTAAATAGTTGCAATTCAACAGCTTCTCTCGCTTCTTTTTGGTTGTGCATGCTGGAAAATTATTTTACAGAGCATTATTTAACTTTGAACAGCCTGTGTAGATAAAATATAACAGAGCCACTTGTACTACAGAGAACTTTAGTGAGGACTACAGCTGGTGTTTAAATGTAATGCTGTACAATGATACCAGTTTATTTTTCCAAACCTATTTCTCTTACCCAACATAAAGTATCTAATGCACAAATACCCCAATTTGTACAGTTTTTTTTTTTTTTGCTCATGTTTACACACCCCTAGCAGAATGTGTTTAGGTGCATTTTAAGATTGTATTTTTTCTTTAGTACCGCCCTGATGATGCCATATACAAAATTATTTACACTAATAATTCCCTTCAGAATTCACATACTCGAGCATCAATGATTGTTTGCAGCCTTTTGTGAAAGCTGCACGAGTCCCTCAATTGTCCCGAGTGTCAAAGCCGAAGATCAAGATCGTGTAGCCGCTGTGGGGGAAGAACTCAAATGTGCAGAGCATGCTGGGAAACCAAAGAACTTGGGGGATGTTTGTCAAGAACAGTGCGCTCAGGACAAACCAGAGACTCAAAACTATCGCTTAAGATTACAAACAGTCATTGATGCTATAGATGAGGAAACAAAGGCATGCGAGCAATGTTTGAACAATTTTTGTCTTGTGGAATTTCTTAAATATCTGCATTAGGGATGTGCTAAAAAATAAAATGCAATTTAAAAAAATTCTTCAAGGGGTTTGCAAATTTATGAGCTGAGCTGAACTGTACTGTACCCTTACTGCATTCCCATAATGGATATATTTGCATTTTTAGATTTGTTCATATTTTCTATACGCCCGACTAGGCGAACAATAGCCTATATGTGTTCTTACATAGCAGATAGCGAAGCTGCATGTATTTATCTGTGAACACTGCAGCGTCCGTTCCATAGAATCACCAGAGAACATATACATGATGCACTTAAGCAATTATAATGCCTTTCAGTATAGTACAAAAGGGCAAATATTGTATTTGAATGTAAAAATGGCCACCCAACCAATGTCTAATTTTGCCTTTTGTTTCTTAATCAAAAGTGAGCTTTAAGTTTAAATTACATGGCTAGAGAAATACCACCATATCTGTTTAGGTTCTTCCTCACAGCATTTATACAAAGCAACTTAAAAGGGAAAAAAATGTCTTATAGCTCTTTCGTAAGATTCTATTTTGCTAACATGCATTATTATTTCATAGAGGAAGAGGTCAGTATCTGGATGTTATTTATGAATATCTTTAATGAAGCAAACATATTTATAAGTAACTTCAAGACGTTTTGTTTTTTAATTAATAAATTAAAAAGTTAATATATTTCTAAAACGCATGAAGTTGATTTCTACTAAAATGATTAAAACTATAGAATTTTTATTTATGAAAGTTAGAAAAATCCTTCACACTTCTGACAGCATAAAACGAGTGGGGTGGGGTTTCAAAGGCTTATATTTTAAAACGTCAGATACGTGCCGTTTTAACGTGTGCATTAACAATGGCAGAAATATTTTATAGCATTCGGGGGAATTTTAGTCACTTCAACTTTGTGCCTCAATACCGCGTTTTTGCATACTAGAAGCACTCAGAAGTGTCGTGTACCTGTCCTTTAACACCTCATAGCTGAGTGAATAAAGGGTCCCTTCCTTTTTTTTTTATTAAATTGCTTTGTTTTTAAATGCAATTGTTATGAAGCGATAACAGGCTGAAGTATAACAGGGTGAAACAGAAAAATGATTGTGCATAGTAATACAAGCAAAATTCAACTACATGTAATGACGTTCCGATTTCCAATCGTTTAAAAATATGCATGACAAAACTTTAAAAAAAAAAAACTTAAAAAAAAAACTAAATCACACTTTTTTTTCTGCAAATCAGACATTCCGTTATCATATTTGTTTCCAGATATGTGAACGGAATGCAATTTCGAGCACACTCACAGTAATACCGTTATTTGCATGTAACTTGTATCATCTCTTAACTGGCAACCTGTTTTGTCACATACAAATGAGGCTTATGTACAAACTACACTCAAGGGCTGATGATTGCAGTTCATTATTACCGAGAGTGTCTCACACACGTCAAAGCGGTGAACTATTGTTTACAAGATTACACGGAGACGCATAGTCTCTCAATACTTACTTCATGGTGAACACGCATCTCGACTTTGTTTTGGCTCTGTGGTGGCAATGATAGTTGTGTAGTGGTTTCAATTTCAGTCAGACAGGAACATGGGGGGGGGGTTAGGATGGTCACTGATGTGACCTCGCTTGGGATGAGTTACTCCAGTCCGACAGTCTGTATTTGGTAGCTTCCAGCACAGTAGAAGTGTTTCATACAGCTCTCATAGTGGTATTAGTGCATTAGTTTGGTCAAGCATCTCCTGGTACTAGTGTTCAATTTATTGTTGATAAACGAGGGGTTTGCCATATCATAGACGAGGCTAGCCGATACTCCACGAGTCGTTTTAATTTCATAATTCAGTATCGTGTCTACACGGGGCACGCAAACTGCAGGTTTTTTCCTTAGAACATGTTCTTTGTGACCTTCATTTTTGATATTTGATCAATGTATCTATGCCATACTAGTTTTGATTCTTTGGTTACTTTCAAGAAATTGTATTGTAAATGTTTCTAATAAAACAAACTGAATAATCGGTCACTGCTACCCTGAATTTTGTTGGTCTCACACCTGATGATTTGAAACAAAACTGATTTTATTCATAAATGTCATTAACGTATACAGAAAAATCACCAAATATTTCAAAAACAGAAGTGTTCATGGGTTCCCACATTCATGGAAATATGTGGAAGTATCAGGGAATTTTAAAATGGCCTGGAAAAGTCGTGGAAATTAATAACATTTCAAAAAAGCTCATAAATATTTCATCAACTAGAAATTGCTTGTTGCGAGTGCAATCTCTCTATACCATGATTTCACTTATCCAGTATTCAAGAACGACCGGAAAGGTCATATGGAAGTCACTGGTCAAAAGATGTGGGAACCCTTAAAAATTACACAAGCTTCCGAGTGTCTATGTAAACCCAAGTTAAAAAAAAAAACCAACAGCTGATAAACATCCATGTTCATTGAAAATGTATAAATGTATTTGCCGTATTCAGAGCCTTTGTTCAGGAGTCCCACTGGGAAAAGAACAGGCACGATGACAAAATCTTCCCAAAGCAGTAATTATCAACGTCTCCGGCTAAACGGCTGATATTCAGCATAACAGATTGATGGCATTAGCATTAATCTTTCAGGCAAGGCATTCAGGGAAGCACCTTGTGTCGTGTATTTGAACAAATTACAACACTACTATAAAAAAAAAAAAGCCAAAAGCACGACCCAGACAGGCCCATCCTGAGCAAACGCCACAGCAAACGTACGCAAAGATAAAACCACACCAAAAGCATAGAAGACAGAAAAGCTGGGACAGCGAGTGAGATCTCAAGAGACCTGCTGCTCTTCGGGTTACATGTAGCAGATAACAAGGGTGGCCAGAGAGGAATTCGCTTCCAGTAAGAAAAACTCAGCAATACATCACAAGCCATCAGTTCCTCTGCCTTGCAATATAATATGGTCAATGTACCCAATGATAGAAGCACCTCTCAGAGAACCGAATCCCACCTGCCACTCGTTTTCCAAGCAGAAAAAAAAAAAAAGACTATTAGTCAAAGACAACACCCAGAAGCCAGCTTAAAGCAAAAATAATCATGCAAGTGTGCACTGAGCCACAGAAAGTGCAACAAAAACATATAAAGCAGAAAAAACGTCTGACCCGCATCTGTACTTTGAGTAGGGATGGGAATCGTAGGTATTTAAAGGAATGGTTCACACAAAATCAAATGTTTTTGTTTTAATTTATAGATGAACGCTTCCTCATGATTCTGGTTCTTTTTTAAATGTTTGGAAAATTTATATTACATTCTTTACCCTCGTAACAAATCTGTTGTGAAATTATGAGAATTTCATCAGAACAGTAATAAAATTTATTATAATATATTATATTTTTTGTTGGGGGGGAGGGGGCTTCACATTAGAAATATATATCACAAAAAGTGAGTCTCCAAACTTGTTTTTAAAGCGGGAAACAAAAATCAAAGTTTACTGCTGATTTTAATGCACAGCTGACAAGAAATAAGATGCATAATGATTGCAATGCCATAGGACAAGTTTAATGCAGCTCTGATGCATATATTGTATATTTTATGCATATTTCATTATGCTGATGCAACAGAATGCATACATTCAAAAATTAATAACAGACATATAATTTGGTAAGTTTTGTTTTTAAAAAACCAGATAACAATTCCCAACCCTGAATCTGAATAGACGACACTCTTATCCTCAAACACCACAGCACGTACATCTGTCGATTAGCTTAACCTATTAACAGTACTCTGATCCACAGAAAACACTCCCAGCACTTGTACAAATGAGTGCCATGACTAGAAGGAGAAACCCTTGAGAAATTCTGATCAATAATATAGTGATAGAAAAAAAAAAAAAAAAATACATTCACAGAAGCATGACAAAAGAAAGCAAAAATACCACAGTAAAACAAGATCATATTTGCATTCAATAAATACAAAAGAGCCGTTACAGCGGCGCCCGTGTAAGAATTGACCGAACAGGCGCTATGATGACTAGTGTGAATTTGATGCATGAAAAAGTTGTCAGACTACATCTGCGGTGGCACACTAAAGGAGAAAATATATAATTTCACTAGTGAATCCCTATTGTTTGTAAGTGACAAAAAGAGCGGAAAAAAAAGAAGAGCAGCCACGTCTGAGCGCCCCAGCTACCTGCTCATTTCTAATTAGTCTGAAACAAGAAGCATGGCCTCTTAGTTCTGAGAAAATGCTTGATCCATTGAATTTCAACATCTCTTATTGTCCAATTTTGAAGATTATTACTCACTGATTCTGGGCATAACCAAGTAAGTCCGTTACATACATTAACCACACCACGCGCAGGGAATACAACGCAGTCGGACGGTCACGGTCAACCTCGCAGCCCAGCCCAACAAAAGTTGCCGATTTTCCCCGGATCCCATGGCGGCGCTGTAGCAGCTCAGTTATTCTGACAGCAGGCGCCCTGCTTGCCAGAATTCTGTGTAGGCTGTACAGTAATGGGAACCACTTTGGAGCTGGGGGAGAAGCTGTCTTCACCACGCCCTGACATCTGCCTCTGGGACACGATACGGTAGATTTCTGTGTGAGAGAGAGTCGTAACGCCGTTACGGAGAGTTACCTGATAAAAGTGATCTAACAAAGTATGTTATTGACAGTGGAACAAATTCAGCTGTGGTTCATTAGAAATGAACAATGTAACTGTGAAACACTGTGCGGTTGAATAGAGGTACTTCCCAGGCCAAACAAAACTAATTAAAAAAGAAACAAAAGAAAAACTGCAAAAAAGCAAACCAGTATTTCTGTGAGGTCAAACTTTAAAACTCAAAACACAGTTTCACTCATTCACAGGAATAGCTGAGTATTTCTGTGACCTGGAGTTTGCTGCCATCTAGAGGCGATCATTAATAACAGACAAGCACTCTGGTTTTGGATTGCATACTACATCTGATTGAACCTTACAAAAACTGGCAAATGTCACATATATACCTTTTCACACTTTTTGTATTTAAAGAAAAATGTTTCCTGTTTTTTTAATACAATTTTGTTATACTATTTTTTTTAAAATACATTTCATGACCAAGCATGAAATTTTTAACTAAGCAGATTTCCTCAACCCCAAATTCTCATTAATGTAATGTGACAAAATAAGGATATTTTTTAAAACATAAATGACATTTTTAAAGTAGCCAATTGTATTTATTATGCTTTATTATTTTTAAATGAAAGCTTTTCTGGATGATTTTCATTTCTGTACTACAACGAGAATTTGATTTTTTCACATAGTAATAACAATATATCCTAGGTCACATTTCACCCTAAAATAATAATAATAATAATAATAATAATAATAATAATAAACGTCATTTGAAAATGCCCCCCAAATTCTCATTATGGCAATGCATCTAAATGTTTCACTTCTGAGCGTTTTTAATGCTCATTATTCATAGTGTTACTTTGAAAAATTCTGTTATACAGTAAAAATTACTGCAACTTATTTTTTGTTTTTAAATCAGCATAAATTAAAAGGCAGCACAAAAAACTATGCATAAACTGCTTCTATTTAAGTACTACTTTTCTTTTCTTTTTCTCATTACAGTAATGAGAATCTTCTTCACGAAACATGGCAGCTTTAATGAGATTCACGCTTTAGATGATTTGCTCAGGACTGACCTGTAAGAATGGTCTGAAAGGCAAGTTCAACATTAGAAGAGTCCAGCGCTGAGGTCTCCAGGAAAGAAAGTCCATGCTTCTCTGTAAAACACACACACACACACAATTCAACAGAGCACTTCTCAAAAACATTATCAAAGAAAAATGGTATAAATATCTAGACAGAACATACACCAGCTAGCAAACCCTAATTCTGAGATAAACACGTAGCATGCAATATTTAACAATCATTTCTAAAATTCAGTACTTGAGATAACAGATAAAAAGGTTAATAGGTTAAGAGCATGACACTAGCAACACCAATGTCATGGGTTAAATTCAATTAGTATTTGAAAATATATGAAGTAAATATAACAACACCTGTGTCTTCAGTGTCACATGATCCTTCAGAAATCATTCTAATATACTGTTTTGCTCAAGAAACATTTCTTCTTATTATTCAAGTTGAAAATAGTTGTGCGCCTCATATTTTTGTGGAAACCGATTTTTTTACAGGATAGAAATTTTAAAAGAACAGCTAGAATTTATTTTAAAATAATCTTGTGTATTTACTGTCACACTTTTGTCTTCACGGTCAAAAACTCTTACTGACCCCAACCTACTGAACAGTAGTGTACAAGTCTCTGTCCCTACGTGACATATTAGGTCTTTTATATATTGAAATGTTTAACTGAAGGCAACCACTCATTACTATGTATCTTGGGTGTAGTTTTATTATAACTGTATTTAGGTGTAACTTAATCAATTATACATTTGATTTGCCAGAAAATGACTCAACTGAAACTCTTAATAATGAGTAGCATGAGAATTAGTTTAAACTATCGTCCCCAGCACTAACCTGCAAACGCCTTGGCTTCATCCATAGGAACAGCCCTCAGATGGCGCAAGTCGCTTTTGTTCCCTACTAACATGATGACAATATTGCTGTCAGCATGATCCTGCAGCTCCTTCAGCCAGCGCTCAGCGTTTTCATAGGTCAGATGCTTGGCGATGTCATACACCAGCAGGGCTCCTACGGCACCTCTGTAATACCTTTGAATACACACATTTAAAAGGTTTTAAAATATACACAATTTATTCCACAACCTAAAGTGCTCAATAATAGTGTGGTTACCAAGAAGTATGTTCATGTGATTATTACTGTTATTAGAGTCTTCATCTTATCTGAATGTACATCAAGCTCATTTAACTGCCCCTTAGCACTTGGGAGTCTATCTATGGCATCCCATTATTTACTTTATGGTAAAAACATAAGAGTGGGTCATTTTTTACTTGAATGTGCAAGGCTTCTGGCGTCAGTCGCTTTCAGTTATGTTAGCTGTGCAAAAACATTCTGCAAGGTGGCATTTGTTATCATATTATTTTAAATGGTTTTACCGTTTACTGCACTTGCACATACACAGAAAATAGCTTCTATTCTGAAAAATAAGATGGACATGGTAGGCCCTGAAAAGTCAAGTATATATTTATAGCTTTTCTTTTTAACTGAAATGCCTACAAACGGAACTCTTTTGTTTAAAATCAGAGTCAATTAAAATGATTCAAGAATTTGACATCAAGGATGCCAAATGGGACATAACATTGTATCTTTATAGATATATCTTTAAAGTGCCACAAAAATGGGTAAGAATCATAAAAACTTGTAATAACATGGCCTTTAAATTATGCTTTTTGTCTCTATTTGTGTATACTTTTCAAATGTTATATCAAATTTTTAAGTTTCAGCACACGCATTCCCACAGATTTTTGTTAGGTGTGATTTCTCGAGATGGTCCTCACTGCAGAACATGAAATCCAGGGGGAGGAGTTGGATCCAGATCCAAATCTTCCCACCTTACATATACCTAAACCTACCCATCTCCACCCCCTGATCCCTAAACCCACCCCTAAACCTACCAATCTCCACCCCTTACATCTGGATCCAACTCCGCACCCTGGATCTTGTGTACTGCATTGAGGTGTAACTGGATTTCTCAGGTAATATACACACACATATATGTGTGTGTGTGTGTGTGTGTGGTGTTTGTGTGGTGTGTGTGTGTGTGTGTGTGTGTGTGTGTGTACAAAAAAGGACATAAATTAGCTGATGTCTTGATTTTATGAAGACACTTACGCTGACGTGATGGCCCTGTATCTCTCCTGTCCAGCTGTGTCCCAGATCTGGGCCTTGACGGTCTTGCCCTCCACATGGATACTGCGTGTGGCAAACTCCACCCCGATGGTGCTCTTGCTCTCCAGGTTGAACTCATTGCGGGTGAAGCGAGAGAGCAGGTTACTCTTGCCCACACCAGAGTCGCCAATCAGAACCACTGCGGATGACAAGGACACCGGTGCGTGAGATCAACTGGCTCAACTTCATGGTGCTTTTATATATGTGTGCTATTGACCCAGGAGACACACATGACTCTATGGGAGCTCTTTCAAGCTGATTCCATTTGTGCGCGGGCTAAAACCGCCATGACTCCACCGCACAATAGCAATTAGAGTCGAATGTTTCACACAGAGGGTGTGTTTCCACAAAGCTTTTAACAATGAGTGAAAAGGGCAAGACCAATGAGCAACTCCCTTCTTCACCCACACAGGCAGACTTATGAAATACTGGGAACGTCTCTCCTCCGCAGATAGAGGCAAAAATGGAACAGATATTATTGAGAAATTATACTTACAGTTACACTACTGTTCAGGTAGTTTGGGGCCAGTAAGATTTTTTAAAAGAAACTAATACTTTTATTTAGCAATGTTGCATTACATAGAATAAATGCTTTGCTTCTGAACTTTCTATTCATTAATGAATCCTGGAAAAAAAACATGTTACCGTTTCCACATAAATTATGAAGCAGCACGACTGTTCTCAACATTTATAAAGATAATAAATGTTTCTTGAGCAGCAAATCAGTGTATTAGAATGATTTCTGAAGGATCATGTGACTCTGAAGACTGGAGTAATGATGCTGAAAATTCAGCTGACATCACAGGAATAAATTACGGTTTCAAATATATTAAAATAGAAAAGAGTTATTTTAAATTGTAATCATATTTGACAATTTTGTTATTATTTTGTGCAGCCTTGGAGAGCATAAGAGACTTCTTTCAAAAACATTTAAAAATTGTCCGGACCCCCAACTTTTGAACATTAGTTTATAATTTGTGCCTGAGGTTTCTGAACTTAAATGTATTTACCAACCCTCATGTCCTTCCAAACTTGTCAGTAGAACACAAAAAGTTAATCATAGGCCTGGTTTCACAGACAGGGCTTAGATTAAGCCAGGATTAGGCCTCAGTTCAATTAGGACATTTAAGTAGCTTTTAGAAAAAAACATTACTGGTGTGCATCTTGAGACAAAACAATGGCACTGACATATTTTAAAACATGTCAGTGCAAGATGCTTTCAGTTAAAACAACTCAAACATGCATTTTAGCCTGAGACTAGCTTAAGCCTTGTCTGTGAAACCGGGGGTTAATCTTATTTTTCATATAAAGAGACTGGCAACATAAATGAAAAATGACACACACACACTCTCTAATCAATAAAACTCTAATAATAAATCTTATTCTCAAATCTGTATATTCAAACTATCACGTGACGTTCAGTTTGGACATGTGAGAACCAATCGGTTTTGCCTTCAAGAATTTCGAATATTTACATCTGAACGTGGAAGTCAATAAGATTTCAAAGCTTCAGCGTATGCAAGGCCTATTAGAGAATAACAACTTGCATTTCAGTCTGTTCATCACACAAAGTTATTGTATAACATCACAAGACCAGAATATGACATGAAGGTGATTAAATAATGACAATTTTCATTTTCATTTCACCTAAATCTAAACCCATCTTGGCTAATGCTGTCAACTTATTGACATGAAAGAATAAAATCCACCAACACGCGTCTCAGCTATATTTGTTCTAATGATAATGGTCTGAGTTAAACACACAGGAATGCACTTTGACAAAGACTTTGCTCGTTTTGAAACTAGTGGAAGAGCATGTTTAAAGAGCAGAGTGGCGATTGAACAGCACTGATTGATTCATGATCAAACAGCCAAAGGTGCACGGACATCTTAAACACACATGGAGGTCGAGGGCAGAACTATGATTAATGGAAGTGTCAAATCCAAGGACAAAATCACCACAGAAGTTAAAGAGGTCAATATCATTAGTATTTGGATTATTCAATCACTGTATGGAAAACTTCTTAAACAAGACAAATGGATGGCCTAATCTTCCAGATCGTTTTCCCTGTATTAGGAATCAAATGGGTAAGATATGATGAGTTTTAAAAAACCTCCTGAATGCAAACCCATCCTGAGAAAGACCTGATTTATACAGGTCTTACCAGTTTAACTGTGCTTATACTGCTCACACTATTGAATGAAACCTCAAAATCAGTTTTACACACAAAAGACAAAATGTTTTTTTCCTTTTCCATATGACAAATGCATTAAATGTTCAAATTGTCCGTTTCCATATCATAAAATCTGTATCTATATTGAATTATTACACATTAAGAAAAGCCAATCATGTGGTGTAGGCTATTATATAATCAAGCAAAAAACGACACTTAGAAATGATTCAAATGTATACATTTATGCCTTTTTAAGTATTTGCCATGAAAATCCATATTAACATGGTAGTGGAACAGGTAACTTGCTTCTCCCTGCTGTAAGATGAACATTAGCTGCTTGACCTGCCACCATGTCCCACAAACCAGTCATACCTTAAGCTGGTACGACCAGGTGTTTTTTATGCTAGTCCAAGGTGGTCTACGAGCCATTGACCTACTTGGACCAGCTTGAAACAAGTTGACAAGTTGCAAACCACATGTTGAATATGCTAAACTGTGTTTTAGAATAGAAAAAAACAGACTTCCTATAACAAAACAGAGACATGCAGGAGCTCATCTGAAAGTCAGCTGTTCTGGAAGTGTAGTAACGTGGTAGCCTACTCACCTTTAAAGAGATAGTCATACTCGTCCTCTCTACCCGTCATGACTTTAATCTTCTTACCGGCTTAATAAGAACTCCGTGTTTTCAAATATTAAGACGTTATGCTCTTCTGGAGAACCACAAGGTGCTCTTATATTTATTACAAGGCCAAAAAAACTTTGTTTATGAGACGCATCAGCTGATCACGAGCACTTCATTACGCGCGCACTTCATACGTTACAAACAGTCAGAATCAAAAACAAAATAATATCATATATCTCCTTTTGTCGACAGTTATTTATAATGTAATCGTCAAGTAAAACAGATCCCTGATTAGTCTAAATTACACTTTGATACGATGTTGCTGTGCTACGTCAACCAAGTTTCGCCCTGCTGTCTCATCTTAAGGCACACACTTACGTCACCGTGCTGAGATGTAGCCCCGCCTTTCCGGCGATCTGATTGGCCAGAAACGCTTTCTATCACAGGAGTGTGCCTCTGTCACCCAATGAAATGTTTGACGGGGCTTCCGCACAGGTGTGTAACGTCACAGGTGTGTCTTTTATAGTTGTCAGGAAAACACAACGTATGATAAATTCAAATACAATAAATACACATCTTTAAATAAAAACATACGGTATAATAAAACACAAGGTAGCCTGTCAATACAGTAGAAAAACGGCTTAAAAGAAAGCGTTACAGGTGTGTGTAAGATGAGTTCTTCCACATTCCACAGCGTGACTTCACTCATGCTTTACAGAGGATGATTGGGCCTGAAAATGCCACGTAGGAGCAATGAGGAGGCAGGGCTGCGCCATTCAGTGACTGAACAGAGAATGCCCTTTAATTTCCTATTCATTTATGAAATTGTTTAGCTTGTGCATGATGCATGTGTTAGTAGCCTATAGGAAATAAATAGAAACATTTGCTAATTTAGTTGTTATAGAACAAAATGTAAAATTATTCAAAGAGGCCATCTTACCCCCGGTATAGGCTACCCCCCGGCTAAATCTTTACAGAATGTATAAATTACTTTTGATACAATTCTTATTAATATTTATATATTTTAAAGTGTCATTAATGTAAAATACTAAATCAACTTCTATTTAAAATTTTATTTTGACAATTTAGTTGAATAATTGAACAACCAATGCCAGACAAATCATAATCCAAGTAAAAGAGATTCATTTGAAAGATAAAATTATTCTATGACTTATAGGCATATGAATATTTACACATTTAATTTCCCATATTGTAATTGAAGATGTCATAATAGCAACACTATGAATGACAATTGAATCATTTTACTCAACTAACCTATAGGTTTTAATGAAAGCGAAGATGACTGAAATGTAGATCTAATTCATGGAATACCGAATAATAACCCCATTAATTGCAATAATTATTACATTTATAAATAAAAACACTAGTCACAACATGCCACTTACAGTGTCATAGATCACTATTTTCCAAAGACACAAAATTAGATAAATTAATCTCAAAACTCTTTTGCTTGACTTAATCTCACAAATGTTGACATCTGAGATCTCATCTATATTCAGGAGAAAAAAATTAAGGTGGGGGGAGGGGGCATCTTACCCCGACATACCCTATATATACAGTGCAATGCATAAGTGAATACACCCATGCTAAAGTTGACTAAAAAGAGGAATAAAAAATCATATTTTGGAAATTGAACTTAATGCCTTAATTTAAAAAATGAGGAAAAATCCAACCTTTAAGGACACCAATTTTCTTTGTGAATGAATAATGTATCGTAAATAAATAAATGTTCTTCCTTAAAATACATGGTGCATAAGTGAGTACACCCCTATGTTAAATTCCCATAGAGGCAGGCAGATTTTTATTTTTAAGTATTTTTTTTTAATTTTTTTTAGGATACTATGCATCCTGATAAAGTTCCCTTGGCCTTTGGAATTAAAATAGCCCCACATCATCACATAGCCTTCACCATACCTAGAGATTGGCATGATTTTATTTCAGTTAGCCTAAAAGCTAGTTTGATTTGCATTGAGAGATGATCTTATGGAAAGTACCCCATGCCAATCTCTAGGTATGGTGAAGGCTATGTGATGATGTGGGGCTATTTTAATTCCAAAGGCCAAGGGAACTTTATCAGGATGCATAGTATCCTAAAATGTTTTTTTTTTTAAATACTTAAAAATAAAAATCTGCCTGCCTCTATGGGAATTTAACATAGGGGTGTACTCACTTATGCACCATGTATTTTAAGGAAGAACATTTATTTATTTACGATACATTATTCATTCACAAAGAAAATTGGTGTCCTTAAAGGTTGTATTTTTCCTAATTTTTTTAATTAAGGCATTAAGTTCAATTTCCAAAATATGATTTTTTATTCCTCTTTTTAGTCAACTTTAGCATGGGTGTATTCACTTATGCATTGCACTGTATATAAAACTGCACTTGAAATTCATTGGAAAAACAATTCAGACTTCTTTTTCTTTCATAGCCCTGCTTTAATTATTATTGGAAAATTACATACTGGATATATTTTCTTTTTAGCTTCAACAACAGCAATTGATAACACCTCCAACATCAGTGATCATATTATCATAATGTTAATGACAACATAACATGCCGAAATGTCGAGCATTCATTACAAATAATGAAGATAAAAATCAGCACTTTGCTTATATACACATTTAATATATTTTTTAATAGCACAAAATATTGATTTAGTGCTGTTTAGTCTTAAATAATGAAAATAAGTTATGTTTTTTTTTTAAATTAGGCGTGTTAAATTAATCAAATTAAAAACTGGAGATGGAAAAATATGTTCTTTCCTCAATCTACAGTGATAAAGTTATTTCTCCAGCATGTATTGATATCAACAAGTCGAGTAGGATGAACTGCTTGTTGTATACCTCATTTGTAAGTCACCTTGGATAAAAGCGTCTGCTTAATGCAAGTAAAAAAAAAAAATAAATTAAAAAAAAGTTTGGCTTGACATTTCTAAAATAATACAAACAAAAATATCCTATGCTAAGAGGAAACATATAGGGAAAATATTTTTTATTAAAACATTTTAATATGATGTAAAATTTACATGAATCCTTGTAAAACTTGACAAATATTAAAATGCCTAATATTTAGGAATACAAATATGGCTATGTCAGTCAATGAAATGGATTTCCTTTTGCTTTTTACCATACTGGTTATTTCTTAATAAAAGCTCTACTGCAGTATACAAGCAGGATTCACAACTCCATTAGGACCCTTGTGAAGTCCTTCTGAACATCCAGAATGTGGTTCTTTCACATGTTCTTGCAGCAGGCCTTCTTCTCCTGTGTGTCGTCTGCTGGAGCATTAGGTTGGGACAACGTCACGGCATTGATAGAGCCTCGGGTCACTTCTTTGCTACTCACCTTTTTATGGATTTCTGAGAAAAACAGTAATGACAACATGATTATGATAATGAAGCCAAGTGCTTGTGTACACAATATTATTTTGGGGATATTTAATTTTATTTTATCAATCAATAAATTCCACTAGAAACAAACCTTGTTGTATTATTTTATTTTAATTTAATACTGTGAAGCTGCTTTGATACAATCTGTATTGTGAAAAGCGCTATACAAATGTATACATGCATACACCAGGCCTATTTCAAGCCTGGCTGAAGAGGATAAATCCAGAGGGCAAGGAACACATGTAAAGTACATGTAAATAAGGTCTGATGTGTTCAGAATACACAGTAGATGTACCTGAAAGCACAGTGTTGAATGCTGCCTCAACATTTACTGACTCCAAAGCTGAGGTTTCCATAAACAGAAGACCATTCTTTTCTAAAATGAGAGAGAAAAAAAATATGAGAATATATTAATAAAATTAAACTTGTGGTTGCTGGAATACATATATACACTGCCCATTCAAAAAGAAAAAAAAAGGTCGCTGTCTGGATTAAATAAGCAAATGCTTAAGAGTCTATGATTGGATCATCATTGCAGTGATTATTATGTTTGGCAACAGTTCTTCTAACCCTAATTGATGGAGTGTGTAGCTTTTCATTTCTTAAACAACCATGTAGGAAGACACATAATGGCAATATTCCAGGATGACAATGTCACAATTCATCAGGCTCAAATTGTGAAAGAATGGTTGGGATGGAGCATGAAGAATAGAATACAAGATCTTGACTAAAAACTAATGCACCTCTTGATGGAAATAACATCACCAAATTAATTTCCACCAAGAGGTGCATTGTAAAATCTCCTCCAGCACATCCCAAAGACTTTCAATGAATTTAAGGTCTGGACTCAGAGGTGCCAATTCATCCATGTATAAAATTGTATATATATATAAAATAAAGCAGTCTTCAAAAATGACCTGCAAAGTCCTTTGCGTCCTCTGTTGGAACCGACCGTACTGCTGCCAGGTCCGATTTATTGCCCACAAGCATCACTACGATATGAGCATCTGCGTGATCGTAGAGTTCCTTCAACCAGCGCTCGGCACTTTCATACGTCAAGTGCTTTGAAATGTCGTAGATTAGAAGGGCTCCAACTGCTCCTCGATAATATCTGAAGCATAGGAAGCCAGATCATATCAGGTTAGGTGACTGGATTTACTTCCTTTTCTGAATGAATAGAACACTGTCATAAAACATTACGTCATATAGAATGACAGAACTTGATTTAGAATGACAAGTGAGAAATTAATTGAACAGCAACAAGTGGTGAAATATGCTGTTACAAATAAATACACTACCTTTCAAAAGTTTCTTCTAGTTTTATTCATTATAAGACTTTTATAATGTTACAAAAGATTTCTATCTCCTTTCTTTTCCTCAAAAAATCCTGAAAAAAATGCATCACGGTTCCTAGAAAAATATTAAACAGCACAACTGTTTTCAACATTGATAATAATCAGAAATGTTTTTTGAGCACCAAATCAGCATATTAGAATGATTTCTGAAGGATCATGTGACACTGAAGACTGGAGTAATGATGCTGAAAATTCAGCTTTCTATATTAAAATAGAAAAAGGTTATTTTAAATTGTAATAATGTTTTTGTTTTGTTTTTTACTGTATTTTTGATCAAATAAATAAGCATATGAGACTTGTTTAAAAAAAAAAAATCTTACCAACTCCAAAATTTCGAATGGTAGTGCATAAATATATATAAATATATATAAACATAAATATTATAATTAAATAACATAAAATAATTTCTTTTTATTCTTTTTTTGAGCTCCACAGCTATGGTCAACATTAACTTTCATATTTTATTTTTTTTTTTAAGTGTGTTATGTTCCACAGAAGAAAGAAAAACATGGCATGATGTTGAGTAAATGATGTCAGAATTGCCATTTTTGGTGAATGCACTATAAGGTCCTTAAATGTTGCATGCAAAACTCACGCAGAAGTGATGGCCCGGTACCGCTCCAGTCCAGCAGTGTCCCAGATCTGAGCTTTGATGGTGAGACCATTTAGCTTCACAGTTCTTGTGCTGAACTCCACTCCGATGGTCGTCCGGCTGTCATGACTAAATTCATTCTTGGTGAACCGTGACAGCAAGTTGCTCTTGCCAACACCAGATTCTCCAATAAGAACCACTGCAACAAAACATGGAGGGGCATATGAGTCACAGAGTCTCTTCGAAAAAGGAATTCAGTAGGGTTCTATTTATTTACTTTTAAAGAACCCTTTATGCCAAAAACGGTTCTATATAAGGTGAAAGGTCTTAAATGATTGCAAAATACTTTCATATTTTACGCATTATTTTAATTTTTTTCAAGTGATAAAGCATGTTTACGAGTTGTTTAATTCATAAAATGTAACCAAAATATAAGATGATTTAAAACAAAATTAATTAATTAAAACTAAATCCATTAAATTGGGAACCCCTAAAAGATTCTATGAAGTGCTTGACAGAAGCCTTTAAGATTCTATATAGAACCTTTTCTTCTAAGAGTGTATAGAAATGCTAGCAACCAAGTCTTGGTGTCATGGCTTTATAGTGTCCTCTTGGCATAGGGCACTCATTGCACTAAACACAAACACTGCTTGGTGAACTCAGTAAACACTGCAAAACAATCATGGTGTTAATCGCAAATTTTTCATGGGTGGGTTCAATGAGTGCCTTATGGCAAGAGGACACTATATAGCATGACACCAAGTCTTGGTTGCTAGCATTTCTACACTCTTTAGCAACACTGTTTGTGTAAAATCGATGATTAGTTGCGGATTAAAGGACCAGCCATTTACAGACTCGTGATGCAATTGCCCAAAATGTAACGTGTTGTCTTGGACTTTTTTGAATTTAAGAAATTGGGAAATTATTTGATAATAAGGAGTGATTCTGACTTTAAATTCTGATTGGATAAGCCACATTCAAAACATTTATATTAATGTATTTGGCAGACACCTTTATCCAAAGTGACTTGCATTGAATTCAAGATTATTAATTAATGCATTGTCTTGGAATCAAACTCATGACCTTGGCATTGCAAGTCCCATACTCTACTGTTTAAGCTACAGAAATGCAGGGAAACCATTGTAAAATACAGATAAATGCACACAGAAACACACTGAAAGAAAACAAATGGAATTGGCACATGGTATTTTTCTGCCAAGACATTGTTCATTAAGTTTACAGACATTTCCTTTAACCTTAAAGAACAATGCAATGTGCAATTGAAAATTCCTTCATATTAACACAGTTTATTGGGCTCTATTTTTACTTATCTTAGAGTGAAATGTCATGGACTGAAGTCCCAGAAAACACACAAACTGATAAGTTGCTTTGGATAAAAGCTTCTGCCAAATGCATAAATGCATCTCTATCCAGTGAGAAACGCTAACACCACTTCTCCCTAATGTCATAAATTTATTTCAGCCATTTACAGAGTGAGAAAATAAAGCAGGGGTTATTTATCTTTACAATGTTCCACCATTTTACTCCAAGTAGGTCATGTTTCAATGTAATTATAATTCTCTTAAAGTGCAACATTAAAGGTAGGGTATAGGCGATTTGCAGAGAGGCTAGCAATAGCGAGCTAGCTTTGAAAGCATAAGATCCCACCCTCCCTTCAGAACCTCTCCAAAGCCAAGCCTCTTTCCAAACACATGAACGCGTACAGCAGGGAGCGAACAAAAGCGCCAAGAGAGACTGCGTTAAATGTCTCATAGCACATAGCATTACAATAATAATGAACATAAACAACTTAAAAAGCACTGACCTGTAGCACATGACTGCTGCAGATTCATTTCGGCGTTGATAGTGTTGTCAATGAAACGCATAAATTCGAGTGACGAACCGCTCCGAGTATAACGTCACAGGTTTCCATCTCTTCCAAATTACGGTAGTTATGGCGTGAACGCAGCATACGCTTGTTTTGGTTCAGGAAGAATTGTTAAAGGCGGCTGCAGTTTCAGTTGCGGTCGTCTGTCTAACTTATGAAATGCTCTGATGACTTGCGCGAGCAGGTGTGCGGAGGTATGAAAATACATACGTTGACAGGCAGGTAAGATATCGTATAATTGTATTCAGCCCGAATTCAATGATTGGACGGACATTTTATGGTCCTACGTCTTCCACAGACGCCATTTTTTTTACATATAAATATATTTAGACCACTTAACTTAATGATCAGTTTCAGGGTGTGAAGAGACTTTCATCCAGCATTACAAAAAATGCTTCTGGAACAAATCGCCTACCCTGCCTTTAATGTCTTATCTTATGCAATCACACATCGGCATCCTGATGAGGAAATCGTCCAGGCTTGTTGTTCATTAAAACTTGCGACAGAATTAGATCTAATCTTGTATTATTTTGCCAGAACAAACCCACACTGGATGAACAGTGTGTCAGTCCCAGTCTAACACTTCACTTTATGAAAACCCTGGTAATTGTAGGTGCAAACAAGAGTGACTCAAATGAGTCAGAAGTAAAGTCAACACTCCACCCATGTAGGACAATTATGACATTAATTTATCATGTTATGTCAGGAAATGGGACAATTATTGACATAAAAATGAAAAAGTGTTATAAAACGAGAAATACACAAGGTTTAAGCATATTATAGTAGCCTACGTATTAGTTAACTCATGCACAACTATGTGTATTGAAAGTGATATTTTCATGTCATTTTTGATTAAACCATCAGGACAGGTGATAAACATACTAAAGCTGGCCCTTCAAATGATCACGATTTTGCTTCTTTTAAATTGTTTCCTTTAAGTACATTGTGTTCTTGCGGTTTCAATTTAACCCGAAATGAAACCAACACACAATGCAGGTCATTATTAGTAGTCGCTGTGGTTTGGTGTCATTTGTGCAGATCACAGTTTCACAATGGGCTTCTTCAACAGGTAGGCTACAACTATTTCCCCTCCTATATTGAGTAACAGACCTCAGTAATCTTGTGTAAACAAACCCTTGTTGTCATGGAAATCAGATTTCAACCAACCCTCAGAGCTTTACTTAAAGGAGGAATTCAATTTCAGGTATTTCTAACCAATGATAAAACTTTTTTTTTGTATAATATAACAATGTGCAAAGTAAGTGACATTCTCTACAAGTACTGCAAAAACAGTGAGATGAATGCATAGTGATAATAACACTAATTAAACTTCATCTGGAAGACAGTTTAAGTTTAAATTAAATTCTGTTTATCATGCATTGCCACCGTAACTATACAGAAGTGTCAAATCTTACCTTTGAAAACAAAGTTGTAGGCCTCATCAGACCCCATATTGCCACTCTTGTAAGCAGATCTATCTTCACTAATCTAGATTAATGCTGCATGAGTCAAAATCCCAAGGAGAATCAAGAATGATAGTTTTCCCGCTCTGTGATTCAGAGACAGACCTAAAAGAGCAGAAAAACAGTACTAAATATAAATGAAATCCCACTGTTTATGGTGGCCAGTTCACTTGTTTGTACAAGGAACTAGCTCTGTTATTTAGCAGTTCCGCTACGAGATGTGCCGTACCTGGGGAAGGTGGGCGTGGCTTTAGTTGCGCTCAAGTCAGGTCAAACAGGTAAGGCGAGAACAGGTGCAGTCACATGAAACTGGGTGCAATACTGCACCTGCTCAGCCAATGAAAAGACGACATACACACCATCCACAACCAATCAATTTCTTTTAAGCAGTCTCTCCCAAGATCAGGAAGACATTTGCCATGGAAGAGCCCCTCCCGTGGTACATACCGTATTTTGATTTACATGGTTGAAACATCATTGCTTGAAACACAAATATTATAACTGATATAAGAGTTATATTTTATCTTTAGACACATTGCAACATATACAATGTGCAGAGGAATAAAATACATATAAAACATTCCTGAGTCTGTAAGTTTTTGTTTCAATTCATATTATTTCAGACATAAAAAAGTGCTTTAAATAAGGCAAAACAACAACATGTAACCAAAAATGTATTTATTTCATATTGTTGACACATGCAACACTATGGAAGTTTGTTTTAGCCACAGAATAAAAAAGGTAATTGTGACTTTATATCTTACAATTCAGACTTTATAACTCGCAGTTGTGATTTATTTGGAGAAATTCAGAGAGGAATTTTTTTTTTGAAAAATGCCTTTACTTTTTTCTCTCACAATTCTGACTTTCTTCTTAAAAGTGAGTTATTAACACGCAATTGCGAGATATAAATCTGCAATTCTGATTTAAAGTCAGAAATGTGAGATTGAAAAACAAAAAAACAAAATCGCAATTACCTTATTTATGTTTTTATTCTGTGGCAGAAGCAAGTTTCCATAAGACACAGCCTGATCACTGACTGTAAAAAGTCCAGAGACATAAATAAAAAAAACAAAAAGGAAAATAAAAAAAGAGAAATGCAGTTCAAATGTATTAATTCGTGTTTATGCAAATACTTATTTTGGGTTTAACCGCCACATAAGTTGATACAGCAATCAACTTGAGTATGGAAATAAATAAAGCCATAGATATTATTGTATAAAGGCCAAGATCTTGTACTCAAATCCACACATCAAAAGTACATCCTACGACGCTGCCACTTGTGTTAGTGGTTCCTCAAGGTACTGCACTAAAGCCTCAGCCTGTGAACATAAAAAAACATTTATGATTGTTCAAGAAAAAACATATAACGTAAACTTGAGCCTTAGTAATTGAGAGTTCATGAATACCACATCTCACCTTGGCTTTAAGCATCCCAAATCCGACTGTCTCCTTGGCATACATGCAAAGCAACAAGTTTGCAACACGTGTAATGGCCACCCTTCCCTCCTGTGATGACAGAGAAAATACAGTGCATTATAAAGAAAAATGATGGTAGAAAAATAAACACCTGCAACTGCAGTAGTTCATCATATCATTTCTGGTAAGGTTTAATTTCTAAAAACAGATTATAACCCATGTATTTAGCAATGGCCTAAAGCAGCTGCTGTGCTAAATTTGAGCATATCTTGTATAATGCATATGTTATTGCACATCTCAAAGATCAGCATTCACAATCATTTAACTCACTATAACCCAACTGTACAATTTCATTCCTACCATACAATCCATCAGAATGAATTTCAGTTTGTCCTCATTAAAGGCCTGGTGTCCGTTTTTGTCGTAAGCCGCCCAGATGTTGCTGGCAATAGCTGCAGTGACTCTTGCATCTGTGTCTCCATATCCAGAATACGCCAACAGGGAGCCTTCGTTGTTCAATAACCTAAAATAAAACACACCACAAAAACACTTTATAATATGACTTTGACTCGTAAAGTAGCCAAAAATTATATGAACACCAAATGACATCAGCAACCAAAATTTGTCAGAACTTCAGTTTTATTCATCATTTTTGCTCAGTGACTTTTTAAATAACTGTTGTTTGGGTGGTTTTTAGTGGATGTATGTCAGTCAGTTCTCCTTGAGTTCACAGTTAAACGTGTGTGGTTTTTTTTAATACATGATTTGATTAAGTGGCAAGTGCGTGCTTCCTCTCTCTCTCTCTCTCTCTCTCTATATATATACATATACACACACAATGTTTTAAATAAATGTCATTTGATTTGATATTTAATAATCTATTACAAAGACATTCCGATATTTTTAAGTATTACTCAAGTCTCCAATCACGTTTGGAGCTACTGCACGAATATGACATTTGTTAATGATTTAACATGCAAGACAACATTACCCAACAAAACCCAAGGACACAAAATACCTTAATTTAACATGTTTTGAATGTACATCATTGTTTTGTACCAGTGTATCTGCCAGCTAAAGCTACTGATATGAGCAAAGATTGAATTTCATATACTTACAGTGTGCTTTGAACGCCACTGGTGTTTGCTTGACTGAGTACTTGTGTTAATGCTTTAGGACGCAACATAATTTAAATGAAAAGAGGAAAGATACTAATAAACGTTTAAAATGTACGCGAGATTATAGCAATAACTTCCAGGAGCACAACAAGAAGATCAGCTGACTTCTTCCTTCCGCGCTGATGGTTCATGGGAAATGTAGTGTTATGGTACTGCCTAGGAACTACAAAACCGTGGCCTAGACTAAAGATCACTTGGGAGAGAAAAAAAAACCCTAGAAAACTGAACAAAACACGGATGATTTATTTACATGTTTTCGGGGCATTAAAATAAAGGAAACCACAAAATCAGTGTTCTTTTTTAAGGGGATTTCTAGTCATTTTTGGGCGCACATAAACTAATACTTTAAAACTTTTGTTAAAACGTTTTCTTGTATATTGGCGATGCATACGTGTTATAAAATCACAAATAATGTCAGTACTTTTTTATCGGTCTGACAAGGATTTAGTTAATTTAGGATTTAGGTATAGTGCTACTTTGGCTTCCAAGCAAATGCTTTCTTCACTATGAAGTATAGTGTGCTTTGACCGCTTATCTATTTTATTTTATCGATGTTATACTTGCATGTAAATACAATATATACTTTAGAGACCTCCCGACCTTCTGTCTTTACTTCCTTTGGGGAGTGAGGGCCTTCAGGGCACAGCAGCAACAAGTACAGCCATTGATTAAAACTGTGAGGGTAATATCACATAGGGACTTCTTAACTTCAACGGTTTGTTGCAACTAGCTCGCCCCATTAAGTCACAACCTGTTTATAATTTACATATACATTCTTAAATATAAAGGTTCTTTATTTGGCTTCTATAGAGAACCTTTAACATCCATTGAACCTTTCCAATGCACTAAAGGTTATTTATTGTGGGGAAACAGGTATGTTAGATTATTAAAATGTTCTTCACACCTTTATTTTTAAGAGTGCATGGTTTCGAGACTTTGACCAATGAACTTCCATAATTTTTAAATAATCTTTTAAAAATCATTTTTATAGTAACTGCACCCACAAAAAACAATTTGTACAGCTGAGCATAACAGAATCTGAATTCACCGTAAGGTTTACCATAACTTTTATATGGTAAATCTTATAACTTCCAGGTTTTCAAAGGCCAACTTCTCATCATATTGTGTGCCAAAGTACATTACCAATGTTATTTAAGGAGCAATCTTAATGCTTAAAGCTTTGTGATAGCAGAAATAAATGCATGTACAACGTATCAAGACGAACAAATGACTTTTGTGTGACCTCCCCTAATTTGACAATACCTGCAACCCTCAGGTGAATTAAAAACATAGTGGTTATAAGAGAACATGATCATGCAATCCTTAAACCGTTATTTGTAAACCATTTCAAAAAGCATTGCAAAGAGTGACTCACATTGGACTTAAGACAAAATCAGATGTTGGCTTAAAGGAAATACAAACCTCAATTAATGTATGCTTCTGTATTGTAATTCAAGTATAATAAAAAGTGGATTATGGACGTGCAGCAAAAAAAAGTTGAACATTTTAATTCACATCAAATCTCTGTTAGTATATATAGCTGTTGGTTAGTACTGAGAGAAGCTAGCATCACTATCATGCTGTAACCAGTTTTTGATTTGCCAGAGCAACTTGAGGATGATGTTTCCAGTATACAATACAAGTGTGTTCCAGGCACTAGAATACTCCTATGTCAAAGCATAAAGATATGGTCAAAACAAATGGTTTCTGCGTTCGCCACTGCTTGTTAAGCTGAGAAATATTTTATTGATGCTTTGTTACAGCCTTACCCATATGACAAGCCTTTACGGTCAATTGAGGTACACTCCTCACAAAGGCAAACGACTAAAGAGATGACTGAACATCTTTCCAAATCTCATCTCCAAAATTCATTCCTTTTTTCTAAAATAGCTGAAGTGTAAGCAATCAGAGTCAAGGTGTTATAGTGCTCCAACATGTTCATGTCTATTAGATTTTGATTAACACATCAAATGTCAAGGAACGCTCAAATCAACGTCAACCGAGGAAGGTGGAAAGGGAGTAAAGGGTAAGCTCTACATTTCTGCAATAAATACTGGTTTGATCAGGCATGAATTAGAAGAAATAGAGAAATTAAGGAAACCAAGCATTCTCACAGAAGACAAGAATCTCTCCGGCCTCAGAATTCAAGCGGATGGATTTTATTCTCCTAACCACCGAGTAGTGCCTCAGGTGAGCATGTTCTAATTGTAAGGAATGGTAACTTAAACTTGGTTCAGCAAATGTAAGCTTTGTCCCATCTTACTAGTGATGAGGGATTAGTGTGACGTCATTCCACAGCGATTCTGGTTTGGTTTTTTTTTTGTTCAAGGAAACAAATTTGAAACCTCTCTGCTTTGATTCAGAGATCAACAGATCGAAGCAAAAAAAAAAAGGAAATAAAAAACAAGATTGGAGTAATTGGAATTCTGTCTATGTAGGGCTTGTCAGATTTTATGTGATGAAGGACTATGAAGGACTTCTTGTCTCCCTTCGCACACTCTCAGCTGATGGAATTAAGAAGGCTGGGAGCCGAGCAGTCTTTCGATGGCGGCATTGATGTCCCCCCCGGTGGCGATGAGGGCCTGCAGGTTGGCTTCCCTGTTGATGAAGCCCATGGCACTCAGCTGCTCCAGCTGTTGCTGGAAACGCACTTCTGGAGTCTGAGTCTGCAAAGCAAAATAAAGTGAGTACAACCAACCATACTCTTAAGAAGTGTAATTAACAGTAACAACAAAGAAACAAGAGTACCGTTGCACTCCCTCCAGCAAACATCTGTAACATCTGTTGCATGAGCTGCTGCTGGGCGGGATTAGCTCCAGCAGCGGGGGTGGGGGCGGGGCCCTGGCCTGAGGGCGGAGGATTCTCAGGAGTCACATTCACACCTGTGGGCAGTGGGGCAGTAGGAATCCCAGTAGGAATCCCAGTAGGAATCCCAGTAGGAATCCCAGTAGGCATCCCAGTAGGCATCCCGGCAGGCATCCCACCAGGCACCAGACTACAAAGAGACAAGACATTTAATTGGGAAAGAGCAGATATGGACATACTGCTTGTTTAATTGTTGGATCTGACAACTAATTGTTCTCATAAATGGAATAACACAAACTTGCTTAATAGGCAAACGTGTGCTGTAATCTAGAGGAAGCTGCATTTACTTGGTGACAAAGCCAAGAGGGAAATAACTAGTAGAAAGAGGATGTGTTCTCTAAGGTTTCTCACTCTGTAGAGAATGTAATACTAGTGCTAAGCAATATAATAATAAAAAAAGAAAGATTTTGCTGGAAATATAAAATACTTCAAACTATCCAATTAAATATATGAATTTAAAATAGTTCAAAATAGTATTTTACATTTGCCCTGCATGTTTCATGTTTTTTTTTAATGGTGGTTAAATCAAAACTGCACCTGGGCATGAGACCAGGGGCTTCGGTTTGAAGGGTTTGCAGTCCTTCCTGGATCTGCATTAGGGCTCGCATGGCTCGAGGATTTGTCATGACAGAAAGGGCTTCTGGGTTCTGCATCTGTGAGTGAGTCAGAAAACAAGTCAGTTAGCACATGAAAGTAAATGAAACCCAAATCCAGAATCTACAACAATCCCAACTGGACACACCTGCTGCAGAAATACAGGTAGCTGCTGTCTCATTTGATCCTGCAGCTGTGGATTTCCCGCAAAGAGAGGGTTGTTCATCAATACCTGAAAAATGCTTTTTTATTAGTACCAGAACACAACAACAAAACTTTGAGAACTATCAAGTGATGGTCTTGCTACCTGTGAGGCAACGTCAGGATTCTGAGCCAGGGACTGCATCATGGTGCGCATATAAGGAGCAGAAAGCATGTTCTGCATAAGCTGAGGGTTCTCAGAGATCTGTTGCATTAGGCTTTGCATGCCAGGACTGTTGAACATGCCTAACAGTGAACCACACACACACACACAAAGTTTAACATAAAATCAATTCATTTGAGATGCTTTGTAATTCTACACAGCAATGTAAATTTCACCCTTTTATGCAGTATTCGACTAGGATAAATAATTTCTTAATTTGATTTATTGACAAAATAATCTGTGCACATAAATTATCTGCTTGCAAATTCTCCACAACAAATCCGCAAAACAATTCATGCAGCTTGCTTTACAGTTAAAGACAAATGTTTACATATAATGCTATTACCGTTTCCTAGGCTAGAGGAGCCGATGCCCAGAGGGTTGGACACACTGGGTGTGGTTGAGCTTGTGGTGGAGCTAGCGGTGGTAGCCGTCCCAGAGGTGGTGGTGGGGGCGTTTGTGTCAGGGGGGCCCCAGGGATTTGGCAGGGGCTCTCGGTTTTCTGTCCTGGAGGGCTGTACTCCGGAGTTTTCAGCATTTCCACCCAATGCCGAGAAGGGGTTATTTCCAAACTATTCAAATGATGATGCAATATAACATTTACTGTTAATAATAAAATTAGAGTTCATATTTTAGGCGACAACCCATTTTTATTTTTTATTATAAATAAATACATATATAATTTGAAAATAAATATATCTGACCTGTTCACGTGCAGCGCTAAACATTGGCTCTTGAATGTCTGTGTACATCCTCCGAAGAGCATTATAACCCCCGGGAATACTCTCTAGGTTACTAAGCGCCCGGTCCTGGTTACGCATCATCTCTTGCATCATGGCTGGGTTCCGTGCCAACTCCATTGTCTTAAAGAGCAAAAAAAAAAAAAAACAGTGTTGTAAAATCAAATCAAGCTAAATTAACGTGTCCATTTCCATGATGTAGTAAATGACCAATTACATACCTGTCTCATGAGCTCTGGGTTATTAAGCATGTGTGAAATCTCTGGGTTACGCTCCATTAGTTGCTGCATCTGTGGATTGGCTACGATCATCTGCCTCATCAGGTCAGGGTTGGACATCATGCTCTGCACAAGGGGGTTCTCCATGATCTGAGACAGCATCTCAGGGTTAGACATGAGCTGTCGCTGCATCTGCTGCTGAAGCTCCATGAAGTTGGCAGATCCCATACCGAGGTTAGACAGGCCTGACAGGTCACCAAACCCAGCTGAAAACACACAAGGACAGCCAGAGTATAACAAAAGCAAAATAAAAGTGCAGAATTTTCTTGCAATGAACTGTATTAGGATTCACAGCATTTGTCTTTCAAACGATTATTTGTATGAAAGGAACTAGATTAGTGGGTTAAAAAAAAATTCAGTCAATAAACTGAACAAATTCTTCTCATGTACATTGCAAGAAAACATTGTGGAACTACATTGAACACAGACAATGTGGTGATCCCCAATATAAACATTTAAAGGGCACCTATTATTCCCCTTTTTACAAGATGTAATATTGGTCTTGGGTGTCCCCAGAATGTATTTGTGAAGTTTCAGCACAAAATACCCCACAGTTAATTTATTATAACCATTTGAAAATGTCATTTTTGGGGCCTGTTTTAAAAAGAGCTGTTTTGGTGTGTACCACCTTAAATGTAAATGAGCTGCATATCCCCGCTAGCCTGACTACATCAGACTTCGTACTTCCGCTCAATTTCATTTCGCTTCTGTACTCAGTCTGAGACCGCGTCAGAGCTTTCTGTTTTCCACCGGTCTGAAAACAGCCGGGCCAATCAACGAACAGAGGGCGGGCTGAGAGCCGTGACGTAGACGCTGATTGTACCGTGGATGCGTAGATTTACTTCACATAATCTGCAAAAGTCGTTCACAGCCATGTTCACTCCGGTATTTCGCTCGATGGTTTTGTTTTCGCATCATACATGTGTTTACAGTGGAAGTTAGATGTGGCTGAGCATGCGCATAACACACGTCATAACCAAACGTTATGTGATTGGCTTACGGGTAACCAATGATTTTAAACTTCAGACAAGCGCCCCCTAGCAAGAGAGAAAACACTTCTCTATTATGCCATTCCAGACTCTGTCTACGAAGCAAAGTGAAGTAGCAGAGTCTGGTATTACCAGGCTATATCCCCGCCCTGCTGGACCCAGATGATGAAGAGAGTCCGGCAGAATAAACACGAATAAAAATGGACCAGGGCGTCTCGGAATGTTTTTTTAAATACATTTATGTACTTATAGAGTTTTAATCGCGTCCCCTTTGCAATTATGGATGTGCAACACACACACAGACAAATTGTGATAACTTTTGCGCAATTTTTTGAAACTACACACACACAAATACTGTGATAACGTTTGCTAAGTACAAACGAAATTATATTTATGCGAGGGGTGCTGTTGCGTCATGTTGACATTACTTGTCGTACAGGTGCTTATGTGGCAAATGTGAGAAGATGGCTACAGAACCAGAAAACAAATGCTGCAGGGAGATAGACGTTTATATACTGTATATGGAGATAGAGGTATTCATTTATTTACATTTGTAATTGCTGCAAAAAATAATACGTGACATAAAACTGTCTGACGTTGTTTGTTGAGACATCCCATGACGACGACAATAAATAGCTTTAGGCGCATTTGTTGTTACTGCTGACATCGATTGAAATGACTATTTGCTCAAAAATCATAAAATACACTTACTTCTTCTGGAGGTGACGTTGGATCACGAACAGTAGGCAACGATCCACACTTGATGATTAACTTTGACCCTCGTTCACTAAACAGTCAGTCAGAAAATGATTCTCGCAAACATAAACGTATTTAGGAAGTTTAAGTGGCGCCTTTTCTTCATAAATAAAATCCATCCGCTGCGTTTTCAGTGGCTCTGATGTCAGTGAAGACATTAGATTATGTGTAATCTTATCTTGTGTCTTCTTACCACAAGACATATGTCCATTCTTACATCCCACAACAGAACACCTACACTTCTTAGGAGACATTACCGGCTGTCGTTGAAACAATGGAGGATGGTGTACAGATCACCGAGGGCGGGGTCTATGCCAAAACCAGATTGTCAATCAAACCACGTCGGTGGGGCTTAACGCAATTCTACGTCACAGTGAGGTCAATCTTAGAACAGGGCGTTCTGAGACAGTGCTTATGATTTATTGAGATTGTAAAAAAACCACTGGGTGGATTTTTATCATTCTAGGGTGGTTTTGCTCACACACTGCCAACACACATTTATGTTCAAACACCATGTAAAAGTGAATTTTGCATAATAGGTGCCCTTTAAAAAAGGCATTCACCTGGTATTTATGCATGTACATAGAGAACATTTTGAATTATTTATATGCCATTACAGTATTAATAAAGATTTTAGATTTATATTTTATATTTCAATTTAAGATTTTAAATTAAAGTAAGCTTTTTGGAATTGTTTTATGTGCTTTTGCCATTTTTTTTTTATATATTTGTATTTAGCTTCAATTTATATTTCAGTTTTAGTAATTTTAGTATTTTTTTCTGTCATCTGCCAAGGAAAGATTTCAAATTTTAGTTTAAGTTTAAATTTTATACATATTTGTTTTTATTTCAGAATTATTTCAATTAACAAAAACTATTTTTAACAGATTAGTTAACAAAATAGTCACAACACAAAACACTACACCAATATTATGGAATTTCATTAAAAACAGACTCAATAATACAAACTTAAAAACATAATTCACCTAATATATTGGCTGGCTGTGACGGGGTCGGGGACGTCCCAACGCTCTGGGGTGTGCCCAGGTTGCCCGTGGGGCTCGGGGTAGCAGTTCCACCATTGTTGCCCTCTGATGGTCCAGGGCCAGAAGAAGCAGAGGTCTGCGAACTACCACCACCCGAAGTCCTACAAGCACAAAACACCCCAAAAGTGAGCCACTCAAACGGCATAGGCATTAACTCACAAGACTCGCTTTGCATATGAAAAAACGGTTCTGTTTTGACTATAAAAGCAGGTCCTCTTACTTTTGTGCGGTTTTGATGACCAGGTGAACCGTGAGTCCGTCTTTAATGCCATGCTGACCGAGTGTGTCTCCATCCTTCAGTATCTTACCAGCAAAAATCAAAACCAACTGATCTTGCTTCGCCTTGAATCTTTTGGAGATTTCTTCTTTAAACTGTTAAGAGGTCAAAACATGCGGGTTATAATGTTATACATCGAATCAAATCAATTCAACCTCACTTCTGAATAACATCACGGTCTCTTTTATTAAGCCTAAGCTCGTAAACATCATCATAAAACAGCAATTAGTCAAATAAACTGACACAAACATTGGAGCATAGCACCATATTTGAATGAAAAGTCATTTAACACGCTGTTTAGTCTATCCATAAAATTCTGAAGTCAAAAATACAAAGCAAAACAGAAAGAGCGCGACCAAAGATGACAGACTAGAACCTTCTACATGAGCAGGCCGTTTCTTTAACGACAACCGCGAGTTAGAAAACCCCACTTTACATGCGTTATAAAACACAAAAAACAATGAATGAGATTCTCAGAATAACCGCATTTAAGTAATAACAAAAGTGAAAGTCATTCTAAATATCCACTGCGAAGGTTTTCGGCTCTGGCTGTTCGTCGTCAATCGTTAGCTCGCCGGCTAAAGCTGTTAGCCGCTGGTGTAACGAACGCCCGGGTGCCACAAACAACACGAAATCGCGAAAAAAATCACCTGTGCGACAGATGAATCTTCGGCGATGGCTATTTCTTCTTTATCCTTCGGTGTTTTGACGGTGACCTTAATGATAGTCGCGCTAGCGGCGGCATTTTCTTCAGTGTTCGTCTCCACGGCAGGATCCGTGCCGCTATTCTCCGCCATCTTTACTCTTCTTTTACTTCATTACATCATCGCACCAACAAGCATCGGGGAAAAGTGCTACAAACGCCTTCTGTTCCACAGCGGCCTCTGGTGGTGTGGCGTGTCATCGACTTCACTTACTGCACTCGTTGAATGAAATCATTCAAGACACCTTATGATGTGCAGCATAGATAGACATAATAAATATATAGGCTAGACGCCGTTGCCGCGATACGTCAACGCGTGCGCCATATTGCTGAGGGCAAGACTGCGCTGTAAACAAATGCAAGTAAACGGGTGTGCTGCGGTTTTTCTTGATAAAAACAAAACTAACGTTTACGTTTATCAACCGATTTCAGTGGTTTGTACGTGGTGTACAAAAAGTTCCATCTCTAGTTATTTGAAATCTCGATAGTTAGACTCATAAAGTATATATTTTTTTTTTTAATAAGGAATTGTCAAAGCTCAGGCTTGTCATGTATTTGGCTTTTTATTCTTGGATAAGAATTGTGAAGACCCCCATACTGAGATACAATTTAATTTTCACATTAAATGAAATAAAGTTTTCTTATTGTGGAAAAAGCATTTTCTGTCTTTGACCCAATTTATTAGGCCGGCCGGGCTCAGGGTTTCACACTGTGATGCAATTGTGTTAATTGCTAAACACAGGCAGGAAAAAGTTACTGAATCCATTGTAATTTAAGCCTTAGGAACCAACTTGGAGCCACTTCATAAATCACAAATCACTTGTTTTGTGATTTACTTACTGTAAAAACAGTTTTCACACATTTACACACAACGACTCAAAATTGTTCACACATATTTCTAATGATGGGATCAAACCAAATGTACAAAATAAGGCGGTTCAGAGTGCACAGATGCACTGATTGCTGATACCAACAATAAATAATCTGAAGTGGAGGAAGAGGTGGTGGGCAAGGAGGATGAGAAAGAGCAAGGTGTGGAGTGTTGTCCAGGCTGGATCTGGCACACTAGAGGGTTTTTCCATTTGCCTGGTAAGAGAAAACATTGCCTGTGATGAGGACAAAGTCCTCAGGCCGGACCAACACGAAGACGTGATGCTGAGACAGAGTGAATCTCTCATTACTGTAACTTTGATTTTGCTGTTGCACAACTCTTTTGAGTGTACTGTAACATTATTTTTACAGTAGCCTATGCATGTGCTGAATTTACAGACATTCAGTACTATACAATATTCAGAACAATACTATCCTTGCAGTGCATACAATATACAATATATTCACCTGTAAGTTGCAATTACTTTAATTTTTTTTAACGTAATTTCAAAAATGCTGTTTAATAATCATGCATGTTCTAGAACTATTTTGTGAAGGGGGAACAAAAAGTTATGAATTTACATAACTATCATTTGGGCCATTATTATTTTCTGATGCATGAGCCTTAATTGTTCCTCCTACAGAACTTGTCTTTACCTTGTGGGAAGGTTGAAGTCCATCACCTCCATCTGCAGCATGTCTCTGACAGTGTCTCAGGTTGAGGGAATGACGGTCATCACTATCACCTCAAACCCAAAGAGCAAATGTCCCGGACTGTGTCAGATTCTGGTTTCTCTGTTCTGCAGTCCAGTGTTCTGTTTCATGGTATAAAAGGGAAGCTTAAGGAAAACTACTCAGCTTTTGGAGTGAGTCAGACACAAAATACAACTAAAACGTGCCATGGTTGTGTCCATTTAAAGTGTTAATTGTATACGACTAAAATAAAATATTTTGAAAATGTTATGAAAAATTGAATGTCTGTCATAATCAGCAGCCATATCAGCCTGAAGCCCAAGACTGGTTCTCTTGTTCAATAGATAGTGCAAATTATAATTAGTGTCATCAATATTGCGGAGAGGATTGTGTTTGCATGCTTTGAGTTTTACTATAGCCTGGATACAATATCCCAGGGACCTTTTTGGCTCTGTAGTGTGGTAAGACTTGGGTCTCCTTTTGATAATTTTTGTTTCTAAATCAGTTCATGTTATTCAATGTCTTTTCAAAAAGTAAACTATTGACATTTAATTCGATTTATTCATAAATATTGAAAGCATTGATATATTTCTTTGTTTGCTTTTGCCTATTAGTTCATAATAGTTGGAATAGTGTGTATTCTTCACGCTATAGTTTCCTAGTCCTTGTCTGGTGTCTATTAAAGCCATATCTTACATTATTTCTGTGTTTATGATATTTCTGATTCTGTTTTTTATTTTATTTTTATATATTGATTGTGTGTTTTACAGCTGGTCATCATAAGGATTCTATACTTATTCAGTGGTGCACTGGCTATCACAGCTGTTGTGCTGTATTCAGTGGACCTGGCAATGGAAAATACTTGATATTGCAAAATATATTATTCACTGTATGATGAACCACCTTCCATTACAGAGAAACAGAGGATGGAAATGTGTTTAGATGGTGTAAGACACTTAACGAATATTGTAAATATGTTTACAACAAATATTTTGATAGTTAACTCAAAACATGTAAATTATGTCATTTTTATAGTTGACTCTTTACCCACTTGTAGATTATCATGAGAGGACTAGATATCATGATGATAGTGTTGTCGGTCCTTCAGCTCTGTGTGAACATCAGTTTCTGTGTTTTGATTGGGAAATCTTTGTGCAAGAAGGATGAAGATGCAAAGGTACTGTATCATCATCATCAACACAATCAGTCAAATCCACTGTGATCATGAGCGATTCTGAGAGCTGATGTGTGTGTTCATGTTTGTTTGTGGCTTTGCAGTCGGTGGAGGATCCAGAACTTCACAAGACACACAAAGATGAACACACAAAATAATCAAAGTTAATCTGTTTGCTTGTTATGGAATGGCATTTTGTCTCTCATTTTAATAGTAAAATTATGTCACCATCTGCAATACCAAATCATCAAGCTACATCTTTATTCTTACCTTTTCTTTTAAAACAAAATGTACTTTTAGAAAAAAGGGCACTTTTAGGCTTCTTTTTAAAGACAGATGAAGTTCCATGTCCCTGAAAAAGCAAAACTGAGACTCGTCAACTAAAACTGACACTAAAAACATTTTTGTTAACTAAAATAAAGCTGAAATAAAATATAAATATTAGACTAAAAACATAAAATAAAATTAGAAATATTGCCTGGGAACAAACTAAAATAAGTTGAAGCACTAAAATAACTAACCATAAATAAAAACTAAATAAAAAGAAAAAAAAGCAATATACATAGTATAATTATTATTATTATTATTATTTTTTACAAAGTTTATTCTACACAGTGTGTCCAAAAAAGATTGTATGGTAAAAAAAAAAAAAAAAAAAAAACTCATGAAAGCCAAGATGAAGTCATTTATTTAACTCACAAAAGAAGAGGTTTGCATGTATCACCACCAGGTGGCTTGTGTCACATACAAGTCAGCCGCTGTAGAAAATGTGAGCCAACAGCAGAGCCCACAGACAGTGCCAAGGGAAAATGGCCCAACAGGCTAAACCCAGCATTTGGGTTAAAAAAAAAGAACCCATTATTTTTAAGTGTGTTAATTGCTGTTATGGATTCCTGCAGTCATTTATCACTGTGACAGTCTGGCAGTAGTTCTTACCTTTTTTATCATCACAGAATGGCCCTATGGTACGTGTTCCTGGTTTTGTGTGCCTTGTGTTTTTGTTACATGGACTTTTAGGTTGCTTTCTGTCGTGTTCTTGACTCAAGTCAGGTGGTGCAGCGCCTCCAAGTCTGGTGGTCCCATTTAGTCCCAGCACCTTTAAGTTTGGTGGTCCCAAGTGTTTTTTCTTTCTTTCTTTCTTTCTTTCTTTCTTTCTTTCTTTCTTTCTTTCTTTCTTTGGTATCAGAAACAGTTCTGTACTTAAACGATTAAAAGTAGTTTCTGGATGTCCATCAGGATTTGTGAGGTAATCCTTTACTTTTTTTCTTCAGTAATTAATGTTTTTTAAAGATATATTGTAGTCCACAAAACATTACCAACACGCATAATAAATAATTTTGATTGTAAATTATGTAATCACATTCCAGCTGAAACCAAAGTTTGATGCAACTTCGAAATATAGAAAAAAATTATTATTTTCTTTGCATATTGTCCACTTGAATCTACAGTATTTATGACGGTTCCAGCTGAAACCTTTAATATCCATGTTCTGTTTAAAGAAACTAGCATAATATTGGTATTGCATTATTCTCTGCTAACCACAGTCACTGGGGTTAAGTTTGTAATAACCTCTGTAATAACTAAAACTTTCTGCCTTTAATACAAGGAAGGAACCACTTTCTTTGTGATTGTCTCTCCTTTACTCTCCCATTGATTATACATGGAACTCCATTAAGCTTAAAAAATGAAAGTACACTTTTTATTTACTATATTTAGTTTCATTATTTTATTGACTCTTTACTTTAAAACCACTGTAATTCAAGCCTTTATTCTGCCTTTAACAATAGGGAAGGAACCACTTGCTTTGTGATTCACTATGTCACTACTTTTAAGTGATTCAGAGTGGTCGAAAGATACATGTACATGCTAATACTGTGTGGTCACCAGACCAGAATAACAGGTAGGGTTAGGTTTATTAAAATTACTGATAGAAAATAATTAATGAATTAGGAAAACTTTGGGGGCCAGGCAGGGGTACCAGGATTCAGACACCATGTCCCATAACTATGAACTAACAATGAGCAATACATTTGTTACAGTATTTGTTTTAAAAATACAGCTGTTCATTGTTAGTTCATGTTACTTCACAGTGCATTAATTAACTAATGTAAGTAGTGGGGCTGTGGATCACTAGGTGGCGCTTTTACGGGCAGCCGCATGAGTTTTGAGCTGCTCAGCAACTTGCCTCTTTTAGTTTTTTAAACCATGTTAACTTAACATAGTCTAGAAATGCACGAACGGATCACCAAATGGTGTGATTTTCTTCCTAAATTGGGTATCAGGACATTTGGATGGAATTACTCTGAGGAGATCCCCGTTCATTTATCAATTCAAATCAAAGTATAAACAAGTCTGTCTAAGTACAGGACGGAAGAATGTCCTTAAGTGTGGAAATGGAATTAGCTGCAGAGCAATCTATTTATGTTGTATTTTTGTGACTGGCAAACTAAAAAGATAATATAAGATAATAAAGATAATATAATTAAACTATTTATAATTATAAACAATTGTGGCCATTAAATGCACTGAATTCATAAGGAACAAAAGATCAAATTAAAAGATTGGTGACTAGTTGTTACTGGCAATGATGGGTTTTTGTACTTATTGAAGAGTGTTCTTTCCTTGTCTTGGAATCAGCAGAATGGTTGTGAGTTAATATTGTTGATTGTATAGTCACTGGAATAGGACAACATAAATATGTGTCAATTGTCTTCTTGATTATAGTAAATGTATCTTCTGCTCAAATGTATAAAAGGGGATAGGCGTCAATAAGCTTAAGCTTCTGCCTTTTGAGCATCCACGTTTTTATTTATTTACTTATTCATTTGCGCATGTATCCTTCTTTAGTTTTGCCTACTGTGCTGAACCGTGTTACTATGTAGAACTTTGTGGAACTCAGATGCTCAAAAAAAAAAAAAAAAGAGATATTTGATGGATTCTAGGAAAATTGTGGCCTACTCGACTACAGCTGGATGGATGAAAATTCTCCACTGTAACCTTTCAAGTAACTGTCTCTGTCTTTCCCCAAGTCAATAATGACACAACTCGGTTTTAAGAACAGTTAAAAAAATGTAACAAGTCTGAAAAGATATGCATCCCCTTTGGCCCCTGAAGTTAAAACCATCCTGGAGCAAACTGGGATTCTACGACTTATATCTCGCCCAAGGGGTAAGAAAGCTGGGAAAAATTACATTTGCACAATATGTACGATTGTTGGAAATCTTCCTTCTTTCTGTGGGACTACAGTGGATGTTAAGAGCAAGCTGAATGAGTTAAGTCTGTTTACTTCTGACTGTTGCTACCATCCTAAGAACCTAATTTACATTAAGACAAACCAACATAAATCAATGCCAACCATGCCTGGTTTTCTACTTTCCAATGTGCGCTCCGTGACTATCCTGCTAAATGCTGGAAATTGGCCCACCAAGCCTGTTAAGCACATTTTTTTTGTAGAAAACGTATTCCTGAAACAAATAGGCAATTGAGCCTTCTTCTATCTTCTATTCAATCTAGCCTTCATTCATGAGGCTAGTGATACGGACCCTGAGGCTAAGGTTAGTGCCTTCACTTCCACGATCAAGTCTATCTTAGATAAAACAATTCCATTTAAGAAAGTTTCTATCACAAATAATGATAAACCTTGGATGACCATACAAATTAAAGATCTGATAAAAGAAAGACAGCGTGCCTTTTGTTCTGGCAATAAAACATCCTACAGTAAACTAAAAACAATTATTGCCAAAAAAATTAAGAATGCAAAGAAACAATATTATAAACATGAGGTCGAGAAACTGCAAATCACCAAGCCTAAACAATGGTTTAAGTCTGTGAAGGCTTTAATGGGGATGGAAGGAGATAAGAGTGATATGGTGGTGTCTCAGGATCATAACATCATGCAATATGAGTGTGACAACTTGGCAAAGCACTTTGCTTCTGTGTGGGATTATGCGAGTCATATTTCACCGTCTGAGGAAGAGGTTACCTGCAAGTTATCCAGTTGTAGTATACCTCTTTTGAGTATTGGACAAGTTAAGGTTAGACTCCGCAAAGTGAAGGCAGCAAAGGTGGCTGGTCCTGACGACATTCCTCCTTGGATATTAAAGACCTTTCACGAGGAACTGGCACCGGTGCTGTGTGATATTTTTAACACGTGCATGCAAAACAATATTTTCCCAAAACAATGGAAGAAGGCTGTGGTCAAGGCTGTTCCCAAAAAAAAAAAAGCCCAGTTTTCCATTAGATTATCGGCAGATTTCATTACTCAGCTGTGTTGGAAAAGTGTATGAAAGAATCCTCAGAGATGCTATTCTGGAGGATACAGTTGCTAAAATTCAACCATCACAACATGGCTTCATGGCGAACAGATTGGACATCCATGCTGTTTTTGTTGATTTTACTCAAGCTTTTGACACAATTGATCATTGTCAACTGCTTTATGCTTTAGCTGACATGAATGTCAGACGACCGCTCTGGCTCAGTGTAAGGAGCTATCTGAGTAACAGAGAGCAAAAGGTGAAGTGGGGCTCCTGTGTGTCTAACTCCTATCCAATTACAGCTGGTGTTCAGGGGGGACTTCAATCCCCTCTGCTTTTTGTCATCGCCATAAACAGCTTGGATTTCTTTCTGCCTCCTTCAGTAATTCTGGTAAAATATGCTGATGATTTAACAATCACTGAATTTTTAATGGGATCCCTACCAGGGTTAACTCAGAAGGCCTTGGATTCAGTGGCGGATTGGGGACAGGAATTTTCATTTGCAATGAACAGAGGTAAGACAGTGGACATTAGCGCCAGGAAAGATGAAAACATTCCCTGCCCTTCCTCTCCTGTAATATCAGGACATGCAATTAGCAGAGTTTCCACCTTTAAACTGCTTGGAGTTCCAATTTCTTCTGATCTGTCGTGGGACGCCCACATTAAGTACATGATTTCGAAAGTGCGTCCTAGAATACACTATCTCTGTGTTGCTAAAAACACGGGTCTCCCTTGTGATGTTTTAATGAAAGTATATCTGACATTTATACGGCCAGTTCTTGAGTACGCTAGCCCAGTATGGGGTGGACTACCTAAAGGTCTCTCTGATGAGTTAGAGAGGGTCCAAAAACGTTGCTGTCGGATAATAGGTGTTCCAACTTCTACTCTCCCATCACTGAGTGAGAGGCGCGACGAGGCCACTATACGTACTTTTACAAAATTACTCAAGGAGAGTTCATCACCACTGCATTGTTTCCTGTCTGTGGCTTCAAGACCTACTTACCTATATGGCAGCGTAGGGAGTTTGTTGTGCCCAGGCTTAAATCAAAAAGACATGAACTTTCTTTTATTTCACATGCTCTTAAACTGTTTTATAAATAATGTACAGGGGTTTTTTTTTGAACAAAGCATGATTTATTCCAGTTTTTTTTTTTTTGTGCATCTGTTTTACTCTACTTGGTTGGTTGGTTTATTTTTATTTCATTTATTTAAATTAGGTATATAAGGTTGTCTTGAGTATGTGTTCTGTTTGATACATTTCAGGGTTTTGTCCTTCAATATCCTGCCTTGTCAAACTCTAAATAAAACTAAACTAAACTAAATGTTAAAATTAACATTAACAAAGATTAATAAATGCTGCATAAGTGCATTTCATTTTTAGTTCATGCTAACTAATGTAGTCAAGTAATCGAACCTTATTGTAAAGTGTTACCAAAAAAATTTGATTTGAGTTCATTAAAATGAGCTAAAGCAACTGTCATTTGCTTCAGTTTTATTACATCACATGAAATGTAATTGGTAAAATATAAAGTTAGCTTAACCCATTTGTGTTGGGACTACATTAATCATTTTTGTTGCATTGACTGAAACTGGGCTGTGGATTTCTATAGTTCCCAGAATGCTTTGCATAGGACTTGATCAGGAGATCATGTTGAAATTAAGTGCTATTTTATGTGTTTTTAAATATTGACATTTAAAAGAATGGATGTTATGTTGACGTTTTTGTGGTTAGCATTCTGCTGAAGAGAAGTGGTTGTGGTTATACACAAGTGCAAACTATGATGAATCCTTTTTCACTGAGTAATAACTGAGAAAATGTCAGCAATACGTAATTTCTCACTTGTTCATTAATAATAATAATAATTTGTTATATTTAAATAGCGCTTTTCTGGGTCCTCAAAGCGCTTCACATTATGGAAGGGGGGAATCTCCTCAACCACCACCAATGTGCAGCATCCACTTGGATGATGCGATGGCGGCCATATTGCGCCAGAACGCCCACCACACACCAGCTTATTGGTGGAGAGGAGACAGTGATGAAGCCAATCAGTATATGGGGATGATTAGGAGGGCATGATGGACAGATGCCACTGGGCAAATTTGGCCAGGATGCCGGGGTTACACCCTTTTCAAAGGACATCCTGGGATTTTTAATGACCACAGAGAGTCAGGACCTCGGTTTAACGTCTCATCCGAAGGACGGTGCTCTTTGACAGTATAGTGTCCCCATCACTTTAGTGGGGCGTTAGGACCTACACAGACCACAGGGTGAGCACCCCCTACTGGCATCACTAACACCTCTTCCAGCAGCAACCTGGTTTTTCTCAGGAGGTCTCCCATCTAGGTATAACCAGACTCAGCCCTGTTTAGCTTCAGTGGGCAACCAGTCTTGGGCTACAGGGTGATATGGCTGCTGGCATTGACATGCATTAAGTTTGCATGATAGAAAATGTATGCATAGCCATTGTTTATAGATAAAGCAACACACAGTCTAGATCAGATTAGGCCAGGCCTCAACTACCACAGGCTCTACGTTTCACCAAAATGGGTACCAAAACTCAGACATACCAGAAAATACCAGTTTGCATGCTAGAAAATTAACATTTTTTATATCTTCACATGATCATTAGTAGTGATGTATACTCACCAGTCACTTACACCTGTTCAACTGCTTGTTAACGCAAATATCTAATCAATCAATCACATGGCAGCAGCTCAGTGCATTTAGGCATGTAGACACGGTCAAGATGATCTGCTGAAGTTCAAACTGAGAATCAGAATGGGGAAGAAAGGTGATTTAAGTGACTTTGAAAGTGGCATGGTTGTTGGTGCCAAACGGGCTGGTCTGAGTATTTCAGAAACTGCTGATCTACTGGGATTTTCCCTCACAACCATCTAGAGAATGATCAGAAAACTAGAGAAAATGTCCAGTGAGCGGCAGTTCTGTGGGCGAAGATTTCTGGTTGACGTCAGAGATCAGAGGAAATGACTAGACTGACTCGACCTGATAGAAAGGCAACAGTAACTTAAAAAACCTTGTTTTATTTGGAAAAGCATAGCCGAGTGAAGACAAGGAGCTGTTAATGGGCACTGCTGTGACAATGTCACTTGAGGGAAGCAATTTATTTATTTTTCTTTCTAAATAAATTTGAGGCATCTCGCTGGATTCTTCAAAATATCTTCTTTTGTATTCAGCAGAAGAAAGATATTCATACAGGTTCAATAATAATAATTAGTTAAATTATTAAACCTGTATGGATTTCTTTCTTCTGCTGAATACAAAAGAAGATATTTTGAAGAATCCAGGTTTAGAACAACTTGAGGGTGAGTGAATGATTGTAACACAGACGTAAACACAAGAGAGATCGAGATGGACTCAAACGCAGGAGTTTATTCAACATAAACTGATACAGGTAAGTATTTAGGTGAATATTTCAAGTGCATCATCATCTCACATGTGATCAGAAAACAAGGGAATCTCACTAAGAGCATGAAAACCCAGACATACTGGAGTTTAAAACCCACTCGGGTAAATATGCAAGACAAAAGATAAAGAGACCGGATCTCTTGGAACTTTAATTGAATACTCCTGAACTAGACCAACCAAAGTGACAGGACTCTGAAAATCAGGCATCGCTGTGCTTGTAAACTGCCAAATGATAATTTTAGAGAGATATGATTGACCCCTCACTTACACTGACTAAAAGAAGAGGCGCTTCCTGTAATATGAGACAAAGAGCACACACAAGCATCTCGTGGTCTGATACACCAGACACCTAAATCTACCCATCAAACTTTTTACATTTTCCAAAAAAAAAACGTATATGATCTATAAGCTATTATTATTTGTGTCCCCATAACGTAAAATTTACCTGAACCACACACACACACACACACACACACACACACACACACACACACACACAGACACACACACACAGACACAGACACGCACACACAGAGACACACACACACACACACACAAGCTGATATGTAAGTTCACACAGGATATAACTTCAGTGTGGGTTGATAGATGAGAAAATGACTCAAATGCAGAAAGCAATGTGTCTTTAATGAGCTCAGAATTAAAAAAAAAAAAAAAAAAAAATTCCACATGGTGGAACAAACACCCAGACCATGTGCTCATAATGGACAAGACCAATGAAATATGGCCAATAAAACAAGATCAACATCTCTGTGCTCAAGCAAAACTCAACACATGAGCATGAACTGGGCAGAAAGATGTGATTCACCATGTGCTAAAAACAAAAGACAGAAACATGGAGCACCAGTATCTGGATCCCAACATGAACCAGACAGTTCAGGAGTGCCAGGATTCAGACACCCTGTCCCAAACACACAACACACCACAAAAAAATTATTTTAATTGTTAGATTTTAGTTCATTAAAAAAATGAGCTAAAGCAACAAAAAACAAAAAAAAGAGCAACGGAAGACCACGTAATTTCCTAATTAGTTTCATGAGGAAAGTTACCCCAACAAAGCTAGGCAGCGACAACAGGAATGTCTTATTTTTGCTGATAATATTATATATACAAATAAATGTACATTTATAAAGAAGCTTTTAAAATATGCTTTATGAGTGTTTGTGTTCCCGATATGCTCTTAACTTTATAAGTAAAGCATTAGACTTGTGGAAGGGCCCTTCGTGAAGAGATTCAATTGTTAATTTTCGTTTGGAATGCCCCTACAAATGGCATCCCCTTCCCGAAGTGCCCTTCAAGGGAGCAAAAACACCTTTGGAATTCACCCTAAATGTTGAAATTAGGTGCTATTTTATGTTTTTAATAAAGTGTTTAATGTACTGTTTGTGGTTAGCAGTGTGCTGATAGTGTTTGTATAGGCTACTCAAGTGCAAACTATGATGAATCTTTCTCTCATGAGTAATAACTGTGAAAACATCAGTGATATTTAATTTCTTACTTGTTCTTTAAGTTTGCAAGCGATATATTTTATGCACAGCCATTGTTTATAGATAAAGCAACAAATAGTCTTGATCAGATTAGGCTCAACCTAACCACAGGGTCTACATTTCACCAAAATGGTAGCCCCCAAAACTCAGACACCAGATTAGAAAAAAAGATTGCCTGCTAGAAAATTTACATTTTGCAGATCTACACATGCCCATCAATAATAATTCCAGACAGTTTATTACAATTAACTGTTTTGTTTACATAAACTTACATGTTTTTTTACGTCTATACACTCACCAACCACTTTATTAGGTACACCATTTCAACTGCTTGTTAACGCAAATATCTAATCAGCCAATCACATGGCAGCAACTCAATGTATTTAGGCATGTAGACACAGTCAAGATGATCAAACTGAGAATCAGAATGGGGAAGAAAGGTGATTTAAGTGACTTTGAAAGTGGCATGGTTGTTGGTGCCAGAGTGTGACACGTGTTGAGAGACGAGGCAGAGAGAGAATCCTCATGCATATATGACTTTCATAGCAAAAGGCAAAACATCAATAATCCAAATCAGAAAACTGAAGAAAAAAAAAAGTCCACATGAAAAGACAGGAACATCCAGGAACTCTTGATCCAAAACACAAACACGATCCAACAACGACTAGAAAAACACAACTGAAAAGCACAAGCTTAAACAGAGAAATCAGTGATAATAAAAGACAGGTGTAACTAATGACTGAAACTATATAAACTAAACACAACACGTTGAACCGTGAAGCAGATGTGCTACAGCAACAGAAGACACACCGGTGTCACTCCTGTCAGATAAGAACAGGAAACTGAGACTACAATACACACAGGCTCACCAAAACTGGACAATATAAAATGTTATTGTCCGGACCTCCACTGGGAAGGAAATATAGAGACTGGACCTCTTGGAACTTTAATCGAATACTCCTGAACTAGACCAACCAAACCCACTAAACATTGGACGTCGGATAGACATGCAGATCATGTCTATATTGGGTCCGTCGGTCCATGACCAATTCTGGACATCTTTTCGACGTCCAAACTAGGTCCACTATTTGGACGTCCAACCATGACCCAACTTGGACGTCATATTGAAGTTCAACATTGGACCTTTGAACTGGATAATTTTTTTGGACGTCATTTGGACGTCTATGACAGGTGCAAGAAATTTACATGAATATTTTTTTTTATTTACAAATATCAACATTGTTATTATCAACATGATTAATACATATGAATACAGATTATTTATAATTATTTAAGATCATTTCCCAAAAACTCTATTTGATCGTCTCAGCATCAGGTGATAACTGGAGACGCGTACAAAGGTGTGATGCTGTAGCTCAAACAGTAGAGCGTTGGCGCTTGCAATGTCAAGATCACGGGTTTGATTCCCAGGGAAAGCAAAAACTGATATGAATGTAAATGTGTGGCTGTGTGGCGTTGTGGCGGGGGGGAGTGTGGTTCAGCGATCTCTGTGACGGGAGAAAGTGTGCCTGTCGTCTCACGAGGAGAAACCTAAAGAAGCCGCTGTTTTGTTTGAGGAGAAAGTTATTGAAGAGTGTGTGAGAGAGCGCACTAAGCGTGATTATTGTTTGGAAAAGACTTATCTAATAAAACACACGATCCGCAAGCCGACCCCGTCTCCTTCCTTCTTTCCACAAACAAACTTTAGTGGACAGACGTTAACATTAGACGTGCGGAAGACGTCGAAAAAATAAGTCGCCTGGCGTCACAAAACAACCCCTTCAGTGGACCGAATTTGGACGTCCAAAAATTACATGAAAAAGACGTCACTCCGACATCATATTGCGCAGTGGGAAGTGACAGGACCCTGAAACTCAGGCATATAATATGCAGAGAGTTATGAATGAAACGTAAATATAAAACATGCAATAAATAAAAAAAGTGTATTACCAATGCATCAATGCAAACAGGAAGTGGATTGACGCAGGCATAAATATGTGTAAATATTGATATTATGTGTAATAGATTAGGGCAATGGCCAATTTTAGTGGTGGCCAAATGACACTTTAAAATCAATAAGAGCTATAGAAATGTATATTAATACTTACAAGTAATTTAAAACACTCCGTAATTCGCATCTTGATAGCACGCAAGGCTATTTTATATGCTTTATATTTATTTTTTTGATTAGTTGGGCATTCTACAGCCTTTCATCAAACTTCTCAACACACAGCCCACCTTGGATTGTTTTTAATCAATGCACAAATCATATATAAAAATAGATTAACACTATAGGCTACCTAAATTCTGATAAGGTGTGCAAGGCTCAGCCCACCCCTGCCCATGCCTAGATCTGACCCCAAGTACAAGTGTGTGTCAGCCCCTCACTTTCACTGACTATAAGAAGAGGTGCTTCCTTTAATGTGAGAGAAGAACACACACGAGCATCTCGACGAGCCGTAGGAAAAAGAAACCAGTGCTGAAACACCAGACACCTGACATTAGAGACACACAGAGGAAGGAAAGGGTAAGCTTCATCTGTAATTGTATTTTCTGGTCCAAGGAATTCACAGAAAATTAATGATACCATGTTGAATTCCCGACCCCAGAAGACTATTGAACATACAAACAGAATAATATATTTTGATCAACTTGACATAAGCAATTGATAATGTAGGAAACAGCAGTGTACATAATTTCATGAATGTACTAAAGTATTTGGTAAATTGTTAAAAAGAATGAGAAATTGGTTTTCATGTATATAGTGGCTAGATGGTATGGAGGTTGAACAAGAAGTTTTAAGAATTTCAAATTGTGATCTGAGAAAAGTACGGAAGCCCTGAACCGCAATGTTAAAAAAAAATTCCTAACTTATATATATATATATATATATATATATATATATATATATATGTGTGTGTGTGTGTGTGTGTGTGTGTGTGTGTGTGTGTGTGTGTGTGTGTGTGTGTGTGTGTGTAATTACGCGATTAAAGTCGAAACACTACGACAATAAACTTAGAAAGGAAATTCTGCAGGTGCTTAATCTACCAACATGGCATTACCATTTGTTATAGGACGTTACAAAATATACTTCGCTAGAATAGACTTTGTTTACAAGCGAAAACACTTTTCAGACTGGATCCGGACAAATGATACAGAATGATGCACTTATAATGTAGGCTATCCAGAAAGGATTTACGGTGGTTGCCTATGGACGAGCACGAATACACGAGGCTTCGAGTCAACGTGCCACATAAAATTTGGACCAGGATTGTGGTGCCTTTACCTGTGGTGCCTGACTCCGGCGGAGTCTTCGTGCTCGTAGACGTCCTAAAACATATGGCAATGCCATGTAGCTGTAGAATTTCCTTTTGTTGAAAGCCCAGATAAAAGTAAAAAAGCTACTATTTAGATCCATGTCAGAAGCAGTTTGACTTCACGAGCGTATTCCTTTACAAAAAAATAAATAAATAAGAACTTCTGAAGACTGTATTCTCGTAATTTTGAATCTCAAATTTTATTCTCAAAATATTACGACTTTTGAATAAAACAAAAATAATAAAACAAATTTGAATATTTCGAAATAATATTCAATAATTAATCTCGAAATATTTAGACTTTAATATCGAAATGCTAGAATTATTAATTATTATTATTATTATTATTATGTTACGTTGCGGTTCAGGGCTTCTGTAGGCTAGTAAAACACCAACGTGACTGAGAAAAACTGTAAAACACTGAGCATACAAGACTAGCCTACCCTTAGAAAAAATAAGTGTAGCCTATTCAAGTGTGCTATTATTGTGCTTCTTTTAAACTTAAAATAAGAAAGTAAACTTTCAGTCTACTTTTTATGTAGGCCTATGTCTCAGAAATATCCTACTTCATGTACTTCTCAGAAATATACTTAAAAATATATACTTAAAATTACACTTAAGTAGAAACTATACTTGACAGAAATTTGTAAGTATTTGGCCTATATTTTACTCAATCTTTTGATCGAGATATACTTACATAATTATAAATAAGTACTCTAACTATACTTGGCTTGTAGTTGTGTTTACTCTTTTGATTGAGCAGCCTATTAAATACTTTTTTTTTTCTTTTTTTTTTTTTTAACATAATTTTACATACTGTCGTATAAACTTACATTTTTTGAAAAAAATAAAATGATTTATTAAGAAAACAGATGTGTTCCTAATTCGGATTATCTGAGTTTTTGTGTAGGTTAGTCCACACTGGTATAGTGTACATAGGAATTTACTTTAAATCTTAATAAAATTATCTTGATGGATACTTATTTTTTTGTAAGGGAAATGATACTTTGTTTAATAATTTTGGTTAAAAATGCAAGGACATTCATAAACTTTAAGTGTGGTTTAAATGTACAACTATTTAGCGCAATTATATGCAAATTTACATCAGGCCAATGCCCAATCACGTGATATCATTGAGTTCTTATTGCGCCCTCTACTTGTAAACATTTGTCTACTAAAACACTGCAGCAATCGACACTATTTCTGGATGACCATCAAGATTATTTTATCTTTTTGTTGTTGTAACAGTAACAATTGTTTTAAAAGGTCAGCTAAATGTAATCATTAAATTTAAACTAATGTAGTTTTTCAGTAAAAAAAAGAAAAGAAGTAATAATAATCCCTCTATAAATTACAGGAACGTTTGTCTGTCTGTGTGTCCTGTATGTCTGTCTGTGTGTATGTCTGTTACTCGCATATCTCTCGAACCGTTAGTCCGATGGATTTCAAACTCGACAGGTGTCTTGCCACGGGCATGAGTAAGTGCAGTGCCAAGTTTGACGTTGTTTGGATGAGAAATGATATCATTATCATTTATCGGTTGTGGTTTAAAAATAAACATTCTGACATTAGAGGGTTGTATCGGTCAAAGAAGCCCCAAGAAGGTTGTGGTTTAAAAATAAACATTCTGACATAAACACTCAGTCAGCTACACTGTTTACTTTTGATTAATTTTAGTAAAAATGTGTTTTCTTTACCAAGAAAGTGGCAAGATGAAAACCACTATTTTCTGTTTCAAACTTTCACATAGCATCTTTAGGTTATAATATCATAAAAAATTCAAATCCAGATTTGGATTTTCAAAGATTTATTACAAAAACAGATTATTTTTCCCCAAAAATGCAATAAATTCCCCAAAAATGCAATAAATTCATGACACTTTTTTTCAAAATGCTATCATATTGAAACCAGCCATCGCTAAGAAATATCTCCTGAACTTTTTTGCCGGCGATCAGCTCACAAAAACTGATTTTGCACGGGCACTTTGCACTGCTCCCTGAATCGACGCGTTTATTCATTTGTGGATGTAAACTGAATCTATAAGTCAGCTATGCTGTTTACTTCTGAATATTATATTTAACTCTGGTGCGCTTAACGTTATCGCTACTGTTTAATAGTAGCCTATGCTATTCACCAACTAAACATATCCTATTCAATGCATTCACAGTCTCTTTCACAGGCATCATTTGTAGTAGCCTATTCACAAGCTGTTTGCTCAAGCATAGTGTTTTCTCTGAGTTCACTGTGTGCTTTCTACCATGCACAAATAAAAATGTCACTGAACTTTTGCTGTGTAATTGTAACAATGAGCACTCAAACACACCAAACCAACAATTACTAAACACACTCAAAAACTGATTTTGCACGGGCATTTTGCACTAGCACTTAGAAGGTTGTGGTATACATAAACACTCAGTCAGCTACACTGTTTACTTCTGAATATTATAGTGTATTCACAGCCGTCATTTGTAGTAACCTTGCTCCCTGAATTCAATGCGTTCACAGTCTCTTTCACGGGCACCAAACCAACAATTACTAAAAACACACACAAAAACTGATTTTGCATGGGCATTTTGCACTAGTAATAATAAATGACCATTGTTTCCCCTCAACTATAATTTCTGTGTAAATACATTGATGTCACCTCTGTATCACATTAAAACCTCTTTGTAAATGCAGTTTTGTACTAATGTATTGTTTTATTCTGTGCTAACCTCAGACAATTTAGAAGATGGGAGTTCATGGGAAAATCCTGTGTATCCTGATGCTGCTGTGAGTATAGAAAGTTGAATTCATGTATTTTAATATTCTAAAATTGGGTATAGGTTGTTAGGGTTTGGTTAATACAAAAAGGAATGTTATTTTATATTTATATTAAATACTGATCACCACAAGTGCTCAGTAAGGAATTTAATATAAAGCTATTTTTACAGGTCTTATCTGTGTCCATATTTCAGTTTCTTACATTATTATGTTCATTGTGAATTGGGCAGGTTGATGATGTAATGATGTCCTTACCTGCCCCTGTGAGGTTCATTCGGATGTTGTAAAAAAGGAACAGGATTTCACATCAAATTTTATTGTGCACCACTGATGTCAGAATTTCTACCTGCGTTCTCCTCTGAATTCTATTCAAAAGTAGCCGGATTAAGAGCCAGTCTTCCTAACAAACTGTTTCTGTTTGGATTCCTCTAGTTTTTGACTCTAAGATGAAGTCTGTTATTTCTCATTGCATTTATTCATTTGGCCCTTGGCAGACACTTATCCAAAGCAAATTACAACACATTCAAGCTATACATTTTATTGGTGATGACGAACATGTGACAAGTACATTGTTGACTTGGTATTCTGATTTTTTTCCACAGACTGCACAAGAGTAGTCAACAAGAAGTGTTTAATGATGGGAAAACACTCAGTCTCCCTGCAAATTATAAAATTGGCTGGATGGAAACTCTGGATAATGAAAAGTTAATTTCTACCCTCACTATTCCTGGTACCCATGATGCCTTGGCTCTTTATGGAGGACCATTAGCAGAATGTCAGGCATGGTCACTAGAGAACCAGCTAAAGGCTGGGATACGCTACTTCGACCTCAGAGTGTCTGGCTATAGATTAATAATTATGCATGGACCGATTCCCCAACGTACATCATTGTCAAAAGTTCTCAATACAGTCAGGACATTTTTAACTCAGTTCAGAAATGAGGTAGTGCTTCTCAGAGTTAAGCCCGTTTCTCCTATGGAGGGAAAAGTTCAGAGTTTAGTTGAAAACATGATTAGAAATGCTAAAGATGTCTGGGTTAAGCCGTCAATTCCAAAGATTGGTGAAGTAAGAGGAAAGATCGTTTTTGTTCAGAAAAACAGCTTTAAGCTGGGTATTATTTTGTCTGAAACTGACGAAAAGGGAGACTATGAAGTAACTAAAGTTAAAGACAAAGAGATAAAGATTAAACAGCATCTGGAAGAAGCTGCTAATCAATGTAGAACTGGTTCTGCTCTGAGTCTGAGCTACTCGAGTGGCACGAGCTTTGGTACATATATGTTTATTTTTTTATTGCCAAAAACATTGGCAAAGGAAATCAATCCCTGGTTGTATGGTCATCTGGCAAATGAATTTGAAAAGAATCCCAAGCCTTGTTTTGGGATCATAGCCATGGACTTTCCAGGTTTTGATTTGATTCAAAAGGTCATCAAATTCAATGGGCCTACCTAAGATTTTTCAGTCTTTGCTTTTTTCCATGCATGGATTCATCAAGAAATTAATGTTCTCATTGCTTTCATCAGATAATTGAGAATTTTTAAACTGGTAAATTATATAAAAACAAATATTTCACGTGTGTTGTGTTATGTTATTTCAATAATAACAATTCTTTGTTGTCTTATGGGTTTGGAACAACATTAGCATGAGTATGGCAATTTCTTTTGTAACTTGTGTTTTTTGTTGGTTTCATGTGTTTGATGTCATGATGTCATGCATATTATTTTCAACAAATGTTTTGATTTAATTACTGTAATAAAATGTAAAATAATGCTAGCAAAGATAAATATAGTTTTTGAATGTTTTAATTTAAAAAAAAATTAAACAAGTTTCAAATGAATATGTATTTTTAATAATAATACTACTAATAATACTAATAATAATTTCCATTTGAACTCAACATGAAGTAACTCCTGCAAGAAAGATTCAAATTATGTGAGGTTTGACCTTGATAAAATCATGAGGGGTCATCTCAGTGATAGCTATTCCATGATTTGTGGTTTTCTTGTCACAACATTACAGCTTTCATGATGGAAACAAAATGTTGGTTGTAATTCAGAAGCAGAAAACATATTCAGTAACCATGCATGTGCACATATTTTCAGTCATGATTCATCAAAAATAATTATTTATTAATATACTTGTTTCATTTCAGAGTAACAACAATTATGTGTGTTATAGCTTCTGCATAAAAATTTAGCTGTGTAGTCTGGGACTTCAAAATGTTGTTTTAACCAGTTTTGAAAATGGCAGTTTTACACAAGGATCAGTCTTAAATTAAAGGAAAGCAGCTTCAAGAACGATATAGGCTCTGCACCTTTAGTGATAGTATTTGCTCATGGTTTCTATACTGCACTGCTTCCATTTACCCGGCCTTATTCATTGATATATGGTGGAGACAATTTAAATTTCAGTTCAAGAATTGAGGTAACCAACCCTTGATAAAAGAACATCATAAAACATTCTGTCAAATTCAAGTCCCCTCAGGTGTGTGGATATCCTAATTTTTGCATGTTATCACTGAAGAGCAGGTGGACTGGCCGGTCAGTTTATGCTTTAATCAAGCCGTTTATCATGGAGGGGACAGCTACAGTTGCTCACAATAGTTAACTGCAAAAAAACTTTTGTGAGCAATGACAATGACATCCAGTTTAAATAAAAGCTGGCTCATTAAAGATATTTAAATAATAGTTTAAATGCCATTGTTATTAATGTCATGTAATGTTTCTGGAAATAGAGCCATTATGTTATTATTGTCACATTTCGGGGGGCTTTACATATGAACAAGGATACTACATGTTAACAGTGAAAAGACTGAACAAAGAACAGAAAGAACTCTTAAATACACAGAGAGGGTAATCAAATAGGGACTGAACACTGTGGAAACAATACCAAAACTGAACTGCATGTTACAATATATACATTTATTTATCTGCACATTGAAAGCCTCCTCACATGGGGGAGAGGTGGCTTTCATGCTGATGTTAAGTTACATGAGAGTCAGTGAAAACTAAAATCCATCCAAATGCGTCTCAACCCTCATATACATTTACTGACATTTAGTTGGCTGGCTTGAATTAAATGAGAACAGAACGTTGCATTAATTTAATTATATGCCATTTTCTCCTGTTTAACTGTTGCTATATAAAACTGTCAAGCAAATATAACCTAAAAAGTTTAAATGCTGACTTTGTTAAGCTAGAATGGATTGAACGCAGATGGATTAAAATATGCAAATGTCAAACATATCAAGAAAACAGCCAATTGGATGTCCCAAATGTTTGCATAAAATTCGAAAGTTCTTATAAGTCCTTTATGCAGAAATATATCAGAACCGTGCTGTGCTCAACAAGTTCAAATGGGTTTCTGGTTATCCATCATTCTGGAAGTGAGTTTTTTTTTCTATTTTGTTGTACCATTTATTTACCCAACATTTTTACTCTGATTTGTAACACATTTCAATAAATAGCTAGTATTTAAAACAGAGCTAAATATAGCACTTCATATATTGAGGTGAGTTGGCAAACCAAATTCTGTTAAGAAGAAAAATGGGAAACTGATTTCAGTAGTCCACTTTAGACATGCTAGTGTAACTTTGCAACGTCAACTAGCAGTCATGATTCTCTGTTCCAGATGCGTGTTTATTAAAGGTTATTAAAGCGATAATATCAGTAAATGATGTGCAGACTCCTCAGTAGACACATTCATTTTTAATATCAATAAGGAATTATTTCCACGCTTTTGAGGTGCCATCGCCTAGATCGCACTTCGCCGAGGTAATTTACGTGTTTACCGAAAGATTATGGTATTGCCTCGCAAACGGAATAATTAATTCTAAAAAAAAATGCATTTGTATGTTTCAGTTTTCTGTGTTTTACTGAAATTGAACGGCAGGGAATCGCGCAATAATGGCCGTGTTGATTACGTACCAAACCCCACAAAACTAGTTGGCGAACTATTTTTGAACGGCGAGTCAAATTTTATTAATTTGTATAGCTATGTCTGGTGTCTCACTACCGAGTATGAGTCAACTGTAAGCCGAATATATAATAAGATATCGAAAGCATTAATAACAAGTTTTGCCTGAACGTTACGACTTTATGTTTCAGTCAGGTGATTATGTACTTGGTGAAACGTACAGCAAGTTTACTAGTTAGCAGTGGACTCCCAGCTTCAATTAACCTTGGTAGGCTACATAAAATATTATATTGACCCCATAATCTTAATTGATCTGTTCTTTTGTTTTCAGTAAGCTTGCTTCTCTGCAATTAGTGCACATTTTGGACATTTATCTCGTGTTATGCCTACCATCTAGGCATAATAAATGAAATGCTTATTTTTTTATGATAAACTGTTTAATTTTTTTTTTCAGTGCACAACTGATATGACACTGCATTGCAAACCATACCATAAAAATAAGAGAAAAGTTGTATATGTGTACATGTAATTTATGTTGTCAGTAACCACACTATGGATAAAGTTTTTGAATGTTAACGTTTTTAAAGAAGTGTTTTTCTTTTTTCATTTATTAAAATAGTTGTTTCTTGTGGAAATGTGTGTTTCATTTGTTCTTGCATTTGATTGATTCTTACATTTCAGGTTATTGGAGCAATTAAATCTATAACATGTTGAGTCCAGTCATTTTAACCATTTTTCAGTCTTTACTTTTCCCATGGGTTCATCAAGAAATGTATGTTCTCTTCGTTTTTATCAGATAATTGAGAATTGTTAAACAGACGTTTTAACATTCTTTAACTGTGTCGTTTTAACATTATTAACTGTATATGGTGTATCATTGTTTCTGAACTAAATAAAGCATTGCAATTTCAAAGGCTCATTAGCTTTTTTTTTGAAAAGTCAACATGAAACCATAATTAATTACTTTTAAAATGCATGCTCTTGGTATTAGCTTCCATCACTTTATCTACAGTATTAAATCATGAACGAAAGCAGCACGATTTAGAATACTTGTTGTTTGGTGCATATGAGTGAGCCTTACACAAAACACAAATCCACACTAAATGCATTGTTTGAACAAAGTAATAATTTATAAGGCTAAAATAAAAACAGGATGCATTCGACTCTAAATAAGCCTACATAAAAAAGCTTCTTAACACGTTGATAGATCATTTGCAATGTAGTACTAATTTGTAAATTTAAGAAATTTTGACCACTTGGATACATCACATGTGATGTATCTCTAATCTGTCTGCAGCCTGCAAGACTTTAAGTTACGCCCACTTCAAGTTACGCCCCTTCAGGTTACGCCCACTTCAAGTTACACCCCTTCAGGTTAGGCCCACTTCAAGTTACGCCCCTTTAGGTTATGCCCCTTCAGGTTAGGCCCACTTCAAGTTACGCCCCTTTAGGTTATGCCCCTTCAGGTTAGGCCCACTTCAAGTTACGCCCACTTCAAGTTACGCCCCTTCAAGTTACGCCCCTTCAAGTTACGCCTCTTCAAGTTACGCCCACTTCAAGTTGCTCACTGTTTTTTTCGACCTAAAGCAACGCTGCACAGACTGGTCGGTGTATCTCATCAAAGTCATCAAGAGTTTAACATAAACTTAACATACTAGAGTTGATTGAACTGACTCTTAGCTGTGCAAGAACCGAAATGCTTGTTTTGGTATACAGTAAAGCAAGCTGCAATCTGCATTAGTTCCAGGGTACTGATAATTTATTGCAAGAAACCATATTGCAATGTATTGTTTTATCAATTATTCGTCCCACTTCAACTAGAGTGTAGAGCCAGCACTAATATTATCCTTTTGGAATTGGGCTTTATTTCTTTTTTTTTTTTTTCTTTTTTTTTTTAAATAAATAATTTTAAACATCTGATTTTGCTGAAAACAACTGATTTGCTGATGATTAAATTTTTTGACTGATGTCAACAGCATTAATGAACAGCCAAATGCACCGGTGACAAACAAACCGTATGATACTTTTGAGACAAATGAATAAGCACACTCATAACAAAATCTTTTAATTGAAAGGCAACACAACGAGGGTTTATGCAAACCCAATCTAATATGTTCTGACACTAATATTGTCTGTTCTGGGCTACTGCTGCAGCATTACATCCAATAGAAAATCAGATCTCAAAGAGTGCCCCCAGCCACATAAAAACAGTAGAATCTAATCCTTGTAATTTTCCCCTCTGTCCACATCCCCTGTAGGTTTCACAGTCTTTGTAGAGAGAATTGCATTGAATGCAACAGGAGATTAGATCCTTATATGCTCCTCTGAAAATGTGTTCCAGTTTACCACACCTGTTGACAAAAGAAGAGACGGGTTCATGCGTAAAAAATGTTCAGATTTAAAAAAAATAATAATAATACGAAATTTTCTGGTAGTAGTGTTTCCTTAGTATTCATTTTAGTAGTGTTGTGCCACCCCAGCAAGACAAATGTGAAATTAAAAGAAACACTTACTGTCTCATTCATTCATTCATTTCATTTCTCTTTTATTCCTTTCATGAAAATGCATTATTTGTACAAGGCACATACAATTCATTTGAGTTTTCCTTTACATTTCCATGATCAGAAAGGAGCAGATGGAAGAATAATATTCTTATATTTATCTGCCCCCTTTATAAACATAAATAAGTAGATGGCATTAGCATTGTTCCCTCCACCATCACCCAAAATTGATTAACTTAAATAGTAGATGACATTAGCATCACCCAAAATATATTAACATAAATAGTAGATGGCATTAGCATTGTTCCCTCCACCATCACCCAAACTCCAACATATCTGATATTTATTTAAACATTTTACAATGATCCCATACAAACAAAATCAAAATTCAGTTTGATATAATTCAAGTTCTTTTTATAACTACTTTTAAATTCCAAAATATTTTTGCAACTTTTTAAATCTTTCCTTAGAGAATTCCATGCTTTTACTCCAGCAACAGACAAACACATTTGTTTCAGGTTTGTTCGTGCTATTGGATGTTTAAAGTCATACGGCCGTCTGTGATTTCCATCTTCAGAAGTAAAAACAAATAACTTTTGTAAGTCATGTGGAAGAGCTTTGCTTCTAGCTTTGAACATTACTAATAAAGTTTGTAATTCTACAATGTCTTTAAGTTTTAATAATCCTGACCTAATAAAGAGTGGATTTGTGTGGTCTCTATATCCTACTTTGAAAATAATGCGAATGGCTCTTTTCTGTAAAATAAATAAAATAAAACAGCCAATGAACTTTATTAGAACTTTTAGTGAACTTGATTACAAGTCATCTTCATGACATAAAACACAACGTGCACAGATTTCTTGTTCCGAAAGGAAAACCTTGTGTTTTTAGCTCATGAAAAAGCAATAACACATGAACTGGACATGGGTGAGTTTGTAACAGAATTCTCTAAAATGAGTAGAAAGCTAATGTTGTAAATTATAGTGATATAAGTTGATCTTTTGTACGACCTGCCACGTTTTCCTCAAATCTAAAGTTATTAAACTGATACAAGATCTGTTGTGTGGTAAAAAAAAAAAAAAAGAAAAAGAAAAAGAAAGATTTTAAATATACATAAGAATGTAAAAATAAAAATGTAAAAAATAACAATGGCCAAAAATCTGTAATGTTATACTACATTAACAGACGTGAGAATAATTCTTAAGAAAAACAGCATTTCAGATAAAATTTTAATTTTTAGTTTGTAACAGTTTTCTAAATAGTTATTTTAAAAGACCTGTCCCTTTTTATCAAATCTAAAGTTACTTAATTGATACAGGATCTGTTAAGGGGTAAAAAAAAAAAATATATATATAATATATATATATATATATATATATATATATATTACAAATGCAAAAATAGAGAGAATGTAAAAATAAACCTGTTAAACATTTTTATCTTTATATAAAGTTACTAAATAGTTGCAAATTATATAAAAATAAATCCATTATTTTTAAGTGTGTTAATTGATGTTATTGATTCCTGCAGCCATTTATCACTGCAACAGTCTGGCAGTCGTTTTTACCTTTTTTATCATCACAGAATGGCCCTATGTTACGTGTTCCTGGTTTTGTGTGCCTTGTGTTTTTGTTACATGGACTTTTAGGTTGCTTTCTGTCGTGTTCTTGACTCAAGTCAGGTGGTGCAGCGCCTCCTGGTGGTCCAAATTAGTCCCAGCACCTTTAAGTTCGGTGGTCCCAAGTGCTTTTTCTTTCTTTCTTTCTTTCTTTCTTTCTTTCTTTCTTTCTTTCTTTATTTATTTCTTTCTTTAGTGGTATCAGAAACAGTTCTGTACTTAAACAATTAAAAGTAGTTTCTGGATGTCCATCAGGATTTGTGAGGTAATCCTTTACTTTTTTTTCTTCAGTAATTAATGTTTTTTAAAGATATATTGTAGTCCACAAAACATTACCAACACGCATAATAAATCATTTTGGTTGTCAATTATGTAATCACATTCCAGCTGAAACCAAAGTTTGATGCAACTTAGAAATTTAGAAAAAAATTATACTTTTCTTTGCATATTGTCCACTTGAATCTACAGTATTTATGACGGTTCCAGCTGAAACCTTTAATATCCATGTTCTGTTTAAAGAAACTAGCATAATATTGGTATTGCATTATTCTCTGCTAACCACAGTCACTGGGGTTAAGTTTGTAATAACCTCTGTAATAACTAAAACTTTCTGCCTTTAATACAAGGAAGGAACCACTTTCTTTGTGATTGTCTCTACTTTACTCTCCCATTGATTATACATGGAACTCCATTAAGCTTAAAAAATTAAAGTACACTTTTTATTTACTATATTTATTTTCATTATTTTATTGACTCTTTACTTTAAAACCACTGTAATTCAAGCCTTTATAATTCAAGCCTTTATAATAGGGAAGGAACCACTTACTTTGTGATTCACTATATCACTTATTTTAAGTGATTCAGAGTGGTCGAAAGATACATGTACATGCTAATACTGTGTGGTCACCAGACCAGAATAACAGGTAGGGTTAGGTTTATTAAAAGGTTTATTAAAATTACAGAAAGAAAAGAATGAATGAATTAGGAAAACCTTTGGGGGCCAGGCAGGAGTGCCAGGATTCAGACACCATGTCCCAAACACATGACACACCACAAAAAAAATATGGTAAATCTTCACAATAAGGTTCATTAGTTAACATTAGTTAATGTATAACTAACATGAACTAACAATGAGCAATACATTTGTTACAGTATTTTTAAAAAAAAAACAGCTGCTCATTGTTAGTTCATGTTACTTCACAGTGCATTAATTAACTAATGTAAGTGGGGCTGTGGATCACTAGGTGGCGCTTTTAAGGGCAGCCGCATGAGTTTTGAGCTGCTCAGCAACTTGCCTTTTTTAGCTTTTTAAACAATGTTAACTTAACATAGTCTAGAAATGCACGAACGGATCACCTAATGGTGTGATTTTATTCCTAAATTGGGTATCAGGACATTTGGATGGAATTACTCTGAGGAGATATTTGATGGATTCTAGGAAAATTGCGGCCTACTCGACTACAGCTGGATGGATGAAAATTCTCCACTGCAACCTTTCAAGTAACTGTCTCTGTCTTTCCCCAAGTCAATAATGACACAACTCAGTTTTAAGAACAATTTAAATTTTTTAATAAGTCTGAAAAGATATGCATCACCTTTGGCCCCTGAAGTTAAAACCATCCTGCAGCAAACTGGGATTCTACGACTTATATCTCGCCCAAGGGGTAAGAAAGCTGGGAAAAATTACATTTGCACAATATGTACAATTGTTGGAAATCGTCCTTCTTTCTGTGGGACTACAGTGGATGTTAAGAGCAAGCTGACTGAGTTAAGTCTGTTTACTTCTGACTGTTGCTACCATCCTAAGAACCTAATTTACATTAAGACAAACCAACATAAATCAATGCCAACCATGCCAGGTTTTCTACTTTCCAATGTGCGCTCCTCACGCTACAAGTGCGATGAGCTGTACAGCTGTGAATAATAACTCAGCAGTTATTGTTGTATCAGAGACCTGGCTAAATGTTGACATCCCAGACTCAACTGTAACTCTACCAGGATATACAATACTTCGGCGGGATCGTGAGGGCAGTGGGGGAGGAGGAGTCGCTTTGTATGTCGATGAAAACATCACTCAGATTCGAATGACTCACCTAGAAGAAGACAAACATGAAGCATTGTGGGTCTGGTTACGTCCCAGTCGTCTTCCTCGAGGGTTAAGTTGCATTATCGCTGTTGTGCTGTATTTTCCTCCGCATTCTTCAACAACGGCACAACCTGACATACTAATCACTCAGTACCTGGATTGTTGCCTTAGGAATATTGAATGCAACTACCAACAGGCCACAATTGTCATACTCGGTGATACAAATAAGTACAAGGACTCAAGGACTCTGATGAAGATGTAACTTTACATCGAAACGTTAGTCATTGTTATGCACCTTAAATAAATAAGAAAACATCTGTGCTGCACTGGCGATTCCTTTTTTCTGCTCTGTTTTGTCCTGCCCTGGTTGCACCGGATTGTTGTGGATTGCAGAAGCACAGAGAACCTTCTTTTTCATACAAATAAGTAGAAGTCTGAAACCATCTGCAGCAGACATGGTCTGAAACAGATAGTGGCTACAGCAACAAGAAAGACCTGTTGTTACGAACTGCTCAGAGACACAAAGTAGGAGATCCAAATGCAGCTTTATTGGCTGGGGCAATCCAGAGGCGTAATCCAAAGTACAGGCTAGGGTCATACACAGGCAGGTAGTCAAAACAAAGAAACAAACAAAACAAACAAAACAGGCAGGGACCAGAGGCAAGAGAGTAATCCAGGGACCAGAGGCAAGAGAGTAATCCAGGGAACAGGGCAAGATATCAAAAACCAAGAAACAAGAAAACCAGGGAAACGCTCAGAAATGCAGTGTAACACTTAACAAGACTTCGCGCCGAGTGAATGAATGAACATGGTATAAATGGACAGACTAACAGGATGAGACAGGTGAATGCAATCAGTGAATGAGGTACAGGTGAATGTGATCAGTGATAAGTGATGAGTCCGGGCAGTGAGTATTGGGAAATGTAGTTTGTGAGTGATAAAGGTCTTATGTGGAGTGCCCTCTGGTGGCTCTCAAGGGCAACTCCAGCTGGTGATCGTTACACCTGTCAATTAGACTCAATCTTTACTAACATTTCCTCCATGTATGAGTCACCAGAGCATTTGCCTCCTGTTGGCTCCTCTGACCATTAGACTATCCTGCTAAATGCTGGAAATTGGCCCACCAAGCCTGTCAAGCTCATTTTTTGTAGAAAACGTATTCCTGAAACAAATAGGCAATTGGGCCTTATCTTGAATATTTTTGATTTTTCTCACATTTATGAGGCTACGGACCCCGAGGCTAAGGTTAGTGCCTTCACTTCCACGATCAAGTCTATCTTAGATAAAAAAATTCCATTTAAGAAAGTTTCTATCACAAATAATGATAAACCTTGGATGACCATACAAATTAAAGATCTAATAAAAGAAAGACAGCGTACCTTTTGTTCTGGCAATAAAACATCCTACAGTAAACTAAAAACAATTATTGCCAACAAAATTAAGAATGCAAAGAAACAATATTATAAACATGAGGTCTAGAAACTACAAAACACCAAGCCTAAACAATGGTTTAGTCTGTGAAGGCTTTAATGGGGATGGAAGGAGATAAGAGTGATATGGTGGTGTCTCAGGATCATAACATCATGCAATATGAGTGTGACAACTTGGCAAAGCACTTTGCTTCTGTGTGGGATTATGGGAGTCATATTTCACCGTCTGAGGAAGAGGTTACCTGCAAGTTATCCAGTTGTAGTATACCTCTTTTGAGTACTGGACAAGTTAAGGTTAGACTCAAAGTGAAGGCAGCAAAGGCAGCTGGTCCTGACGACATTCCTCCTTGGATATTAAAGACCTTTCACGAGGAACTGGCACCGGTGCTATGTGATATTTTTAACACGTGCATGCAAAATAATATTTTCCCAAAACAATGTAAGGAGGCTATGGTCAAGGCTGTTCCCAAAAAAACAAAGCCCAGTTTTCCAGTAGATTATCGGCAGATTTCATTACTCAGCTGTGTTTAGGATTGGTGTACTTAACACCAATCCTAAATTGGACATCCATGCTGTTTTTGTTGATTTTACACAAGCTTTTGACACAATTGATCATTGTCAACTGGTTTATGCTTTATGCCGCTCTGGCTCAGTGCAAGGAGCTATCTGAGTAACAGAGAGCAAAAGGTGAAGTGGGGCTCCTGTGTGTCTAACTCCTATTCAATTACAGCTGGTGTTCCTCAGGGGGGACTTCAATCCCCTCTGCTTTTTGTCATCGCCATAAACAGCTTGGATTTCTTTCTGCCTCCTTCAGTAATTCTGGTAAAATATGCTGATGATTTATTAACAATCACTGAATTTTTAATGTGATCCCTACCAGGGTTAACTCAGAAGGCCTTGGATTCAGTGGCGGATTGGGGACATGAACAGAGGTAAGACAGTGGACATTAGTGCCAGGAAAGATGAAAACATTCCCTGCCCTTCCTCTCCTGTAATATCAGGACATGCAATTAGCAGAGTTTCCACCTGGAGTTCCAATTTCTTCTGATCTGTCGTGGGACGCCCACATTAAGTACATGATTTTGAAGGTGCGTCCTAGAATACACTATCTCTGTGTTGCTAAAAACACGGGTCTCCCTTGTGATGTTTTAATGAAAGTATATCTGACATTTATACGGCCAGTTCTTGAGTATGCTAGCCCAGTATGGGGTGGACTACCTAAAGGTCTCTCTGATGAGTTAGAGAGGGTCCAAAAACGTTGGTGTCGGATAATAGGTGTTCCAACTTCTACTCTCCCATCACTGAGTGAGAGGCGCGACGAGGCCACTATACGTACTTTTACAAAATTACTCAAGGAGAGTTCATCACCACTGCATTGTTTCCTGTCTGTGGCTTCAAGACCTACTTACCTATATGGCAGCGTAGGGAGTTTGTTGTGCCCAGGCTTAAATCAAAAAGACATGAACTTTCTTTTATTTCACATGCTCTTAAACTGTTTTATAAATAATGTACAGGGTTTTTTTTTTTTGAACAAAGCATGATTTATTCCAGTTTTTTTTTGTGTGTGCATCTGTTTTACTCTACTTGGTTGGTTGGTTTATTTTTATTTCATTTATTTAAATTAGGTATATAAGGTTGTCTTGAGTATGTGTTCTGTCTGATACATTTCAGGGTTTTGTCCTTCAATATCCTGCCTTGTCAAACTCTAAATAAAACTAAACTAAACTAAATGTTAAAATTAACATTAACAAAGATTAATAAATGCTGCATAAGTGCATTTCATTTTTAGTTCATGCTAACTAATGTAGTCAAGTAATCGAACCTTATTGTAAAGTGTTACCAAAAAAATATATTTTTTATGTTTGATTTGAGTTCATTAAAATGAGCTAAAGCAACTGTCATGTGCTTCAGTTTTATTACATCACATGAAATGTAATTGGTAAAATATAAAGTTAGCTTAACCCATTTGTGTTGGGACTACATTAATCATTTTTGTTGCATTGACTGAAACTGGGCTGTGGATTTCTATAGTTCCCAGAATGCTTTGCATAGGACTTGATCAGGAGATCATGTTGAAATTAAGTGCTATTTTATGTGTTTTTAAATATTGACATTTAAAAGAATGGATGTTATGTTGACGTTTTTGTGGTTAGCATTCTGCTGAAGAGAAGTGGTTGTGGTTATACACAAGTGCAAACTATGATGAATCTTTTCTCACTGAGTAATAACTGAGAAAATGTCAGCAATACGTAATTTCTCACTTGTTCATTAATAATAATAATAATTTGTTATATTTAAATAGCGCTTTTCTGGGTCCTCAAAGCGCTTCACATTATGGAAGGGGGGAATCTCCTCAACCACCACCAATGTGCAGCATCCACTTGGATGATGCGATGGCGGCCATATTGCGCCAGAACGCCCACCACACACCAGCTTATTGGTGGAGAGGAGACAGTGATGAAGCCAATCAGTATATGGGGATGATTAGGAGGGCATGATGGACAGATGCCACTGGGCAAATTTGGCCAGGATGCCGGGGTTACACCCTTTTCGAAGGACATCCTGGGATTTTTAATGACCACAGAGAGTCAGGACCTCGGTTTAACGTCTCATCCGAAGGACGGTGCTCTTTGACAGTATAGTGTCCCCATTACTTTAGTGGGGCGTTAAGACCCACACAGACCACAGGGTGAGCACCCCCTACTGGCATCACTAACACCTCTTCCAGCAGCAACCTGTTTTTTCTCAGGAGGTCTCCCATCTAGGTATAACCAGACTCAGCCCTGTTTAGCTTCAGTGGGCAACCAGTCTTGGGCTACAGGGTGATATGGCTGCTGGCATTGACATGCATTAAGTTTGCATGATAGAAAATGTATGCATAGCCATTGTTTATAGATAAAGCAACACACAGTCTAGATCAGATTAGGCCAGGCCTCAACTACCACAGGCTCTACGTTTCACCAAAATGGGTACCAAAACTCAGACATACCAGAAAATACCAGTTTGCATGCTAGAAAATTAACATTTTTTATATCTTCACATGATCATTAGTAGTGATGTATACTCACCAGTCACTTACACCTGTTCAACTGCTTGTTAACGCAAATATCTAATCAATCAATCACATGGCAGCAATTCAGTGCATTTAGGCATGTAGACACGTTCAAGATGATCTGCTGAAGTTCAAACTGAGAATCAGAATGGGGAAGAAAGGTGATTTAAGTGACTTTGAAAGTGGCATGGATGTTGGTGCCAGACGGGCTGGTCTGAGTATTTCAGAAACTGCTGATCTACTGGGATTTTCCCTCACAACCATCTAGAGAATGATCAGAAAACGTACTCGGTTACTAACGTAACCTCGGTTCTCTCTAGAAGAGGGAACGAGTACTGCGTTTTATCAAAACGCTACGGGAAAAGTCTCTTTTCACGAAACACTGAAGCAAAAATTATCCTTTAATTTTCATATATGTAAAACGCGTTGCGGCAGCAGCAGACAGCTGAAGCAAGACGGCTGCTCTGCGGCAACTGCATAAGCCTATCGAGCGCAGGCTGATGCAACATCAGACCAATGAGGGCGCTTCGCGCCCTCCTCGCCACTTCCCGCCGAGACGGGCGTGGCTTACCTCTATAAAAGGAGCTCGAGAAGGCTGATTCACTTGATTTTGATCGCCGAAGCGAACCAGAGTGAACCAAACGCACGGCAAGGGAACGCAGTACTCGTTCCCTCTTCTAGAGAGAACCGAGGTTACGTTAGTAACCGAGTACGTTCTCTTACGAGAGTTCTCTCGTACTGCGTTTTATCAAAACGCTACGGGAACCCCTTGCAAAACGCCGTGCGTGCTGGGATAAAAACACTGATCACCGGAAGCTATTTCAGGCATACAGTGCATAATCACCAGATAGACTCACACAGAGTCAGGGAATAAGGGGGGGAGCCTTAATTCCCTATACTGTAGCGTCCGCAGGCTTAACATGACCTCACAGGGAGAGTCTAAAGACAGGAGGGGTTTCCTCCGTCCTTATATAGACATGTCCACAGACGCGAATATGACATCACATAGCCAGGGTAGGGAGCCTGCACTAATGTGGGAAAACGTGGGTCTTACACAGTTCTGCCCAGTATAGTCGGTAGCGCGTTGCGCCTGTAAATAGATTACACCGACAAAAGCTTAGCCTGTAAGGCGGGAACCTCTAGGTATAAAACCTGATAAATGTAGACGGAGAGGCCCAGCCTGCCGCCGTACATATATCCTGTAAGGAAATCCCGCTGGACCAAGCCCACGAGGAGGCAACGCCTCTCGTAGAGTGCGCTCTGACTCCCAACGGGCATTGAATGCCCTTGGCAGTATAAGCCAGCGCTATGGCGTCAACTATCCATCTGGATAGACTCTGTTTCGAAACAGCCGTTCCTTTGGAACGTCCGCTGAACGAGACAAAGAGCTGCTCTGTCTGTCTGAAGGCAGCAGAGCGGAACATATAAGTTCTTAAAGCCCTAACAGGGCAAAGAAAACTCGAGTCCCCTTCCTCACTCGACGCCGGCAGGGCAGCCAGGGAAATAACCTGAGCCCGAAAAGGCGTGTTGAGGGATTTCGGCACATAGCCGTGCTTAGGTTTGAGTATGACTTTAGAGTCATTAGGACCAAACTCCAAGCACGTCGGGCTCACAGAGAGCGCGTGCAGATCGCCTATGCGCTTCACTGAAGCGAGAGCCGTCAAAAACACTGTTTTGAAAGACAAATGTTTGAGGCTGATAGACTGGATAGGCTCGAAAGGGGCACCTTTCATGGCCGCCAGGACCGTAGAAAGGTCCCACATAGGGACTGAAGGAGGTCTGGGTGGATTCAGTCTCCTAGCTCCCCTGAGGAAGCGGATGACTAAATCATTCCTTCCCAGTGACTGACCCAGCGTTGAACCGGAGAACGCTGAAATAGCCGCCACATACACTTTGAGCGTGGAAGGGGATCTGCCCTTATCCAACAGCTCTTGTAGGAAGGAGAGAACCTCCGCTACCTCACATTCGAGGGGTGAAAGGCTCCGAGCTGTACACCAGCTGGAGAAAACCGACCACTTTGAAGCGTAGAGCCGCCTGGTCGACGGCGCTCTAGCCTCAGTGATGGTATTCATGACTCCCTCTGCGAGACCAACGGGTATCCGTTGAGCGCCCACACATGAAGGGACCACAGTTCCGGGTGTGGGTGCCAAATCGAGCCCCTGGCCTGCGAGAGGAGATCTCTCCTCAACGGCACTGGCCATGGAGCGATGTCTGCTAACTGCATCAGAACTGGGAACCATGCCTGGTTCTTCCAGAACGGTGCTACAAGCAGCACTGGGCATTTTGTTTTCCTGACCCGTTCCAACACCTGTGGCAGGAGGGAAACGGGGGGAAAAGCGTATAGCGGGCAGCGCGGCCACCTTTGGGACAGCGCGCTGTCGGTCTTTGAAAAGAATGCGGGGCAGTGAGCGTTTTCGTGGGACGCGAATAGGTCCACCTCCGCTTTGCCGAATCTCTCCCACAACAGCCGGACTGTTTGTGGGTGTAGAGACCATTCGCCTGTAGGAACGTTGTTCCTGGACAGTCTGTCCGGGCCCACATTCAGAAGCCCGGGTACATGCACTGCTCTCAGCGAGCGCAAGTTGTGCTGAGCCCATAGTAGGAGGCGTTTCGCCAGCCTGTACAGGGATATGGAATTCAGACCGCCCTGGCGATTTATGTAGGACACCACAGCCATGTTGTCCGAACGGACTATGACGTGTTGGTCCTTGATGTGGGGACAAAAACGCGTCAGCGCATTGTGCACTGCCAGCATTTCTAGGCAGTTTATGTGTTGGAGCTTTTCTCGTTCCGACCATAGGCCGAAGAACGGTCTGCCCTCGAGCAGCGCTCCCCATCCCGAGGTGGATGCGTCCGTCGACACCATCCTCACCCTCGAGGAAGTCCCCAGGCTTACACCTGATTGGTACCAGTCGTTCGCCATCCAAGGCACCAGGGCTGTGACACAGTCCTGATTGACCTTGAGGCGTAATTGACCGGACACCCACGCTCTGCGCGGTACCCGCGCTTTCAACCAGAACTGCAGCGGGCGCATGCGGAGCAAGCCCAGCCGGAGAACTGACGATGCTGAGGCCATGAGACCCAGCATCCTTTGAAATTTCCTGAGCGGGGTGAAAGCGCCGCGGCGGAAAGACTTCGCCGCGCGCTGAATGTTCAGCACACGCTGTGGCGACAGCTGCGCTGTCATAGACTGTGAGTCCAGAACTATACCCAGAAACGAAATCGTTTGACTGGGGTTCAGTGAACTCTTCGCCCAATTGACCGTGATACCAAGATTCTCGAGGTGATCGAGTAAAATGGCTCTGTGCTCTACGAGCTGAGATCGTGATTGGGCTAGGATCAACCAGTCGTCCAAGTAGTTCAGCACTCGCATGCCTCTGAGTCTGAGAGGAGCGAGCGCTGCATCCATGCATTTCGTAAATGTACGAGGTGCCAGGGACAAGCCGAAAGGCAGGACTGTATACTGGTATGTCTGACCCTCGAAGGCGAATCTCAAGAATCGCCTGTGATGTGACGCTATCTGTATTTGAAAATACGCGTCCTTCAGATCTATCGACATGAACCAGTCTTCCCGGCGAACATGCGCGAGAATTTTGCTGGTCGTGAGCATTTTGAAACGGCGTTTCACTAACACTCTGTTCAGTCGTCTTAGATCCAGAATGGGTCTGATACCGCCATCCTTTTTGGGGACTAGAAAGTATCTGCTGTATATCCCCTGTTCGCTTTGATCTCGGGGAATAAGCTCTATCGCCCCTTTGCTTATCAGTTTTGATATTTCGGCACGAAGTAGGTGTGCTACTTTCAGCGGTACCGAAGTTTCGACGCGCGCTGTGAAGCGCGGAGGGCGTCGAAAAAACTGTAGCGAGAAGCCTCTCTTTATAATGCCTAAGACCCAGTCCGAAACCCCTGGAAGCGCTGCCCATGCATCTGCATGGTTGGCTAAGGGCCGGATACAGAGCGCGCTCTGTTCGCCGTGCGGCAGAGGTGCTACGGGGCTCACAAACGTAGGCGTTATGCCTGCGGCATTTGAGGCGGGGGGCGCTCTTAATACAGCGGGCGGAGCGCTCATCCTCGACCTTACAACAGTGCTTGGCTGAGTGAGGGAGGGCTGCGCGAGTCCCGTGGGACTCATGTGTGCGAGTAGATGTGGGCTGGGAGCGGACACATTTACTGCTTTGGGCGCGCTGCCTGTGTAAGCAGCGCGCGCGCTCATTGGTCTCGTTTTTACAGAGAGCCTGTGATCTGATAGACATAGTGTTCGTGGGCACTGAGTAGTGGGCACTTTTACTATGTGGGGAGCGCAATCGACCTGAGTCGATTTTATTTGCGCGAGCCCTAAGTGCAGGGCTGTGCTTGTGTGTAGAGATGGGCACTGAGAAGTGGGCATCGACACTACATTTATAGCACCATCGGCCGTGGCCGGGACACCAGAAATACCGTGAGTAAGTGTGGGCGCGGGAGAGCGGGCACAGTTACTGCAATGAGTGCACTGTCTGTCTGAGCAGAGTGAATGCACACAGGTTTCGTCTTTACAGAAACCACAAGGCATGCAGAACATAGTGTTTGTGGGCACTAGGCAGTGGGCACGTTCACTATGTTGCGTGCGTGATCGACCCGAGTCGAATATATGAGCGCGGGCCCTGTGTGAAGGGCTGTGCTAGTGTGTAGGGATGGGCACTAGCAGTGGGCATCTTCTTTACACATATAGCATCATCGGCCGTGCTCGTGGGCAGCAAAAAACACGTCTGCAGTTGCCTCTCGGGGAACAAACAGAGTGATTTGCATTAGGCGGCATAAATATTTTCTGCCGGCCGGCCTGGGGTTCGAACCTCCGATCGCCCGCGCGCAAGTCTAAGAATCTACCACTGGACCACAGTGAAGATACATAGACAAAGTCAGCGCGAGTATTATCCACACTGGCGTTTGCTTGCAGGCATGTACCACGTGCTCGTGGCCAGCAAAAAACACGTCTGCAGTTGCCTCTCGGGGAACAGACAGAGTGATTTGCATTTTCAGACGCCTGCAAAATGCCAGAATGTGAGAAGAGTGGAAATCGCCCAGTTTCAGCGGGGCTGAAAACACTCCATTCTCCTTTCGCCAGTGACGCGCGGGAACCGTAGAAACGGTGTTCGGTTGCAGGCAAGCGGGTACTACGCGCTCGCTGGCTGCAAAATGCATCTCTGCAGTCGCCTTCAGGGGACTTACAGAGCAAAGCATTGGCGGCATAAATATATATGCCACTAGACCGGGATCCGAACCCCGGTCTCCCGCGTGGCGAACCTATAATTCCACCACTGAGCCACAGGGGGATACAGGCTTTGAAAGCGGCGTCAACATGTATTCTTCGGCGTTTGCTGGCAGGCAAATAATATTTCCAGTCGCCGAACAGGGAACTGAGAAATGTGAGAGAAAAGAGGTCAGACCGACCAACGGTGGGACTAAGAACACTCTTTTCTCCTTCGCCGGTGAATGACGCGTGCAGAGGCAGGGTAGCTTTTCTTGTAACGTAAAGAAAAACTAATCCCGCCATCCGCTTCCAGGAAGGGCAGCCTCGGAAGGATGCCCGGTGAGTCCTCAGAGTCACCGTAGGCAATTGGCTCGTAGTGAAGGCGTTCGCCGTCAGCGAGCGCGAGCGCTGCATGAGAAGGCATCTTGAAAAAGACGCAGCTCTTTTAGGGGTGTGTGTTGCAAAGCGAACACACACACACACACACACACACACACACACACACAAACACAAGAATGTAAAGGATATGGCGTCGGAAAGCGCAGCAGGTACGGCGGTAGAAGGCGGCGTTGGCCAGCGGCTTCAAAGGCTCGTCCCGCTGAAGTGCTTGCATCAGACGACGCGTGCTTCCTCGTGATCCAGCGATGCGTGCGCTTCGCTGAAGAGATTAAAATCAAGTGAATCAGCCTTCTCGAGCTCCTTTTATAGAGGTAAGCCACGCCCGTCTCGGCGGGAAGTGGCGAGGAGGGCGCGAAGCGCCCTCATTGGTCTGATGTTGCATCAGCCTGCGCTCGATAGGCTTATGCAGTTGCCGCAGAGCAGCCGTCTTGCTTCAGCTGTCTGCTGCTGCCGCAACGCGTTTTACATATATGAAAATTAAAGGATAATTTTTGCTTCAGTGTTTCGTGAAAAGAGACTTTTCCCGTAGCGTTTTGATAAAACGCAGTACGAGAGAACTCTCGTAAGAGAACTAGAATGTCCAGTGATCAGCAGTTCTGTGGGCGAAGATTCCTTGTTGATGTCAGAGATGAGAGGAAATGACTAGACTGACTCGACCTGATAGAAAGGCAACAGTAACTCAAAAAACTGTTTTTATTTGGAAAAGCATGGCCGAAGACAAGGAGCTGTTAATGGGCACTGCTGTGACAAAGTCACTTGAGGGAAGAAATGTATTTATTTTTCTTTCTAAATAAATTTGAGGCATCTTGCTGGATTCTTCAAAATATCTTCTTTTGTATTGAGCAGAAGAAAGATATTCATACAGGTTCAATAATAATAATTAGTTAAATTATTGAACCTGTATGAATTTCTTTCTTCTGCTGAATACAAAAGATATTTTGAAGAATCCAGGTTTAGAACAACTTGAGGGTGAGTGAATGATTGTAACACTAAACACAAGAGAGATAGAGATGGACTCAAACGCAGGAGTTTATTCAACATAAACTGATACAAGTATTTAGGTGAATATTTCAAGTGCATCATTATCTCACATCTTACTAAGAGCAAGAAAACCCAGACATACTGGAGTTTAAAACCCACTCGGGTAAATATGCAAGACAAAAGATAAAGAGACCGGATCTCTTGGAACTTTAATTGAATACTCCTGAACTAGACCAACCAAAGTGACTGGACTCTGAAACTCAGGTATCGCTATGCTTGTAAACTGCCAAATGAAAATTTTAGAGAGATATGATTGAACTGTCTAGATAAACTGTGTAATAAAAAAAGAAAAAATCGATGCAAACAGTAAGTGGATTGACGCAGACAGAAATTATGTGTAAATATGTGTGACCAATTTGGGTAAGTGGGTCAGCCCCTCACTTACACTGACTATAAGAAGAAGCGCTTCTTGTAATGTGAGAGAAGAACACACACAAGCATCTCGACAAGCAGCGGGAAGAAGAAACCACCATCAGTGGTCTGATACACCAGACCCCTAAATCTACCCATCAAACTCACACACACACAAGCTGATATCTAAGTTCACACAGGATATAAGATCAGTGTCAGGTGTGGGTTGATGGATGAGACAATGACTCAAATGCAGAAAGCAATGGGTCTTTAATGAGGTCAGAATTAAAACAAAAAACAATAAAAACTTCATAAGACTAGACAAGAGCACATGGTGAGGGAACAAACACCCAGACCATGTGCTCATAATGGACAAGACAAGACAAAAGCATGACAAATGAAACAAGATAAACATCTCTGTGCTCAAGCAAAATTCAACACATTAAAACCTACTTTTTCTTTAGCTTTTAGCTCATTGTGAGCTTTTGTCATGAATGTGTGGTTATGTCCTTGTATCTTGTGTATTGTTCAGCACTTTGGTCAGCCCTGTTTGCTGTTTTTAAATGTGCTATATAAATAAAAACAAACTTGAAATTTCAAAACTCAACACATGAGCATGAACTGGGCAGAAAGATGTGATTCCCCATGTTCTAAAAACAAAAGACAAAAACATGGAGCACCAGTATCTGGATCCCAACACTACACCAGTTCAGGAGTGCCAGGATTCAGACACCCTGTCCCAAACACACAACACACCACAAAAAAAAAATGTAATTGTTTGATTTTAGATAATTAAAATTAGCTAAATAAAAAAAAAAAAAAAAAAACTATTAGGCTATTATTAATTGTCATTTGTGTCAATTTTATTACATCACATGAGATGTAATTTGTAAAATGTAAAGTTAGCTTAATCCATTTGTGTTGGAACTACATGAATCATTTTTGTTGCACTGAGTGAAACTGGGCACTGGATTTCCCATGATGCACAATCCATACACACAACTCTTCGACATGTTTCCCTCGCTCGAAAGTTTGCCAGACCTCCCGTGCCTAGTTGCGGTTGCTAAGCCACGATTCCACTGTCGGGCCAGGGCCAGTCGCGTTTCCACTGTCACTTCCGGGGCTTGATCGGGGCTTACTCGGGGCCAACGGCCAGGATTTCTGGGTTTATGGCAGCGCTGCGGGGCTACTGGCCCGGCAGTGGAAACGCAAGCCCGGTGCTTGAGGGCCGAGGCCACTGGCCCGGCTCGGCTCACTGACTCACACTGGAAATTTGGAAACGCGGCTGGTAGATGTGCAGCGAGTGGGTCTGTTTACAAGAAGATTGCGATACCACGCAGATGTCACTCTGGATCTGCCATGACCAAATGCTAACCTTTGGTTGTGACGTAACCATACAACTCAAACTAGTACACGACCTCAACGTTATAGTTCTCAGCCACTCCCTCTGTTCGTTGATTGGACCGCCAAAAAAATGATCGGAGAAAATCAAAGAATACACCACAATCCCAGACGTAGTACTGAAGGGAAATAAAATTGAGCGGAAGTACGCAGGAGGGCGGAGCCAGGCTAGCCGCAAACTGTAAGTAATGTATTTCATCTTAAAACTACTTTTAGCCAATGACGTTAGCCAATCATAACAGTGGGCGTTAACACTGAACTCTTAAAGGGGAAACACCCCCAAAACAGACTGTTTGAATCAGAGGATGAGAAACAGGGCGGGAAAAGGTCATAAATCACTAAAATTTTAAAGATTTTGTACAAAAAACTATAGTAATAATTTAATTGCGCCTAAGGGAACATAATAAAACAAAAACCATGTCATAACCCCTTTAATGTTCTATTTGTGGTTAGCATTGTGCTGAAGAGTGGTGTTTGTGGTTATACACAAGTGCAAACTAAACTCGAAAGGAAATATAGAGACCAGACCTCTTGGAACTTTAATTGAATAATCTTGAACTAGACCAACCAAAGTGACAGGACCCTGAAACTAAAAAATCTAAAAAATAAATGTATTAAAAGTGTATTACCATTGCATCAATGCAAACAGGAAGTGGATTGACGCAGGCAGAAATAATGTGTAAATATTGCTATTATGTGTAATAGATTAGGGCAATGGTCCATTTTAGTGGTGGCCAAATGACACTTTAAAATCAATAAGAGCTATAGAAATGTATATTAATACTTACAAGTAATTTACAACACTCCATAATTCACATCTTGATAATAAAAAAAATAGCCTATATACTTTTTCTTTTTTGTTTGGGCATTCTGCAGCCTTTCATCAAACTTCTCAACACACAGCCCACCTCAAGATTGTTTTTAATCAATGCACAAATCATACAAAAAAACAACAATAACAACAGATTAACACTATCTACCTAAATTCCGAGAAGGTGGGCAAGGCTCAGCCCACCCCTGCCCATGCCTAGATCTGACCCCAAGTGCAAGTGTGTGTCAGCCCCTCACTTACACTGACTATAAGAAGAAGCGCTTCCTTTAATGTGAGAGAAGAACACACACGAGCATCTCGACGAGCAGCAGGAAGAAGAAACCAGTGCTGAAACACCAGACACCTGATAGTCTTAGACACACACAGAGGAAGGAAGGGGTAAGTTTCATCTGTAATTGTATTTTCTGGTCCAAGGAATTCACAAGAAAATGAGTAATACCATAACATGACCCCAGCAGAAGACTACTGAACATAAAACCAGAATAATATATTTTGATCAACTTGATATTAGCAATTGATAGGAAACAGCAGACAACTGTACATAATTTCATGAATGTACTAAAGTATTGGTAAATTATTCAATAGAATGAGAAATTGCTTTTCATGTATATAGTGACTAGATGGTATGGAGGTTAAACAAGAAGTTTTGAGAATTTCAAATTGCGATCTGAGAAAGGTACGGAAGCCCTGAACCACAATGTAAAAAAAAGAAAGAAAAAAATCCCTAAACAAAATAAAAATAGGCTAATATATATATATAATATTACGAGATTAAAGTCGAAATATTTTGAGATTAAAAGCGAAATATTTTGAGAATAAAGTCGAAATATTTTGAGATTAAAGTCGAAACACTGATTAAAGTCAAAACACTATGAGGATAAAGTTGGAAAGGAAATTCTGCAGGTGCTTAATCTACAAACATGGCATTACCATTTGTTTTAGGACATTACAAAATATATATAGCCCACTTCTCCGGAATTGACTTCATTTCAAAAATCTAAAAATTTAAATATCAATATATTTCGATTTTATTCTCGAAATATTTCGATTTTATTTTCAAAATGTTTCGACTTTAATCTTGAAAAAAAAAAAAATTTGTGGATTTTTTATTTATTTTTACGTTGCTGTTCAGGGCTTCCGTAGTACACTGTTTTCTCGTAATTTTGACTTTATTCTCAAAATATTACGACTTTAATCTCGAAATGCTAGAATTATTACTTTTTATTTTTTATACGTTGCGGTTCAAGGGCTTCCGTAGTAAAAAACCAAAGCGACTGAGAAAAACTGTAAAACATTGAGCATACAAGACCACAGAGTACCCTTAAAAAAATAAGTGTATTCAAGTGTGCTATTAGTGTGCTTCTTTTAAACTTTAAAAAAAGAAAGTATACTTTCAGTCTACTTTTTATGTAGGCTTTGTCTCAGAAATATACTTAAAAATATATACTTAAAATTATAGGAATAGGAATTTACTTTAAATCTTAATAAAATTGTCTCAATGGATAGGCCTACTTATTTTTTTTTTTGTAAGGAAAATTATATTTTGTTTGATAATTTTGATTAAAAATGCAAGGACATTCATACATTTTAAGTGTGGCTTAAATGTACAACTATTTAGCAGCAATTATATGCAAATATACATCAGGCCAATGGCCAGTCACATGATATCAATGAGTTATTGCACCCTCTACTTGTAAACACTTGTGTACTAAAACACTGCAGCAATCGACACTATTTTCTGGATGTCCATCAAGATTATTTTATCTTTTTGTTGTTGTAACAGTAACAATTGTTTTAAAAGGTCAGCTCAATTTAATATAGTCATTAAATTTAAACTAATGTAGTTTTTTAGTAAAAAAAAAAAAAAAATTATATTATGATCATTGTTTCCTCAAATTATAATTTCTGTGTAAATACATTGATATCAACTCTGTACCACATTAAAACCTCTTTGTAAATGCAGTTTTGTACTAATGTATTGTTTTATTCTGTGCTAGCCTCCGACAATTTAGAAGATGGGAGTTGATGGGAAAATCCTGTGTATCCTGATGCTGCTGTGAGTATAAAACTTTGAATTCATTTATTTTTAATATTCTAAAATTGGGTATAGGTTGTTAGGGTTTGGTTAATACAAAAAGGGAATGTTATTTTATATTTATATTAAATACTGATCACCACAAGTGCTCAGTAAGGAATTTAATATAAAGCTATTTTTACAGGTCTTATCTGTGTCCATATTTCAGTTTCTTACATTATTATGTTCATTGTGAATTCCTATGGGCAGGTTGATGATGTAAATGATGTAATTTATTGTGCACCACTGATGTCAGAATTTCTACATGTGTTCTCCTCTGAATTCTATTCAAAAGTAGCCGGATTAAGAGCCAGTCTTCCTAACAAACTCTTTCTGTATGGATTCCTCTAGTTTTTGACTCTAAGATGAAGTCTGTTATTTCTCATTGCATTTATTCATTTGGCCCTTTGCAGACACTTATCCAAAGCAAATTACAACACATTCAAGCTAAACATTTTATTGGTGATGACGAACATGTGACAAGTACATTGTTGACTTGGTATTCTGATTTTTTTCCACAGACTGCACAAGAGTAGTCAACAAGAAGTGTTTAATGATGGGAAAACACTCAATCTCCCTGCAAAGTATAAAATTGGCTGGATGGAAACTCTGGATAATGAAACGTCAATTTCTACCCTCACTATTCCTGGTACCCATGATGCCTTGGCTCGTTATGGAAAACCATTTGCAAAATGTCAGGCATGGTCACTAAAGAAGCAACTAAAGGCCGGGATACGCTACTTCGACCTCAGAGTGTCTGGCCTTGGATTAATAATTATGCATGGACCGATTCCCCAATTTATATCATTGTCAAAAGTTCTCAACACAGTCAAGACTTTTTTTAAAGAATTCAGAAATGAGGTAGTGCTTCTCAGAGTTAAGCCCGTTTCTCCTAGGAAGAAAAAAGTTAATGATTCAGTTAATAAGACGATTCAAAAATATGAAAATGTCTGGGTTAATGATTCAATTCCAAAGATTGGTGAAGTAAGAGGAAAGATTGTTTTTGTTCAGAAAGACAGCTTTAAGCTGGGTATTATTTTGTCTGAAACTGACAAAAAAGGAGACTATGAAGTAACTAATGTCCAAGACAAAGAGAGAAAGATTAAACAGCATCTGGAAGAAGCTGCTAATCAATGTAGAACTGGTTCTGCTCTGAGTCTGAGCTACTCGAGTGGCACGAGCTTAGGCACATGTGAGAAGCTTTCTTTATTGCCAAAAACATTGGCAAAGAAAATCAATCCCTGGTTGTATGATCATCTGGCAAAGGAATTTGAAAAGAATCCTAAGCCTTGTTTTGGGATCATAGCCATGGACTTTCCAGGTTTTGACTTGATTCAAAAGGTCATCAAATTCAATAGGCCTGCCTAAGATTTTCTTTTTTCCATTGGTTCATCAAGAAATTAATGTTCTCATTAATTGCTTTCATCAGATAATTGAGAATTTTTAAACTGGCAAGTGATATAAAACAAATATTTCAGGTGTGTTATGTTATTTCAATAATAACAATTATTTGTTGTCCTATGGGTTTGGAACAACATTAGCATGAGTAAATTATAAAGAAATAATAATTTTGGGGTAAAAAAAATAATTAGGCATGGGCAAAAACATCTATATGGCTCAACAGCTAGAAGTGTCCATTTTAATTAATTGCTAATTCATTTTTATTTTCAGCAATGCATCTTGATATTGGCAAGAAATGTTTTAATATGTTTAACTAATGATGTTAAATTTGATTCATGTTTTTCTTCTTTTTCTTCTTCACAAAAACAAAGCAAAACAACAACAAAAAAGCAACGAGCTAGGCTGTCAATGTGATATTTTGAATACAAGTTATGTTTATGTTTGTACAATTTCTTCTTCAAATTCATTATGTTTCAGTGCTTATGTGTACATTCTGGAAATCTTTTTCGAAGAATACAAGATTTGAGTGTCACTCTGTCAGTTGTAAATACTGCATGTGGAAAATGTTTGAAGTTGTTCGTGTTTAGCCAGTCATTACTATGCAAATAGGTTATACATGTGTTGCTAATATAATGTGCTGAACTGTTGTAATATGCATATTTTGTTCATAGTAAATACAGCGACGGGAAGCCATCACATCAGCATTCTTTCTTAACATATTAGGCTATTTCTTTTCAGGAGTAGCCTACTGCGTCAATAAATGTATTAACACACATTTGCTGGAAAATAATGGCATACAATGTTAATTACTGATTGCTGTGTCGTTTTAACATTCTTAACTGTCTGATGTGGTGTATGATCATTGTTGAACTAAATAAAGCATTGCAATCAATGGCTCATTAGCTTTTTGTTGAAAACGACAGTCAACATGATACCATATATAAATAATAAATGCATGCTCTGATATTAAATTAAAAGATATATACAAATATTTAAGTATGTTTAGAGCGAGACCGACTCGGTTTAGTTATTCGCAGTGCTTCATGGGAGTGGGCGGAGCTAAAAAGCTGTTTTGGAGCGCTTTGTCTGTTTCAACTCTCTGATTGGTCATCAAAGGTAATGTAGTTTTTCACCACGGATTCATCTGTTAAAAACGATTACTTTCAAAATAAGTTGCAATAATGTTGGCTGACGACTCCAACAGAAGCAAATACCATAGATTAACAAGTTACAACCTTGCTTTGTTAAAGGTTTATAAGCTACCATTCAAAATCAATTTCCCCATGGAGAAAATGAATGGAGTTTTTACTTTCTATTTAGTCCTCTAGTCCTCGGCTCTTTACATAATCTACTGCAATCTCTAAAAACTACTCGCAACACTTACATTTAAAAAAAAAACATATTTCAAATTAGCAACAAAATCCAACATTAACTGTCCCACAAATGTTGTTTCTTGTGCTCAAATAGTGTTAAAAAAGCTTATTTTTTCAAGCTAGACCAGCCAATGCACACGTGCAGTCCTAAGCGCTCGTCTCAGAACACTAGGTGCATCCATAGACTGTAAAAAATAGGGTCTAGCAGAGCGAGTCTATGTACAGTCACATTAGAGATACATATTCTTCTGTGGTCAACTTCTGTTGTATTATTGTGTGCTTTATAAATAAATTGAACATTGAACATATTGTGTTTCAAACTACTCCGAGGAGAGTTTTCATGGCTGAAATGATATCAGTATGATTTGAACAACAAAACGATTTTAATAGATTTAGTTTTACTTCAGAACATGGACGTAATTTGAAATCTGAGACTTTGTTTCATATTAATAATAACAAAGCTCAAAGATTATTGCGATTTATTGAATGGGATGCGCGCAACAATATTCCATTCATTCATCACTGAAAACAGGATGACTAATCGATTCTTGGGATTTAAGAATCGATATCGTTTCGTAAAAATGAGAATCGATTAAAATCGAGAAATCGATATTTTTTACCCAGCCCTAGTGTATAGTGTGTCATTTGGGACAGTTGGCATTTGACTCCATGTTGCATGTTGCACTTTCTCCCATTCATAAATAATATGAGTGCACTGTCTTTGTATATCTAAAATCATTATATTTACCCACCTCTAGATGGCCTTCAGAGGACTAGATATCATGATGATAGTGTTGTCGGTCCTTCAGCTCTGTGTGAACATCAGTTTCTGTGTTTTGACTGGGAAAGCTTTGTGCAAGAAGGATGAAGATGCAGAGGTACTGTATCATCATCATCATCACCACAATCAGTCAAATCCACTGCGTGATCATGAGCGATTCTGAGAGCTGCTGTGTGTGTTCATGTTTGTTTGCGGTTTTGCAGTCGGTGGAGGATCCAGAACTTCACAAGACACACAAAGATGAACACACAAAATAATTAAAGTTAATCTTTTTGCTTGTAATGGAATGGCATTTTGTCTCTCATTTTAATAGTAAAATGATGTCACCATATGCAATACCAAATCATCAATCTACGTCTTTATTCTAACCTTTTCTTTTAAAACCAAAAAATTACTTTTAGAAAAAAAACAAAGGACTTCATCATGCACTGGCTTTCATGATTTTTTTATAAAAAAAATGTCACCATACAATCTTTTTTAGACACTGTGTAGAATTTTAGTTTTTAGCTTTATTTTAGTTAACAAAAATGTATTAAGTGTCAGTTTTAGTTGATGAGTCTCAGTTTTGCTTTTTCAGGGACATGGAACCTTATCTGTCTTTAACTTGTATAAGAGGAGGTTTGCATGTATCACCACCAGGTGTCTTGTGTCACATACAAGTCAGCCGCTGTAGAAAATGTGAGCCAACATGTTTTGCATTGATCAGGAGAGTAAAGGTTGAAATTAAGTGCTATTTTATGTTTTTTTAAGTTTTTGACATTTAAAAGAATATGTTATGTTGACGTTTTTGTGGTTAGCATTCTGTTGAAGAGAAGTGGTTGTGGTTATATTGCTACTCAAGTGCAAACTATGATGAATCTTTTCTCACTGAGTAATAACTGAGAAAATGTCAGCAATACGTAATTTCTCACTTGTTCATTAATAATAATAATAATAGGACCCACACAGATCACAGGGTGAGCCCCCCCTACTGGCCTCACTAACACCTCTTCCAGCAGCAACCTGGTTTTTCTCAGGAGGTCTCCCATCTAGGTACTAACCAGACTCTGCTTAGCTTCAGTGGGCAACCAGTCTTGGGCTACAGGGTGATATGGCTGCTGGCATTGACATGCACTAAGTTTGCATGATAGAAAATGTATGCACAGCTATTGTTTATAGATAAAGCAACAAACAGATCAGATTAGGCCAGGCCTCAACTACCACAGGCTCTACGTTTCACCAAAATGTGTACCAAAACTCAGACATACCAGAAAATACCAGTTTGCATGCTAGAAAATTAACATTTTGTATATCTTCACATGATCATTAGTAGTGATGTATACTCACTGGTCACTTTAAGTACACCTGTTCAACTGCTTGTTCACGCAAATATCTAATCAATCAGTCAATCACATGGCAGCAACTCAGTGCATTTAGGCATGTAGACACAGTCAAGATGATCTCCTGAAGTTCAAACTGAGAATCAGAATGGGGAAGAAAGGTGATTTAAGTGACTTTGAAAGTGGCATGATTGTTGGTGCCAGATGGGCTGGTCTGAGTATTTCAGAAACTGCACTGTAAACCCGAATAAGTTAGCAGAACTCAAAAAATTGAAGGCAATCGATTGCCTCAATTTTTTAAGTTTTGAAATTCAAAGTTTAAGTAAGCAGAACTGGCAAATTTTAAGTTTGATTTCAAGTTAAGATCAATTAAAATCAGAGTACACTATTTCATACATTTAACTTAAAACCTTCATGTAATCTAAATGTGAACACTTTCATTAGTATTAACTATAGTTTTAACAAGCTAGTTTGCTAACATACTATTATGTTATCATGCTAACAATAGTATGTTATACAGCACTTGCTGCATGAGTGCAACAATATAAAGATTTAATTTGCTCTCAAATCAAGCCGCATGCACCACTTGTCACCATGATGGTAACTATCCTAAAACCAACATTCTAAATTAGCATAATCAATACTCAATCTCCCACTTAACATTAATCTTGCACAAATAGCATGCACAAACATTATATTACACTTAATTTTAGCATTTACTCTCCCATTCAAGTGCCATCGGAAAAGCATGCTGGGAAATGGACATCCCAGGTTTTTCAGTTAAACTTAAGTTTGTTTAAATTAAAATAAATCATTTCATAAAACTCAAAACAATGAAACAGTTCAGTTTACTTAAAATATATCAGTTCTGTGAACTTGAAAGAAAAAGAAAGCTAAATACTCATAAAAGTTCATTTGACTGAACTAATTAGTTTAATTTAAGTTTGTCCTACTCAAACCAATTAATTATTTTGAGCGTTAGGGTTTACAGTGGCTGATCTACTGGGATTTTCCCTCACAACCATCTAGAGAATGATCAGAAAACTAGAGAAAATATCCAGTGATCAGCAGTTGTCAGTTTGATGTCAGAGATCAGAAGAAATGACTACTGACTCGACCTGATAGAAAGGCAACAGTAACTCAAAAAACCTTGTTTTATTTGGAAAAGCATGGCCGAAGACAAGGAGCTGTTAATGGGCACTGCTGCGACAATGTCACTTGAGGGAAGCAATTTTTATTTTATTTTTTTATTAATTTGATGCATCTCGCTGGATTCTTCAAAATATCTTCTTTTGTATTCAGCAGAAGAAAGATATTCATACAGGTTCAATAATAATAATTCGTTAAATTATTAAACCTGTATGAATTTCTTTCTTAGACATAAACACAAGAGAGATAGAGATGGACTCAAACGCAGGAGTTTATTCAACATAAACTGATACAGGTAAGTATTTAGGTGAATATTTCATCATCTATTATTATATATATATTATTATTATATATTACATATTTTATCATCATCTCACATATATGTGATCAGAAAACAAGGGAAGCTCACTAAGAGCACGAAAACCCAGTAATATCAAATCAAATCAAATCAAGTATATTTGTATAGCGCTTTTCACAATACAGATTGTATCAAAGCAGCTTCACAGTATTAAAATAAAATAATACAACAAAGTTTGTTTCTAGTGGAATTTATTGATTGATAGAATAAAATTAAATATCCCCAAAATATCCCCAACTGAGCAAGCCAAAGGCAACATCGGAAAAGCATAATACTGGAGTTTAAAAACCACTCGGGTAAATAAGACAAAACGTCCTCTGTGAAGCACCTAAATGGAAAATTATTTATAACTGTTTTATGTTTAACGACTGACATTAATACAATACACAAAAACAATATTTCTTAAATTAAACAAATCCACTCAAATATTATTAAATAGCATAAAACCGATAAAATATATATTTTTTAATCAACCTAATCTCTTACTGTTAACAGCGAGCTTGTTAGTCGTTAATATTTCCAGAAAACAGAAAACCCTTTTAAATTCCAATTTAATGACAATAAACACTTACCAATCTATCTGTATATAATCTTTTTGATCAAAAACACAAATGACACTTCTACAGTCAGAAGAAAAGCATGATGGGAACTAGAAATCTGCTGTAACTTATTCAATCTGAGTTCTGCTAAATATAATCAGTTAATTGATATTTGAGTTAATATTTGATATTTTGAGTTAAACAAACCTTTAATATTTGAGTTAAACAAACTTGTTTCGTTGTCTGTTAGGTGTTACAATGTAGCAGTATGAATTAAATATAGGCTATTGCAGAAAGATTTTGGATATCTTAATTTGTGTTCCGAAGATGAACAAAGGTCTTTGGCATTGGTTTGGTGTGTCCCAGACTTTACAGACTGCAACTTTTGAGGATTTAACCCACATGAAATTGGTCAGTTTACACGTGGCAGAATTAAGATAGGAACTTCTTCTGGCGGTAAGTTTGAGATCTGATATAGCTAAATGGGAGCTATAGCATGTTTCACTAATTTATAGCAATATAAAAAAAGGCAAGTCATAAGAAAAAGGTGGAATTGTTCTATAAAAAGAAATGCCATAAGAAAAAGGGGGAATCGGTCACCAGTCAATATTAAAAGATGGGCTGCTACGTCAGTTTCTGTAGATGGCCATGGAACCCTGAAGGTGGAGGAGAATTGTAGCAATGAGGGGGCGGAGTCATGAGAAATCGAGTCCCCCTCAGAAATCGGGTCTCCTTTTAGGACCCACACGGTAATGCCTGGTCAAAAGTTGTTATCACAATGTCTTGACTAATCATAACTATTGTATGATGTTTATTACATGAAGTGCACAAACAACATGCTTGAAATATAAAATGAATGCCTATATATTGCATAATAAAACAAACTGGATACACAACCATGCCTACAATGTATTTTTAAGGATAAATATTGTTGCAACTACTATGTTCTGTAAAAGTAATTTTAATATTAATTTTACATAATAATAGCAACGTGGTATGTCATAATACTATAATACATTTTTAATAAATTAATTGTTATGCTATAAGTACACACAAACATCATTAATTTGAAACATGTAATTGGGAATATTGGAATAAAAAACATAACTAATATAATATAAATAAGCTAGCAGGCTAATAAGGTAGATGTATGCTATCCTAGTACATAAGCTAACTAAAAAACAGTAAGAACGAGAAATGCTTTATTTCACAATTTATAGCTTCAGTTACATACTATTATATGAACCATGTAATTTAAAAGACATGAATGGTCATTATAGCTCAATATCCTCATCTTTGATGACTATTTTGACTGTTTTTCCTTTTATGAAGTAGGCTACAACTGCTGCCCAGATGTAAATGAACAACTATTCCAAAAAATATCATCCGGACCTCCACTGGGAAGGAAATAAAGAGACCGGACCTCTTGGAACTTTAATTGAATACTCCTGAACTAGACCAACCAAAGTGACAGGACTCTGAAACTCAGGCATCGCTATGCTTGTAAACTGCCAAATGATAATTTTAGAGAGTTATGATTGAACTGTCTAGATAAACTGTGCAATAAAAAAAGAAAAGAATCGATGCAAACAGTAAGTGGATTGACGCAGACAGAAATTATGTGTAAATATGTGTGACCAATTCGGGTAAGTGGGTTAGCACCTCACTTACACTGACTATAAGAAGAAGCGCTTCTTGTAATGTGAGAGAAGAACACACACAAGCATCTCCACAAGCAGCAGGAAGAAGAAACCACCATCAGTGGTCTGATACACCAGACCCCTAAATCTATACCCATCTGCATTTTTACATTTTCCCAATAAATAAATAATTAAATAAGACCTATATGCTATTATTCTTATTTGTGTCCCCATAACATAAAGTTTACCTGAACCACACACACACACACACACACACACACACACACACACACACACACACACACACACACACAGGGATGATTAGGAGTCTTATATAAGCTGATATACAAGTTCACACAGGATATAACACATCAGTGTCAGGTGTGGGTTGATGGATAAGACAATGACTCAAATTGCAGAAAGCAATGGGTCTTTAATGAGCTCAGAATTAAAACAAAAAACAATAAAAACTTCACAAGACTAGACAAGAGCACATGGTGAGGGAACAAACACCCAGACCATGTGCTCATAATGGACAAGACAAGACAAAAGCATATGGCCAATCAAACAAGATCAACATCTCTGTGCTCAAGCAAAACTCAACACATGAGCATGAACTGGGCAGAAAGATGTGATTCCCCATGTGCTAAAAACAAAAGATAGAAACATGGAGCACCAGTATCTGGATCCCAACACTGAACTAGATAGTTCAGGAGTGCCAGGATTCAGACACCCTGTCCCAAACACACCACAGAAAAAAAATATTTTAATTGTTTGATTTTAGTTCATTAAAATGAGCTAAAGCAAAAAAAAAAAAAACTATTATTATTAATTGTCATTTGTCTCAACTGTATTACATCACATGAGATGTAATTTGTAAAATGTAAAGATAGCTTAATCCATTTGTGTTGGAACTACTGAATCATTTTTGTTGCATTGACTGAAACTGGGCACTGGATTTCCCAGGATGCTTTGCATAGGGCTTGATCAAGAGAGTAAGGGTAAATTCCAATCGAATGGGAGCATCCCTATGCCCTACTCACTCCGAAGGGTAGAGCCCTTGAAGTGGGGACTTTGGAGGGAAGGGGGGAATTGTGTGTAATAATGAATAATAAAAAAATAATAAATAAATCAATAATAAAAGTAATAATAAAATATGCTTCATGAGTGTTTGTGTTCCCGATCTGCTCTTAACTTTATAAGTAAAGCATTAAACGTAAATTAAACATTTCTTATTAAAATTTTAAACTAAACATGAAATCGCTACATGACGAAAATGTGTCTATATATTAACAAAACAAAACAACTTGTATTATTCTGTTTATACGTTAACTCCAACTCTCCCGCCATATCTATATTTAAAATGAATTGTGAGGATTCGCCACCCTGGGTCACATTAGCATAAACGATTAAATTACTTCCTTAAAGTGTCCATTGCATGTTCCCTTCGTTTATGAACTAGTGGAAGAGCCCTTCGTGAAGAGATTCAGTTGTTTGGAATGTCCCTAAATGGTGTCCCATTCCCGAAGTGCCCTTCAAGCAGAGCCGGACAGTAACGGAGTACATTTACTTGAGTACAGTACTTAAGTACAATTTTGAGGGATCTGTACTTTACTCGAGTATCATTTTTGGGGAGTACTCATGACTTTACTCAAGTACATTTGAGAGGCAAATATTGTACTCTTTACTCCACTACATTTCTATCCATAACTGTGAGTACCCGTTACTTCTTCTAAAAAAAAAAAAAAGGAAAAAAGAAACATCTCGGAAACCCTCAATTTGTTGTTTCCCTCTCAAATGTGATTGGATTGTGCAGGCGCCACTGATTGGGACAGCCTATCAGCAATCACCTTCAGCTTTCCGCCAAAGTCAACTCCATGGTCAGATTTAGATAAGAGACGAAACCATGGGCGAAACAATGGATGAAGACGCAGCAGGTCCATCCGGGAGCGATATTTTTTTTTCCCAGGATGGTAGGGGAAGACTCATGAATATTCATTAGGGAAGTCATCCCTGATTGGTCTTAACCCCAGTGACAGGTAGGTTTAGGGGCGGGGTTAGGGAGGTCATAAGACCCCCAGTGATGGGTAGGTTTAGGGGTAGGTCATCAGACCAATCAGGGATGACTTCCCTAATGAATATTCATGAGTCTTCCCCTACCATCCTGGGAATGTGCCAACCCGTGGCCCCACCTCGCCAGACTATTTAAATTTTCTGAACAAGTTAATGATAGTTTTCGCTTCAAGTGTTTGCTGTGTTTACCAATGTAAGCACTGTGGCAGTAGTAATGCAATATTTAGAAAATGTACTCTTGTACTCTTGATACTCAAGTACTTTTAAAAACAAGTACTTTAGTACTTTTACTTAAGTAGACATCTGACTGTAGTACTTTTACTTGTACTTGAGTAAAATTTAGCAAGGGGTATCTGTACTTTTACTCAAGTAATGTAGATGTGTACTCTGTCCGCCTCTGCCTTCAAGGGAGCTAAATCACCTTTGGAATTCACCCTAAATGTGGAAATTAGGTGCTATTTTATGTTTTTAATGAAGTGTTTAAAGGGGTCATGACATGAGAAACCAAATTTGCCTTGATCCTTTGTACCATTAAAACTTCCTGCAGGTTTCATAGCTTAAGACGTCCTCCAACTAAAATCAAACAATTAAAATATCTGAGAGAGCAAGACAAAAGGGACTGCAGTATGCATTCGAGCGATGTATCCACGACATAATATGCAACCGATTAGAGAATAATTAAAGCCTATCCCAGCGCAAGCAGCAGCCGCCTCGTACACTGACCATTCAAATGGGAAACACACATATTGAGGAACAGCATATGTTCATGCACAGCAGGGTAAGTGAAATTTGAAAATAATCTAATAATTATAAATCAAACAGCTTATTCATGAATCTTGTGGAATAAACACAAGACATTAGCCTGACCACTTTGCAATGATAACATTCTCCCGCTTATATTTTTAGTGCGCCAGGCTACTGCTCACACGTCGTGGAGCAAACGTAGGTGTTTTTGTTAATCCTGATGACATTTAGTTGTGAATGGGGGCGTCCCACACTGCTTGATCCACGCCCGGCATTTCTCCCCTTGGGTTTTAGGTTTCGGGAAGGAAAAAAATTCCAACCCCCCCGTCCAAACTTTTAGGATACCGGGTATCAGATTTGCACAATCCATACACACAACTCTTCGGCATGTTTCCCTCGCTCGAAAGTTTGCCAGACCTCCCGCGCCTAGTTACGGTTGCTAAGCCACGACTGGCCTGTGGCGGTTTTCGGGTGTGGCTTAGCGAAGGGCCAATTACAGCTAGTTGGGGATCCATGATAAGAAGTGACATCACGGTACGAAGTGACGTACCAGTCGTTTGCATATGACCGCCTCCAGCGCAAGACAGCTACGCCTCATTTCTCATCATCGCAACGTTGTCACGCCCACAGGTGTTCAGTAGCCGCGTTTCCACTGTCGGGCCAGGGCCGGGCCGTGCTAGTGCGTGCCAGGGCCAGTAGCGTTTCCACTGTCACTACTGGGGCTTGATCGGGGCTTACTCGGGGCCAACGGCCAGGATTTCTGGCCCGTCGAATACCTTGGGCCAAAGCGGGCCAGCTCGGGCTAGAGGTGTGGTCAAGGTAAAAGGCGGAGTTTATCGGTGTTAGAGAAAGTTATGGTCTGCGGCAAGATGCACATTTCACTTTTTTATATCGCGCAAAATAATCACTGCTCGAAATGGAGAATCGCCTGTACTGGTCTGTCGAAGACACCAAAGCTCTTCTGAGCATTTGGGCAGAAGAAAGGGTTCAATTTGATGGCGTGAGCAGAAACGAGCGTTATAAAATACATTGTTGCTGAACTTGCTAAGCTAAGCATTCAGCGAACAACGCTTCAAGTTCGGGAAAAATTGAAAAAGTTGCAGGTGCAGTACAAGGGGATTAAAACGCACAATGGACAAAACGGTGCCCAGAGAAGGAACTTTCCATGGTTCGACTTGATGGACGGTGTGCTGGATCACCGTCCCTCTGTTAGTGGAGAGACAAGTCGGGACACTATGGCAGCTGCGGACGGTGAGTTAACATACATGCTATCTTCCTAACTTCTAAGTTTTCTAACCTCCTAAGAAAACAAATAATTCCCACTGAAATGGGTGGGGTTGTATGACGTTTGATCCAGGAAGGTGTGTTAAGGGCAGGGTTTAGGGCAGCGCTGCGGGGCTACTGGCCCGGCAGTGGAAACGCAAGCCTAGTGCTTGAGGCCCGAGGCCACTGGCCCGGCTCGGCTCGCTGTTAGCCCTGGCTCACACTGGCCCGACAGTGGAAACGCGGCTAGTGGACGTGCAGCGAGTGGGTCTGTTTACAAGGAGATTGTGATGCCACGCAGATGTGCTGTTCCTGGCTGTGGACAAACAAAATGTTTGAATACACTGCCGAACGATCCAGACGTCAAGGAAAAATGGATGCAGTTTATTTCTTGCGGATGTCCCAGTCACGGCAGTGTTAATTTAAGCGTGTGTTCTCTACATTTCAAGGATGACTGTTTTGAGAACAAATCGCAGTATGATGCTGGCTTTGCCAGAAAACTTTTGCTTAAAGATCAGGCCGTGCCGACTATTCTGGGTCCCAACGATGCCGCAAACTGTAAGTAATGTATTTGCATCAGAGGATGAGAAACAGGGTGGGAAAAGGTCATAAATCATTAAAATTGAAAAGTTTTTTGTCCAAAAAATTATAGTAATACTTTAATTGCACCTAAGGGAACATAATAAAACAACAACAAAAACCATGTCATAACCCCATGTTCCGTTTGTGGTTAGCATTGTGCTGAAGAGTAGTGTTTGTGGTTATAGGCTACACAAGTGCAAACTAAACTCGAAAGGAAATATAGAGACCAGACCTCTTGGAACTTTAATTGAATAATCTTGAACTAGACCAACCAAAGTGACAGGATCCTGAAACTCAAAAAAAAATAAAAAATTGTAGAGAGTTAGGAATGAAACGTCTAGATAAAATCTGAAAATAAATGTATTAAAAGTGTATTACCATTGCATCAATGCAAACAGGAAGTGGATTGACGCAGGCAGAAATAATGTGTAAATATTGATATTATGTGTAATAGATTAGGGCAATGGCCCATTTTAGTGGTGGCCAAATGACATTATAAAATAAATAAGTGCTATAAAAATGTACATTACTACATACAAGTAATTTACAACACTCCATAATTCACATTTTGATAAAAAATAGCCTATATACTTTTTTTTAAATTAGTTTGGGCATTCTGCAGCCTTTCATCAAACTTCTCAACACACAGCCCACCTCAAGATTGTTTTTAATCAATGCACAAATCATACAATAAAACAACAACAGATTAACACTATCTATAGGCTACCTAAATTCCGAGAAGGTGGGCAAGGCTCAGCCCACCCCTGCCCATGCCTAGATCTGACCCCAAGTGCAAGTGTGTGTCAGCCCCTCACTTACACTGACTATAAGAAGAGGTGCTTCCTTTAATGTGAGAGAAGAACACACACGAGCATCTTGACGAGCAGTAGGAAGAAGAAACCAGTGCTGAAACACCAGACACCTGACATTAGAGACACACAGAGGAAGGAAAGGGTAAGCTTCATCTGTAATTGTATTTTCTGGTCCATGGAATTCACAGGAAAATGAATGATACCATGTTGAATTCCCGACCCCAGAAGACTATTGAACATAAAACCAGAATAATATATTTGGATCAACTTGACATAAGCAATTGATAATGTAGGAAACAGCAGACAACTGTACATAGTTTCATGAATGTACTAAAGTATTTGTTAGTTGTTCAAATGAATGAGAAATTGCTTTTCATGTATATAGACACTAGATGGTAAGGAGGTTGAACAAGAAGTTTTGAGAATTTCAAATTGTGATCTGAGAAAAGTACCAAAGCGACTGAGAAAAACTAAAACATTAAGCCAACAAGAGTACAGGGTACTCAAGTGTACTTCTTCTTTAAAACTTAAAATAAGAAAGTATACTTTCAGTCTACCTTTTATATGTCTCAGAAATATACTTAAAAATATATAAAATTGCACTTAAGTAGAAACTATACTTGACAGAAAATTAAGTATATTTGGCCTATACTTGTACTCAATCTTTTGATCGAGATATAGGCCTACTTATATAATTATAATGAACTATTCTAAGTATACTTGGCTTGTAGTTGTGTATACTCTTTTGATCAGCCTTAAATGTGTGTTGTTGTTTTTTTTGTTTTTTTTGACATAGTCTTATAAACTTACATTGTTTGAAAAAAAAATATTTATTAAAAAAACAGATGTGTTCCTAATTCTGAGTATCTGAGTTTTTGTGGTTAGTCCACACTGGTATAGTGTACATAGGAATTTACTTTAAATCTTAATAAAATTATCTTGATGGATACTTTTTTTTTTTTGTAAGGGAAATTATACTTCATCTAATAATTTTGGTTAAATAATGCAAGGACATTCATAAACTGTAAGTGTGGTTTAAATGTACAACCTTTTAGCAGCAATTATATGCAAATATACATCAGGCCAATGGCCAATCACATGATATCAATGAGTTCTTATTGCGCCCTCTACTTGTAAACACTTGTCTACTAAAACACTGCAGCAATCGACACTATTTTCTGGATGTCCATCAAGATTATTTTATCTTTTTGTTGTTGTAACAGTAACAATTGTTTTAAAAGGTCAGCTAAATTTAATGTAGTCATTAAATTTAAACTAATGTAGTTTTTCAGTAAAAAAAAGTAAATATAATAAAAAATGACCATTGTTTCCTCCAACTATAATTTCTGTGTAAATACATTGATATTACCTCTGTACCACATTAAAACTTTGTAAATGCAGTTTTGTACTAATGTATTGTTTTATTCTGTGCTAACCTATTCTGTTTTATTCTGTGCTGCTGTGAGTATAAAAAGTTGAATTCATTTATTTTTAATATTCTAAAATTGGGTATAGGTTTTTAGGGTTTGGTTAATACAAAAAGGGAATGTTATTTTATATTTATATTAAATACTGATCACCACAGGTGCTCAGTAAGGAATTTAATATAAAGCTATTTTTACAGGTCTTATCTGTGTCCATATGCTTTTTCATTACATTATTATGTTCATTGTGAATTCCTGTGGGCAGGTTGATGATGTAATGATGTCCTTATCTGCCCCTGTGAGGTTCATTCGGATGTTGTAAAAAATCAATGAATCAAATTTCATTGTGCACCACTGATTTCAGAATTTCTACCCGCATTCTCCTCTGAATTCTACTCAAAAGTAGCCTGATTAAGAGCCTTCCTAACTAACTGTTTCTGTTTGGATTCCTCTAGTTTTTGACTCTAAGATGAAGTCTGTTATTTCCCATTGGTATTCTGATTTTTTTCCACAGACTGCACAAGAGTAGTCAACAAGAAGTGTTTAATGATGGGAAAACACTCAATCTCCCTGCAAATTATAAAATTGGCTGGATGGAAACTCTGGATAATGAAAAGTTAATTTCTACCCTCACTATTCCTGGTACCCATGAAGCCTTGGCTCTTTATGGAGGACCATTAGCAGAATGTCAGGCATGGTCACTAGAGAACCAGCTAAAGGCCGGGATACGCTACTTCGACCTCAGAGTGTCTGGCTATAAATTAGTAATTATGCATGGACCGCTTTACCAGCGTACATCATTGTCAAAAGTTCTCAGCACAGTCAGGACATTTTTAACTCAGTTCAGAAATGAGGTAGTGCTTCTCAGAGTTAAGCCCGTTTTTCCTATGAAGGAAAAAGTTCAGAATTTAGTTAAAAACATGATTAGAAATGATACAGATGTCTGGGTTAAGCCGTTACTTCCAAAGATTGGTGAAGTAAGAGGAAAGATCGTTTTTGTTCAGAAGAACAGCTTTAAGCTGGGTATTATTTTGTCTGAAACTGACAAAAAAGGAGACTATAAAGTAACTAAAGTTAAAGACAAAGAGATAAAGATTAAACAGCATCTGGAAGAAGCTGCTAATCAATGTAGAACTGGTTCTGCTCTGAGTCTGAGCTACTCGAGTGGCACGAGCTTAGGTACATATATGTCTTTTTTTTTATTGCCAAAAACATTGGCAAAGAAAATCAATCCCTGGTTGTATGGTCACCTGGCAAAGGAATTAAAAAAGAACCCAAAGCCTTGTTTTGGGATCATAGCCATGGACTTTCCATGTTTTGACTTGATTCAAAAGGTCATCAAATTCAATAGGCCTGCCTAAGATTTACTTTTTCCCATTGGTTCATCAAGAAATTAATGTTCTCATTAAATGCTTTCATCAGATAATTGAGAATTTTTAAACTGGCAAGTGATATAAAACAAATATTTCAAGTGTGTTATCTTATTTCAATAATAACAATTATTTGTTGTCCTATGGGTTTGGAACAACATTAACATGAGTAAATTATGAAGAAATAGTAATTTTGGGGTAAAAAAAAATTAGGCATGGGCAAAAACATCTATATGGCTCAACAGCTAGAAGTTTCCATTTTGATTAATTGCTAATTCATTTTTATTTTCAGCAATGCATCTTGATATTGGCAAGAAATGTTTTAATATTTTTTTAACGAATGATGTTAAATTTGATTCATGGTTTTCTCTTTTTTTCTTCAAAAAAAAAAGCAAAACAACAACAAAAAAAGCAACGAGCTAGGCTGTCAATGTGATATTTTGAATACAAGTTATGTTTATGTTTGTACAATTTCTTCTTCAAATTCATTATGTTTCAGTGCTTATGTGTACATTCTGGAAATCTTTTTCGAAGAATACAAGATTTGAGTGTCACTCTGTCAGTTGTAAATACTGCATGTGGAAAATGTTTGAAGTTGTTCGTGTTTAGCCAGTCATTACTATGCAAATAAGTTATACATGTGTTGATAATATAATGTGCTGAACTGTAATATGCATATTTTGTTAGTAAATACAGCGACGGGAAGCCATCACATCAGCATTCTTTCCTAACATTTTATAGGCTACTTCTTTTCAGGAGTAGCCTATGCGTCAATAAACGTATTAACACATTTGCTAGAAAATAATGGCATACAATGTCAATTATGATTGGTGTGTCGTTTTAACATTCTTAACTGTCTGTTGTGGTGTATGATCATTGTTGAACTAAATAAAGCATTGCAATCAATGGCTCATTAGCTTTTTGTTGAAAACGACAAAGTCAACATGAAACCATAATATATATATATAATATATATATATATATATATATATATATATATATATATATATATATATATATATATATTTAATGCATGCTCTTGGTATTAGCTTCCATCACTTTAGGGGGGTTTTTCAAGATGGCGGAGTGAGTGGTAGCACTTTTGCAGGCTCCTGTAAAAAGCTTATTTTTAGTCCTTGTAATGTGATAAACTAGTGTAACATCCCCTCTGTAAAATAGATATTTAACGTAGTGTCAACATTTTCTTCGTTTTTTTGGAATCATGTCCGACCACAAGTACAATTTGGCTGCTCTCCACGAGGCATGCGATGATTTTGACATTGAGGGAGAAATGGAAGCAGAGCAACATTCATCCAAAGAAGACAAAATTAACAAAGAACATACGCCGATTAAACAACCAAATCCAAAGAAACAGAGACACCAAAGTGAAATTGAGGACGTGAATACTGGCGCTGCAATTCTTCATGCAGTACAAGCTCTGACCAGAAAAATGGACGAGCAGACGGAACTTTTGAAAAGTTTCGACAGACGTATCGAAGCTAACACAACCGCAACTAAAGAAAACAGAGAAGAAATCTGCGCGCTTCAAAAAAAAATAGGAGGCCTTCAGAGAGAAAACAGCTTGTTAAAAGAAGCATGTGCAGAGCAAACCCGATATAAAAGAAGGTGGAATCTGAGAATGATTGGTCTCCCTGAAAAGGATGGAGAGGACACGAGAGAAGTTGTCATCGGGATACTGACAAGAGTTGTTCCAATGTCTGTGGAGCGGCTGCGAGACACCGTAGACACCGTTCACCGGCTGGGAAGGAAAGGCGACGCCGCTACCTCGAATAACACACCGAGAGCGATCATCATCCAGTTCGGGATGAGAACGGTGCGGGATGATGTTTGGAAAAAGTCGAAGGATGCGAGAGTGTGTAGAGACATGCACATACGTTTCAAAGAAGACTTCTCGAAAGAACACCGGGAGGCGCGTGCAAAGCTGTGGCCACTGGTCCAAGAAGCCAGAAAGACGGGTAAAAGGGCATTCTTAAAGGAAGGATACGCGCTGATCGATAACCGCAGAGTGGACCCCAGTTGATCACTTGTTTTTGCTATCATTTGAATAGCTGGTAGAAATTCAGCCTGCACTCACGTTTGACTGAGAAATTTATTTTTTATTGTTGATTGACATAAACGTTCCGATATCCGTTCCGCACTTTGTTTGTTAATGCATCACTGAACATTCGGGGTTAAATAAGCCGATGTTATGTTCGGAGCATGGTCAATACGTTGAGGACTACAAAACTTTTTTTTTGCACGCCAGCATATGGCAGATAGCCTACTGATTGTTTACTTTGGTTACCTGTTAAATGTTTTTTTTTTTAAAGCTGGTCATAATTTGATTTTTTTTTGTTGCTATGGTAGTCTACTAACAATAGCTTCATGGCTGTCAAAATTAAGAAAAACACAAAGTAGACGAAGTTGATTCCATATTTAAATAGACCGTCGTTAAAATAGCTGTTCGGTTTGTAGTTTTCCTTTAGCCTACTCCCTCTATAGTGTATAGAGGATTAGTTACACTAAACATGTAGATTTAGGACTAATGACTCATTCCTGCGCATCAATAACACTCTTTTGTGCACTGTTTATAGGTTATCTACTTATCACCTAAATGTTTTCCTTTATTTCTTTAAATACTAGGGGGTTGAAAGATAATGTAAAACGTAAGGCTATTTTTCTTTTCTGTAAGGAGCAAAGGGCTAATTGTGTTTTTTTGCAAGAAACCCACTCAGTTGAGGCTGACACAAAATTTTGGAAATCGCAATGGGGAGACTCTATCTTTTTCAGTCATGGAACGTCACGCTCGGCAGGAGTTATGATTTTGTTAAATAGATTTCCTGGGAAAATTATTGACCATAAAAGTGACCCTACCGGCTATTGGATAATGGTCGCAACTGAAATTAATGGTATAAACTACATTTTATTATGTGTGTATGGGTATAACAAAAGAGCACAGAATAAAACTCTATTCTCATCCTTAACTAAGTACATAGAAGAATGGAAATTGCTTTTTTTAACGGATAGAGTAATAATTGGGGGAGATTTTAACCTGGCCCCTGATCTTTGGTTAGACCGCCTACCATCAAAAAGACACTGCCACTCATTTGACGAAACAATAGTTGAATTAATCACAAAGGCCAGTCTAATAGATTATTGGAGAATGAAAAACCCAACCAGTAAACAATTTACCTGGTTTAACTCATCTAATAATGGCCAATGCTCAAGATTGGATTACTGGTTAATCTCAGACAATCTAATTAATGAGGTAAATAGATGTGAAATTTCAGCATCACCCCTAACTGATCATTGTGTAATATTTTTGACACTTTCTCCGGGTGGAAGAGAGATTAACATAAACCCTATATGGAAATTTAATAATACCCTCTTGGAAGATACTGAGTTTTGTAATGCAGTTAAACAACTGGTTAAAGAAGTAGGTGAATTGGAAATGTGTTTTCTGAGTAAATGGGAATGGTTCAAATTCAAAGTTAAACAGATAGCTATTAAGAAAAGTAAGCAATTATCAACACGTAAAAAGATAAGACAAAGGGACATCATTAGTCGCATTAATACGTTGTGCTGTAAAGATGATTTGACAATGGAAGAGCAGACTGAATTAAACAATTTACAGTCCCATCTTGATAATATATATTTGGAAAAGGCCAAGGGAGCATTTATTCGTTCAAGGGCTCGTTGGATCGAAGAGGGGGAAAAAAACTCTTCCTATTTTTTTAGTCTGGAAAAACAAAGACAGACGAAGAAGAAAATTCGGAAGTTAAATATTAATGATGTTATTATTGAAAATCAAGAACAAGTAAACGAAAAAATCAAAGCTTTTTATAGTAATTTGTATAAATCCCTTTTTTCTAAAGAAGATTGTTGTTTTTTCCTAAATAGGATTCAGGGGTTTAAAAAGACAATTGATGATAACTTTAAACAATCTATGGAAGATGAGCTAAGAATTGAGGAGTTAGACTTGGCAGTTCGACAGATGTCTAAGGGGAAGTCACCTGGAATAGATGGGATAACCGTGGAGTTTTTCTGTTTCTTTTGGAGTGATATCAGAGAAATGCTCTATAATGCCTATTTAGATTGTATCTCAAAAGGTAATCTTTCTCCCACTATGAAACATGGTCTCATCACTCTAATTCCCAAACCTAACAAAGATAATCTGTTATTGGATAATTGGAGACCAATTACCTTGTTATGTAATGATTATAAATTATTGGCACTTGTCTATGCTAATCGTCTAAATGAGGGATTATCACATATTATCGATGAGTGTCAATCAGCTTTCATGAGGGGTAGAAATATACATAATCATACCAGATTGCTTCTAGACATGCTTGATTATCGAGATCTCATTGATACTGATGCCTTTATTTTATTTCTCGATTTTTACAAGGCATTTGACACTGTTGAACATGCCTTTTTATTTGAAGTCCTAGATTTTTTAGGTTTTGGGAACAATTTTTGTAAAATAATTAAGATGTTTTATACTGATATATATAGTTCTGTGTCCCTGAATCCTGGTATGACTCCTAGGTTTGAGGTGCTCCGCGGTATTAGACAAGGGTGCCCGATTTCTCCCAAACTGTTTATTCTAGCCACCCAATCACTTATCATGCTCATTAATCACAACCCCGATTTGCATGGGATCTCAATATTTGACAAGGAATTTAAAATTAGTCAATTTGCAGATGACACCGTAATCCTTTTAAGGAATAAATTCATGGTTGATGTTGCCCTTGATTCAGTCTCAATCTTCTCCAAAGCTTCAGGATTAACCCTCAATGTTAAAAAATGTGAGCTACTTCCCATTCACTCGTCAATGGATTCCAGCATCTCTTCAATCGAGGTTAAATCCGAAGTTAAATATCTAGGAATAGTCTTATCTAAAAATGCTATCAGAAGGGAAGATGTTAATTTTTCTAACCGATTAATAGATATGAAAAAATCTTTGAGTCGATGGCTTACCAGAGACCTCACTATCTTTGGTAGAGTTACTTTATCTAAAGCAGAAGGTATTTCCAAAATAATTTATCCATGTCACTCCCTGTATGTTTCTTCCAGTAATATTAAGAAAGTCAACTCAATTATTTTCCAATTCCTGTGGAAAAATAAAACCCATTATATAAGGAAATCTCAGCTTGTTAAAGAGTATGATATGGGTGGTATCAAAGCCTTGGACTTTGAATCAATGTTTGGGACCTTTAAGATTAAGTGGTTGAAAACATATCTATCACAACCAGATTCGATGTGGTTTCACATTCCTAGACATCTATTTAAAAAAGTAGGAGGGCTTGATTTTCTTCTGCAATGTGATTTTGAGGTGACCAAAATTCCAGTTAAATTATCAAACTTCCACAAACAAATTCTCCAATATTGGAAAATGATATTCACCCATAACTTTTCTCCACATGGATCCACCTTATGGAACAATAGGGTCATTCTAATCAATAGGAAATCATTGTTCAGGTATGACTGGTATGATAATGGCGTTGTGTTCGTGATTGATATTATAGATGATAATGGTAACTTCTTTGAATATAAAGCTTTCTTAGACAAATATAATTTAAACTGTACGAATAGAGAATACAGTAAGATCTGTAAAGCAATACCTGTACCATTATTACAGCTAATACAAAACACATTGTTATATTCAATAGTAAGACCCTTACCAACTTTACCAAATTTAGTCATTAATGATTGTAGTTTAGTTGACTTTAAATGTAATAATAAATATATTAATGATGTTTTGAAATCTAAATTGTTTTTTGATTATAATAGAGGATTGTTTGTACAGGTTCCGAATATGGTTGCATTGTCCATAGAAAAAACACATTTTAAATTCATCAAATGGCCCATTTCCCCAAAAGTCAAAGAGACTCACTTTAAAATAATTTATAAGATATATCCGGTTGCTGATTTTCTTAGAAAAAGATTCAAATTTGATGTAGACCCTTGTGTATTTTGCGAGATGGCTGATGAGACTCTGGAACACATGTTCTTCTTTTGCCCCGTGGCCAATAGTTTTTGGTCCGAGTTACATAATTGGCTGTCACTTAAGATTGATAATATCCCTAATCTCACCTTGCCACACATCCTCTTTTATATGGATAATGTAGATTCATCAGTATCAGATTTAGTCAATATGATTATTCTTATGGGTAAATATCACATTCATTGCAGTAAATGGAGATGCTCTAAGCCTTCCTTTGTTTGGTTTATAAATGATTTTAAATTGTTTTTTACCTCACTGAAAAAGGTCAAATCTACTAAAATAGCAAGGAAAATGTGTAGTGATATATCTAGGAAACTACTGTTGTGATTAATCTCCCCTTATGTGTGTGTGTGTGTGTGTGCAGCTCCAAATGGTAATTTTTGCCTGTGACTTGTGTATTTCAAAGTAGCTCCCCCTTGTTGTTGTTTTTTTGTTTGTTTTCTGCTTGGTAAGTACCTTTGTATATTGACAACATTTGTATATATCTGTATTCTTTTCCCCTACGAGAGTTTTGTATGTTGTTGATTTTTGGTAATAAAAAAAAAAAAAAAAAAAAAAAGCTTCCATCACTTTATCTATTAAAACATGAACGAAAGCTGCACGATATGGAATACTTGGTGTTGTTTGTCGCATATATTAATGAGCCACACAAAACACAAATAATTCACTCTAAATGCATTGTGTGGACAAAGCAATAATATAGTAGTAATAGGCTAAATTAAAAACAGGATGTATTCAACTCCAAATAGCCCTAAATGAAAATAGCTTCTTAACACGTCCATAGATCATTTGCAAAGTTGTGCTAATTAAATTTAATCTAATTTGGCCACTTGAAAACGTTACATGTGTTGTGAACCCCCAGTCTCGCTCTACTACCGTAATAGCAATACACAGCAGATAGATGGCGCTGTTTAAATGTATACCATAATCAATTATTTACAGTGCATTTCAAATTCAAATAAAAAAAAATAAATAAAAAAAAAACAGCAAAGAGTCGTACAATCTTTATTATGGACTGAGACTCGCATAGACGTGCCATTAAAGGTGAGTTTGAGATAACACTGTGTTTCTTAAGATAATGAACAATAATATAATTGTATAATAATAATATAATAATATAATTAAAAACAAAAAGACAATAATTGTAATATTAATGAACAAACTGTGAATGGTTAAACAGCCTGCTGCACCACAACTTCCTTATAGAAAACACAAGTTGTTGGATTTTTGCCGTTTCCTCCTTCTAACTTTGATTCAGGTCTAAATTTGTTTCGATAAATAAACATATTCATCTTTTGTATTTACATACTATCATCATTATAATTAAAAGTCTATTTAAAGTGTTAAATGTCGCTTTGTATCCTCCAAACCTGATATAATGAATTTATGTACATACAAAAATGATGACCAGTAATCATTAGTTGTCCTTATTGTTTCATGCAGTAAACAAACAAGAGGATCAGCCATTGTTACCTGTAGAAAGCATGTCTATAACAGTGTCTCAGGGTGAAGGTTTGATGGTCATCACCGTCTCCTCAAACCCAAAGAGCAAATGGCCCGTTCTGTGTCAGATTCTGAGACTTCTGTGCTGCAGTCCAGTGTGTTTCATACGTTTAGGCTTCTTTTAAAAAAATGACTTCATGCACTGGCTTTCATGATTTTTTATTTTTTTTCACTATACAATCTTTTTTAGACATTGTGTATAATAAACTTTGTAAAAAAAATATATATATATATATATATATATATATATATTGTATATTGATTTTTATTATTTAAGTTTTTATTTATGGTTAGTTATTTTAGTGCTTCAACTTAGTTTGTTGCAATGCAGGCAATATTTCTAATTTTATTTTATGTTTTTAATCTAATATTTATATTTTATTTCAGCTTTATTTTAGTTAACAAAAATGTATTAAGTGTCAGTTTTAGCTGACGAGTCTCAGTTTTGCTTTTTCAGGGACATGGAACTTCATCTGTCTTTAACTTGTATAAGAGGAGGTTTGCGTGATTTCACCACCAGGTGTCTTGTGTCACATACAAGTCAGCCGCTGTAGAAAATGTGAGCCAACATGTTTTGCATAGGATCAGGAGAGTAAAGGTTGAAATTAAGTGCTATTTTATGTGTTTTTAAATATTTGACATTTAAAAGAATGTATGTTATGTTGACGTTTTTGTGTTTAGCATTCTGCTGAAGAGAAGTGTTGTGGTTATATTGCTACACAAGTGCAAACTATGATGAATCTTTTCTCACTGAGTAATAACTGTGAAAATGTCAGCAATATGTAATTTCTCACTTGTTCATTAATAATAATAATTTGTTACATTTATATAGCGCTTTTCTGAGTCCTCAAAGCGCTTCATATTATGGAATCTCCTCAACCACCACCAATGTGCAGCATCCACTTGGATGATGCGACGGCGGCCATATTGCGCCAGAACGCCCACCACACACCAGCTTATTGGTGGAGAGGAGACAGTGATGAAGCCAATCAGTATATGGGGATGATTAGGAGGCCATGATGGACAGGGGCCAAGGGGCAAATTTGGCCAGGATGCCGGGGTTACACCCCTACACTGTAAAAAAATATTTTGTTGACTTAACTCTGTATTTTCTGTTATCTTTTTGCATGGGTTTTTTGAGTTAAACTAACTTATTTGGAAAAGTTTACCTGACAAGTTATAAAGTACAATGAACTGATTTAGTTAAATAAACTTTGAATTTAAGTTCAGCCAACTAAAGTTAAGTTTTCTAAACTACATCCAATAAGTTCAGCCAACTAAAGTGGTGTTTTGAAACCTGCAGCAGTACCAAATAATTAATTACTACTATAGAACATTAATTTGTAAAATACATTTGATTAAAAAAAAAAAAAATTATGGAAAATTAACGATCACTGATACAATTTACAATAGTCAAGTCACCTTTATTTATATTAGCACTTTTTACAATACAGATTATATCAAAGCAGATTCACAGTGATAACATGAAAACAACACAAAGTTTGTTTCTAGAAGAAAATTGCATCATCTTCCACCTTAAGTAAGGCAGATCAATAATATTGTTGAATATTAAATGTCCCCAACTAAGCAAGCCAAAGCCAAGGCAACAGTGGCAAGGAACCAAAACTCCATCATGTGACAGAATGGAGAAAAAACCCTTGGGAGAACCCAGACTCGGTCGCTCAGTTCTCCTCTGGCCAATGAACGAACAGTGTATGATTATGATTCAGGCAGCATTACTGTAATGAAATTGCAGAAAACAACCTCAAGGAAAGGTGTTTTACACCTGTCTAAATGCATGTCTTGTGGATTAATCTGTTACATAACATTAAACAAGATCAACCCACAGCATTCAATATAGAAACATCCTTTGTTCCAAAAGAAACCGTTTAAACATTGTTTAACACATTAAAGACCTATGAATTGGCTTAAATGCCATTTTAATATCAACTAAGTTACAAATTATTTATGCTCTCAAGCTTCAACAAATTCATCAATTAAACTAAACACTCTAATGCCTGGTTCAGATTACACGATTTTTTTTGTCTGTTACGATAGTCACTGTGTCAGATTACACGATTTTGACTCCTAAAAATCTTGTCACGTCGTGGACAAGAAACATGTCAGACTACACGTTGTTTTCCGACCAGTCATCGCGAGCCGTCTCACACACTCATTCACTCGTACATACACACGCTCACTCACATAGCCTACACGCACTCACACACGCACTCACTCACACACACACACACACACACACACACACACACTCTCTCTCTCTCACACACACACGCACACGCACTCTCTCTCTCTCTCTCACACACACACACACACACGCTCTCTCACTCACACACTCACTCTTGCGCACACACAGTCACACACACTCAGTCACACACATGCTCTCTCACTCACTCACTCTCGCGCACACACACAGTCACACACTCGCGAACACACACTCTCACTCACTCGCGCGCGCGCCGTCGTGGAAGACGTTAAAAAATTAAACATGCTAGTCTTTTTGTCGTGAAGCATCGCAGACGCGACGTAGGTTGTCGCCCACTATGACACACTATACGAGATGAAACGATCGAATCTTGCGTCCCGACGCCCATTGTCGTTTGCGAATCCCCACGACACCCTACGTCAAAAGGATCGTGCCAAAATCGGGCTAAAATCGTGTAATCTGAACCAGGCATAAAATGCCACTCCCCAACAAATGAAACATCCTGTTCACAACATTCCTTTCAAAAAGAAACTCTGAAAAGCATTAAAGGTGTTGTTCCAAGACTTTTTTCAACTATTCATTTTCTGCTGTGTGGGCCTCTGAATGAGTTCACGAGAGCGCCACGATGCATGTGCGAGAACTCAGAAGATGACGCTCACGTTCATTTGATGGGAAAGTGTTAAAGGTAAGCCATTCATTTTGCGGCACTGGTAAGGCACTTTTACGTTTTCTCGTTGGTTTCTCACGATTCGGACATCCAGGAAATGCACACTTTAGAACCATTTTAAACACTACATTGAGACCCATCTGCGTCATCTTCTCAGTTCTCGCGCATGCGTCGTTGCGCTCTCGTGAACTCGCATCAGAGGCCCACACGGAAGAAAATGAAGAGTTGAATAAAGTAGTTATTTTTGTTTGTTTTTTGCGCACAAAAAGTATTCTCGTCACTTGATAAACTTAAGGTTGAGCCACTGTAGTCACTTGGACTATTTTAACAATGTTTGTACTAACTTTTCTGGACCGGCAGAATGAAATTGCCTAGAAGCCTATGGAGGAGTGAGACGGCTCTCAGATTTAATCAAAAATATCTTAATTTGTGTTCCGAAGATGAACGAAAGTCTTACAGGGTTGGAACCACATGAGGGTGAGTAATTACAGAATTATTTTACAAGAAATGATTAATGCATTACAGAATTTAAATTTTTGGGTGAACTAACCCTTCAATATTTTTGCTTTCAAATGCCTAAAACTTCAGACAACAGGTTTATAAACGATTCACATGATGAATTTAGGAAGATCACCGTTGAGTTGGTGGCTGTTTGGTTGGCATTGCAGTGGATAGAAGAAGTTAAACCAGCAAAAGTTGTCATATGCTCAGACTCTAGTGCAGTTCTGAAGAGTTTGCAGTCATTTAAGTCACAAGCAAGACAGGACATAATATATGAAATACTAGAACTTCATTCACGGATTTGTCAGATGGGGGTAAGGGTAAAATTTACATGGGTTCCAGCACATGTGGGGGTGAAGGGAAATGAAACAGTAGATAGGTTGGCAAAACAAGCCAGTAAACGGTAAGCTGTGGATATAGCAATTACAATAAGTAAAGCAGAAGCCAAAGCACAAATCTGGTCAGAAATTAATAAAAAATGGCAGGTATATTGGGATGGAGAGGAGAAAGGGAGACATTTATATAACATTCAACAAAAGGTTGGGACAGAGAGGGTCACGGGAAGGAATTGAATGGAAGAAATTATCTTCACTAGGTTAAGAATAGGACACTGTGGGTTAAATAAGTATTTACATATTATGGGTAAGCTCATACCAGGTAGGTGTGAATTTTGTGATAATATTGAATCTGTGGAACATGTGATTTTTGAGTGTCAGAAATATGAGAAGGAAAGAACAAAGATGAGAGAGGGCATAAGAAGGTTAGGGGGACAAGAAAATTCACTTAAAGAATTGCTGGGGAAACCATTAAATTATATGGGTACACTGTTATTTCGATTTTTAAAGGAAACAAGATTGGCAGAAAGGATATAATTATTATTATTATTATTAATTTTATTTTATTTTTTTGATGGTTTAGTTTAGTGGTTCTCAACGGGGGCGGTACCGCCCCCCAGGGGGCGTTCAGAGAACAACAGGGGGCGTTGGAAGCAACATTTTTGAAAGGGGGGCGTTCAGGTGTTAATGGGGGGCGTTCACAAGTTTAAATATATAACGCAAATTTTTGTTCATTTACTTTTATTCATTTAAAGCATTTAGTAATTTAGTTGTAATAAACACTTTAACCCTCTGAGGTCTGAGCTGTTTTCTGGGCCCTGGAGGTGTTCTGACATGCTCTGACATTTCTGGTTATTTCTGTTACTTGTGACATTTTCATGGCTAAAGTCTAATTACACTGTATTCAGCACAAACTCTGCTACAATAATATATCAGCAGCATGTATGTAAAAGTTTGTAGTTTTGAGATAATGACATTTATGCGTGGTTTTTGAAAATACAAAAAAAAATTCTCACTGAAATAAGGCCATGAAACCCATACTGATTATTTCTTCACAAGACTTTTGAAAATTGTATGACGTAGCCTAGAATATTTGCTGCAAAACTATGTGAAAATCACCCTGACTGCTCATTCAGATAAGACAATATATTGATTTAAAAATTTTACGACGTGTTTTGTGTGAAAAAGCCTTATGCGAGAGCTCATTAATATGTAAGCTTTTCTCACCTGAGAAAGACAAAGAACCTCCCCTAACGGCCCTATTAGGAGCTATCAGGCCCCTATCATTCTGAGCAACCTTGCACAATACTGTAAATGAGGAGATTTAAAAAATAATGGCTTTTAAATTGTTTGGATTTATTTACAACACAACATAATCCAAAGATACACAACAAATGCCAAAAAAGCACTTCAAAGACAGAGACCTTTGTGCCATTCCTAAAAACATTGTACATACCTTTCATTTCCAAGATTTTCACTTTACCATGTTCACGTACTAAGACTCATGTGAATGTTGAAGTCCTCAGTGGCATCTGGGACCTGAAAAAAAAAAAAGTGAACATACTAGGGGTGTAACGGTACGTGTATTCGTACCGAACCGTTTCGGTACAGGGCTTTCGGTTCGGTGCACGTGTGTACCGAATGACTGAACGCAATATTTTGTGTGCGGAACATAGGTACATTTTCGTGTTTCCACACGAACATATTAAGTGGCGGAAGCCTTCGCGTTCAGCGCAAATCCCGCCCTGCAGCTGATTCTAAAGTTTTACCAGAGCCCGTCTGGTTTTAGTTTTACCCGTCGTCACTGTAACCTAAACCAATGAAATCGACTGCTGGGCGAAAAAAAGCTTTTCCGCTCCGTGTGCGCCGCCGCACTCTCCGTTCCGTGTGTGTGTGTGTGTGTGTGTGTGTGTGTGTGTCTGCGCGCTGCGCTCTCTGCTCAATGTTCGACTCCGTGTTTGCGCTGCGCGTTCTGCTCTGTCGTTAACGGCCCAAACACTCCAATCATGTACCGATCATGCACTGGAAAAGCAAAGTCCGCTCAAAGTCCTTCCCCTGGTGTTTCATTTAATTAGGTGATTCTAAGTTTAATTATTGATGATTACAAGCTTGGAGGAATTGCAATTAATTACAGCAAATTGTGCAATTAAAGTTCATTTTTTTCCCAGTCTTAATTTTTAAATATGAGCAGGCCTACAAGCTGGGATTGGTAATGCTGCACTGTAATCATAGTTATTTATTTATATTTTTCATTAAATTTATTATGTGATATTGGTTTGAGACTGAGAGTATTTTATTTAGTGGATAACTTTGCAGCAGTATTTTATTTCTTATTCTTTTTTTTTATTTTATATATATTTTATTATATTTTATTAAAAAGTGTTTAAAAAAAAGTGTAAACAAATTGTTAAAAAAAGTTTATAGTAATAAACAACCTGCAGTTTAATATTTGCATTTCTTTCCCTTACTGTACCGAAAATAAACCGAACCGTGACTTTAAAACCGAGGTACGTACCGAACCGTGATTTTTGCGTACCGTTACACCCCTAGAACATACTGATATCAAGAGAAAGGCCTGCACGATTTTGGAAATAAATATTAGATTTTTCTGGTTAAAATTGCTTTTTAAAATTCCTTTTTAAAATTCACAGAATACACACACACACGTTTCCAACGATATATAATATAATGAACACCAGGTTTGTTGTGCCTGCCTTGTAGGCATAAGGTATATGCGCAGTGCGGATAAAATAATAATAACAATAAATAACCTATAGCAGCCTATAAATCTTCCTAAAGAAGCTAGAGAAAAATATATTGATTATCATGTTACTTCAAATGTTTCCATCCGTTATGATGATATGAAATGAGATAATAATAAAAACATGAAGCCGTTTGGTGCGTTTTGCTTTCATCCAAAATATGATACATTCAAACGCGATCGCTTGCAAAATATGATACATTCAAACGCGATCGCTTGCAAAATATGATACATTCAAACGCGATCACTCTCAAATATAAAACATTATGGTTACCATAAACATATCTATGTTTGAGCAGATATCCACAAACACAGTAAACACGGGTCTAAATATTATAATATTCCCCATATATCTAGCAACAGTTCAGCTGCAACGTGACATTTATGCAACAATAACAAACTAGGCTATGTAAGAATTTCTTACCTTATCTTTCTTGTCTTCAAATCGCGTTCTTCTTCTTCTGAGGTAGCCTAAATCCAATGTAAACTCAGGCACGTCTTTCAAACTCGACGAAAAGTGAAGTGAAGTGTTTTGTTGTTGAGGTAACGAGCGCTTTCGCGTTCCATGTGGAGATTTGCATGTGAATATCTTTTGCGCGAGTAGGCGTGGCCAAATTAACTGTAATGAGCAAGCGTTTGAGAAGCTGGACATCTTGTTGGTTTTATACAAATTACTTAAACAGAGAATATTTGTTTTCGTTTTGAATCCGATCATTTAAAAGTACACACTTAAATGTTTATAAAGGTATATGGCTCATAAATGTGTGACAAGTATTCGCTGAGTTTTGTTTCAGTTTATAGACGTGCTCAAGAAAAAAAAGTTCACCGCGACGGAGAGGCAGAAAGCACACCCTGTTTATTTTCTTTATTTTACAAAAGCACAATGTTTTGATTTGATTGTAAGTGGACACATACAAAAGGAGAAATATCACAGATTCTTTTTTTATATTTCTTTTTTCTGTATGACCATAAATGATGGAGTAATTTAAGTTTATAGTGCTACAATGTGGAGAAAATCCGGCAAAACGCGTCGGCGCGTTTGTCGACCTCAGAGGGTTAAGTGGGCTATTTAAAAAGTGTTAGGACTATGTTTTTGTTAAATTATGTTGTAAAACATATGCGCAGAGTATGATATCATATTGTGGGTGCGCGTGAAACAGCAGTGCTCAAAAAACAAACAAACACTCGTTTCGTTTTGTGTGTTCATTTCTATTGCATTATGATATTGAAAGCAGTATCAATAATGTCAAAAATATGATGTGTAGTCAAGTTCGGATGTGTGTCTATGCTGTGAGTGTTCTCACCGATACGCTTGTTGTGATTCGCGGAGTTTTGACGACTTGATATTATTTCTTATTCAAAAGTTTAGAATGCCTAACATTCTAAAATCTTCCAGTTTAATGCGACATGTAGCCTATCGTTACTTTTGCAACGACTCTATTATTTTTCCAGTCATAGACCAGCGCTCAAGCACTGACTACAATCCAGTGCTGAGAAGAATCAGCATTCACACGCTCAGAAATGTGTTTTGCGCTGACAACAATCCGGTGGTGCCTACCCAGCTAGCAAAAAGTCGTCTATTAGACGTTGAATAGACGTAAATCTTCAACGTCTAATTACGACTTTTCAACGTTGAAAACGGGTCGATCTTCAACGTCTTGATGGAATATGTTAAACTCTTTAAATTTATTTGAGATAATAATGAACATGGTTTGGTAGTTTGTTTTTTTCCGTTATTTTAGCATGTATAACTGACTTATCCTGTCTTAGATGATCAGTTGAAAACACGTAGTCAAACAGTCCGGCCGAAACTACTTAGTTGAAATCACGTCATAAACCAGTCCAAGGCGGACCGACTTATTTTCAACCATATTTCAACGTTGAAAGACGGTAATTTTTTACTGGGTAGAATCATGCAGCGGAGGAATGGAAAGTTGAAAAGCCATTAAAAAGTATTGACTTAAGAAACACTTAAATTTTTTCAAATATTTTCAATAAATCAGGTTCCCATTCACTCTGGGGACGAATTTTAAAATGAATTAAACTAAATTCTATTCATAAGGTTGGCCTAAAACTTTTACATTTTTAGGCATTAACTAATTCCAATCCCTAATACCAAAATGTTTTCTTTGCTCACCAAGTAATTTACTGGTCAGGCATTATTGTTAACTCGCAAGTAAGGAGAAAATGACAATTTGATGGATAATTTAAATATATTCTGCAATCACATTTTGGTAATGTATTCATTCCGCCATAACATCTGAGCGCGAAACGCTGCTTGGGTAGTTTCAAGATATAAAAATAATTAATAATACAATAATAATTTAATTGTTCATATGTGTTTAATCTTGTTAGAAGATTTTTTTTTTTTCTTTCTGATTATGAACATGACTCAAACCAAATTAATTGTAATTGTATTAATTATACCATTGATGAAAACAAGCTGATACCAAGGTATTTTAGGCCTACAATTCTAACATAATTTTTAATGAAAAATCATGATTGTATTTATTTATTTTTCGAAAGTAAGGTTAATGTAAGCAGCTTCTTGCAATACTCTCCTAAATGCGTAATAAAACCTAAGTGCAAACATTACCGCTTTAATGACCGTCCTTTATTTTTCAGTGCATTTGTTTTACAATATATGGCTATTACTGTCATGCAATTAATATTATAACTATTATTATGTAGTAGTGTAATGTAGACAGACACAACTAAAAGAGGTTTGAATTTTTTCTTTGTTTAATTTGCACACTGAATATGGGTTGGCGCTTTTAATTTTGAACTCTCAAAGTGCACCAGATTGATGAATTTAACATTAAAATGCACAAAATTTTCTTAGGCCACCCACCACAGATTTACCAAAAATCATGTGAAAAAAACTGGTATTGTTATGCCAATGCAGTTTATAGCTTTTTTTTGGACGAATCACTGTGGAGTATAGTTCAATTGTATTAATAAAAGTAAATTTTGCACTTATTTCATCTGTTAACTCTCATTGGTCGCTCATTAGTTTGGTGGTGGGTGGCGTTCAGGGACCTGGATATTGGATAGGGGGCGCTGGCCCATAAAAAGGTTGAGAACCACTGGTTTAGCCACTGTTTCAAATAAATACCTAGGGTTATGTTTATTTTCTTCTAATAGGGTTGAAAAATAAGCAGATCTAGCAGCTTTTAAAGCCTCTCTGTATGCAATCGAGCTCTCCTTCCATGAAACGCGAAATACCTCTAGTTTTGTTTTCTTCAAGTTGCGCTCCATTTTTCTGGCTGCTCTCTTAAGGGCCTTAGTGTGCTCATTGTACCACGGCGTTGGACTATTTTCTTTAATCTTCTTTAAGCGCAACGGAGCAACTGTGTCTAAAGTGCTGGAAAAGAGAGAGTTAACGATGATGAAACTGATTAGGAAGATTATTGATAAAGCAATCTTTAGTGGCAGAAGAGATAGGTTTAACATATTTGTAACACGAAGTCGGCTTTGCAGCCTTCTCTAAATGTAATTTACATGAGACTAGATAATGATCTGAGATGTCATCGCTCTGCTGCAGTATTTCAATGGCATCAACATCTACTCCATGTGATAATATTAGATCTAGAGTATGATTACGACAATGAGTAGGTCCTGACACGTGTTGTCTAACTCCACTTGAGCTTACAATGTCTTTAAATGCCAATCCCAATGTCTCTTTTTCGTTATCTACATGTATATTAAAATCACCAACAATTAGTACTTTATCTGCAGCCAATACTAATTCTGATAGAAAGTCCGCAAATTCTTTGATAAAGTCTGTATGGTGCCCTGGTGGCCTGTATACAGTAGCCAGCACAAATCTCAAACATGATTTATCGTTTACACTATATATTTTTACATTAAGCACCAACACTTCAAAAGAATTATATTTAAAACTAGATTTCTACGGAGCCCCTGAGGGGACCTGTGAAAAAAAAAAAAAAATAGGACTTTCGCGTGCGCACGAGAAACTTTCGCGTGGCACGAGAAACTATCGCGTGCGCACGAGAAACTTTCGCGTGGGCACGAGAAACTATCGCGTGCGCACGAGAAACTTTCGCGTGGGCACGAGAAACTATCGCGTGCGCACGAGAAACTTTCGGTTTGCGTTATAGCGTCATTAATACAAATGTGGAAATATGGATGATGTATATATCATTTATGTTGTTGTTTGACATGTTTTGAAGTGTATATTTTAGCAAAAATCTCAAGCAAGGTGCTATTAAAGACAAGACTTAGAGGCATATTTTAATCACAATTCAAATAATTGTATTAACTTTGAATATAGGCCTACTTTTAATAAACTTTGTATTTGTATCTGTATTGATAAAAAATAAACAACAGGCTAATAATCTTCTGCTACTGAGATGAAGGAAACATTTTTTTAAGAAGTAAAGTTCACAAGATTGCTATTTATCTTGATCAAACTGCAGAATAAAATAGTCATCCTCTGCTGCAGTTGTACGGATTCTTAACGCATTTATTGCAACTACATTTCATCTTTTTCTCATCAAACAACCAGATTAACGAATGGTTCGACACAACCCGTACCGAGGAGCCTAGACAGGGCTTTCTTCTGTATAGATATACTGTATACAGGGTAAATGACGACTGTTGGCCTACCATGGTCGCCCTCGTCCAGTAAGTTTTAAATAATAATAATAATAATAATAATAATAAATTAAGATATAAATCAATATAATTCGTTGTAAATTAAATATTTTAAATAATAGCTACAAAAAGGTAATAATTGACTGTATAGTCCTAACGTTCATGCATGAACTGTCATTCAGACTTACTGTCTAACAACCAGAGAACAGAGAACATCAGAGATATTAAAATACATACTCTTCTGAGTTTTATGATGTAGGCCTTTTTTATTAAAATGTATTAGCCTAGAATTTATAAGGATGCGCGCTTGTGCGTGGCGCGCTCAGTCATGTTGAGAGGGAAACACGCATTAGGCCTATATTATTAGGCTAGTATTCAGAAATAGTGTAAAAGATCTGTAAATAAAATACAACATTAACATTATAAACACTATTAATAACATATAGGCTATGCATATTTTACTTTCCCATAGCCAAATCCTTAAATGAATGGAATCAGAAAACAACAAGAAATGAAAAATAAGTAACCACTTATAATAATAATAATAATAATAATAATAAATGCATAGTAGTCTATAAAAATAGCCCATTGTGCCCTTTATTACAAACAACTTTTAGCCTATTTTAAACGCCAAGCCTAAACGAATTTATTTGAATCGAAACTGAAACTATACCGCAAAGTTGAGTTCGCGCATCTTTCGTTCGGTCCAAAGTTTAATACTGAACAGGAATTAATAATCATTTAATAATGAACCAGCTGTGATGTCAAGTTAATGCCAGAAGTGAACCGATGTTGTTAATAGCGCGATTCGCCGGCGCCATCACTTGAATTTGTTCCTCAGTTGGGGAAATAACTTAATACTTTATCGTTTCATACTCTGTCATTCGAAACAGTAAAATGTATATTTTTATTTGTGTACATTCAAAATGAATACAAAATGTCATGCCTTTGAAAAAGAAAGAAAACAACATGATGCGGACGTGTAGAACTTTATCCAAGAGCTGTTGTAAAGCCTATAGCCTATAAACAATCTGTTACAGTTATTTTCTATTATATACAAAAGCTGCTTGCAACCATATTGTTAAAAGCGCTATATAAATGAAGGCGACTTCACTTGACTTGACTAGAAATCGAACAATTCAAGCTGTTTATTGAATTTTCTACCTCAGAACGAAAAACGTTTTAGAAATATTGTTTATAAAACGAAAAAGGAACTCTTTTCTAATTTTCTACTTTAAATATTAAATAAAAAAAACTATACTGAACGAAAGACACACTGATTCAATTACACTAATTGCATTTTGAATAAAAAAATCAAACCTTTATCTAAAATTTATATTTTTATATTTTATATAAATTTAAAACATTGTCTTTTTCAGACTTTCTTCTGTGAACACAAAAGTGTTTTGCAGAATGTTCATTGAACAGTCATCAGCTTTCTTTGTCACTATTCTTTTTTCGATTTCTAGTCAGGTCTAGTCAAGTCGCCCTCATTTATATAGCGCTTTTAACAATATGGTTGCAGCTTTTGAATATAGAAAATTACTGTAACAGATTGTTTATAGGCTAATTTACAACAGCTCTTGGATAAAGTTCTACACGTCCGCATCATGTTGTTTTCTTTCTTTTTCAAAGGCATGACATTTTGTATTCATTTTGAATGTACACAAATAAAAATATACATTTTACTGTTTCGAATGACAGAGTATGAAACGATAAAGTATTAAGTTATTTCCCCAACTGAGGAACAAATTCAAGTGATGGCGCCGGCGAATCGCGCTATTAACAACATCGGTTCACTTCTGGCATTAACTTGACATCACAGCCGGTTCATTATTAAATGATTATTAATAGGCCTTTATCTCATTTCCTGGTTTCGGAACGTTCGAAATCGCCAAGCAGTGTACTCGCACTTCCGGTGGTTACTTAGTTACACATTTAGATGAAAAGTAGGTCAGTAAACTTAAATAAAATCGCGATATAGACCAGTGTCTTTCAATATTAAACCGCATAGAGACTAATCGTGCATGTTCTGCGTGTCTCTATGAATGAATGGCACCGACGCGTTTCATTTACCCCCCCCCCCCACACACACACACACTGAGGCACGCATGACGCTCGCGATTTTTTTCAGCCTTACTTATTAACATTAATGCACTTCATCAACACAGCCGCTCTGAGAGTCACTTCAGTAGCATTTTTTAGCTTCATTTGAGAGAAACTATCATCATAAAACACAGAGAGAAGGTCTACACGGCAACCCGTCAAAATAAAAGTTTGGTTTAACCTTTGAAGAACTTTTTGCTTAAATCATTACATTTTAAACAATTGGTTATAACAATTTAATTAAACCATTCAAATGGAATCAAGAAAACAAAACAAAAATGAAACTTTTGGGAGACGCGAGAGCGAAGTAGTCCAGTGATAATTAACATTAAGCCATGGTGAATGCAATAACCGGAAGACGCTGTACACTGCTTCGCGGCTACTTCCGGCGTTCTATTGTGTTGTGATAAAGGCCTATTCCTGTTCAGTATTAAACTTTGGACCGAACGAAAGATGCGCGAACCCAACTTTGCGGTATAGTTTCAGTTTCGATTCAAATAAATTCGTTTAGGCTTGGCGTTTAAAATAGGCTAAAAGTTGTTTGTAATAAAGGGCACAATGGGCTATTTTTATAGACTACTATGCATTTATTATTATTATTATTATTATTATAAGTGGTTACTTATTTTTCATTTCTTGTTGTTTTCTGATTCCATTCATTTAAGGATTTGGCTATGGGGAAGTAAAATTCGCATAGCCTATATGTTATTAATAGTGTTTATAATGTTAATGTTGTATTTTATTTACAGATCTTTTACACTATTTCTGAATACTAGCCTAATAATATAGGCCTAATGCGTGTTTCCCTCTCAACATGACTGAGCGCGCCACGCACAAGCGCGCATCCTTATAAATTCTAGGCTAATACATTTTAATAAAAAAGGCCTACATCATAAAACTCAGAAGAGTATGTATTTTAATATCTCTGATGTTCTCTGTTCTCTGGTTGTTAGACAGTAAGTCTGAATGACAGTTCATGCATGAACGTTAGGACTATACAGTCAATTATTACCTTTTTGTAGCTATTGTTTAAAATATTTAATTTACAACGAATTATATTGATTTATATCTTAATTTATTATTATTATTATTATTATTATTATTATTTAAAACTTACTGGACGAGGGCGACCATGGTAGGCCAACAGTCGTCATTTACCCTGTATACAGTATATCTATACAGAAGAAAGCCCTGTCTAGGCTCCTCGGTACGGGTTGTGTCGAACCATTCGTTAATCTGGTTGTTTGATGAGAAAAAGATGAAATGTAGTTGCAATAAATGCGTTAAGAATCCGTACAACTGCAGCAGAGGATGACTATTTTATTCTGCAGTTTGATCAAGATAAATAGCAATCTTGTGAACTTTACTTCTTAAAAAAATGTTTCCTTCATCTCAGTAGCAGAAGATTATTAGCCTGTTGTTTATTTTTTATCAATACAGATACAAATACAAAGTTTATTAAAAGTAGGCCTATATTCAAAGTTAATACAATTATTTGAATTGTGACTAAAATATGCCTCTAAGTCTTGTCTTTAATAGCACCTTGCTTGAGATTTTTGCTAAAATATACACTTCAAAACATGTCAAACAACAACATAAATGATATATACATCATCCATATTTCCACATTTGTATTAATGACGCTATAACGCAAACCGAAAGTTTCTCGTGCGCACGCGATAGTTTCTCGTGCCCACGCGAAAGTTTCTCGTGCGCACGCGATAGTTTCTCGTGCCCACGCGATAGTTTCTCGTGCCCACGCGAAAGTTTCTCGTGCGCACGCGATAGTTTCTCGTGCGCACGCGAAAGTTTCTCGTGCGCACGCGAAAGTCCTATTTTTTTTTTTTTTTTCACAGGTCCCCTCAGGGGCTCCGTAGATTTCTTAGTGGTTTTGAAAAAAAATATTACTATAAATTACAGCAACACCTCCTCCTTTGCGTTTCAGACGAGGTTCATGTTTAAAACTGTAATCTTGTGGGGTGGACTCATTTAAAGTAATGTAATCGTTTGGTTTTAACCAGGTTTCTTTCAAACACAACACATCTAGGTTATAATCTGAAATCATATCATTAACAATGACAAGCTTTATCATTTGCTCATCTGTATTATATCTGTTTTTTATTTGTTGAACATCAATTAAATTTTTAACCTTAGATGGATTTAGATGTTTTGTTGGATTTCCAAATTCAGGGAACAGACACAGTCTCTATATGATGATATCTAGGTGAAAGAGCTCTATGTGATTTATCTGACCTTGGTGATGTGAGGCAGCTGGCAGACAGTCGATTAAGCCAGTCTGTCTGCTTCCTGACCTGGGCCCCAATTTGTCATGTTTTATCTCTAAGACTATGAGCCAAATTTCTAGAGAGAAGAGCAGCACCATCCCAGGAGGGATTAATACCATCTCTTTTCAACAGGTCAGGTCTGCCCCAAAAACTTTTCCAATTGTCTATGAATTCTATATTATTTAGCGGACACCACTGCGAAAGCTAGCCATTGAGTGAACACAATCTACTAACTATCTCATCACTCCTGCGAACAGGAAGGGGGCCAGAGCAAATTACAGTGCTTGACATCGTACTTGCAAGTTCACACACCTCTTTAATGTTAATTTTGGTGATCTCCGACTGGCAGAGTCGAACATCATTAGTGCCGACGTGAATAATAATCTTAGAGAATTTACGATTAGCATTAGCCAGCACTTTTAAATTTGCTTTGATGTCAGGTGCTCTGGCTCCCGGCAAACATGTGACTATGGTGGCTGGTGTCTCTATTTTCATAGAGACACCTAATATACCTCTATTTTCATAAAGGTATAATAGAATCACCAATAACTAGGGCATATTCAACAGAATTCTCAGTGGGTGTTTCACTGATGGGGGCAAATAGATTTGTTATGGTAATCGGAACGGAAGAGCGTTTTTTTGATCCGCGACTACAGCGCCTTTCCGTCACCCATTTGCCCTGCTGCACGGGCTCTAATTCAGCCGGAACCGAATCGTGTAAAGGGTTCACTAGGCTAGGCACATCCAAAATAGTATCTAAAGCTCTTGCACTCTTACTATCCTCAATTAAAGTTTGGATGCGTGTCTCTAGTTCTGAAATCTTCTCCATAAGCCTGACTGTCTCCCTGCATTTATCACATATAAATCCTAAATTGCCGACAGAGAAGGCTATGCTAAACATGTGACATGAAGTGCAAGTGATAATAACAGGAGAAGTCATTACTCACCGTGTTTGTTGACTGATTCTTACTCTTACTCACCTGGGCAGCAGGCACAGGTGCTCCCTTTGGGATGTGTAAATGTGGCCTAAAACTCCTGTAGTGTGAGCCAGGCATTAGCTAGCATTTTCACATCTCTAAAGTAATCTTGTCATACCAGGAAATCTTTGATGAGGTCCTCCACTGCTTCTCCCATGTAAAGGATGAGACATTTAAGTGCAATCTCCCTCTTTGTAGCGGTGTCAGTATCCTGCATCAAGATAGTAAAAATTAATATAACTGGTTAAGTCGATCCATTAATTTACTGTGAGTGTGTCAAGGTTTGTTAAGTGTGAGATTGAGAGCTAGTTTATGTAGGAATGAATGAATGGGAATGGTCATACATGCACATGGATGCATTCGAAAGTAGAGACATTCAGGAGGGTATGTGGTAAGAAGGGTAGGGCCGGACATTATGGTCAACAATCTTTATCACAATATACATAATCAATTGATATAATAATCATGACAATATGATTCAATAGTGTGTCAACCCTATTAACGCCATGAAAAAACTTTTTGATTTTTCCCCCCCCAGTACTACACTTTTTTGAAAACCAACCGACATCAAGCGATTGGCGCCAATGCAGCAATACTTCTATGCATACAAGCCATAAATAAATGACCATTGTGTGTCGCCAGTCACAACTGTTAGCTAACATTACCATTAATCACACGTGTAAGCCAGTCCCTTTACATGTAGCTCATTCACTTAAATTAGTTGTTGATCAGGTTAACTTCTACAGTTTTAACGTTATTCTTATGATGCTGACTCGAGATACGTTCAATGATTAAACGTTCACGTTAATTAACTTACCATTGTAAAATCAAAATAAGCCAAGGGTATACTCGGTGTTGGGAAAGTTCACTTTCTACATGAACTAGTTCAAAGTTCAGTTCACAAATTTTAAAATGAACTAGTTCAGTTCATAGTTCATACTCAAAATTTCGAACTAAGTTCACAGTTCCAAAAATTAACTAGTTCATAGTTCTTTTTTTCCATGTTGCTGCGAGATATTATTTTTCAAAATGATTGCCACAGCCCATATAGAACCACAGACAATTATTTTATCTGCATTATAATGATTTCTTAATTCAGAATATGATCAAGATTACGTGGGTGGATGTGTTCTGGGAATTTGCCAGTTAATAGTATAACATTTAAAGCCCCATAAATGAACGAAATGTCTCGAAAAAAGATTTGTTCATTTTGATGAACGAGATCAAACAAGAGAGTCAGTAGACACTGGTGGCTGGTGTTGCCAGATTTGGGGTTTTTTTCTGCTACATATTAAGGCCGGTTTACGGTGTGTTTTAGCCGGGTTTTCACCTGGAAGGCTCTATAGAAATCTGGCACTCTTTTGAACAAAGTTAAACTGAGACAGCGTGGCGTTCACAGACACCAGAATGAACAGTAACGTTCATCAGGCAGTAATACAGTACGTTCAGTTCACGTTCGCCCAAAATATGAACAAGTTCATGAACTATCGTTCAATGAACGCGTTCAGGCACAAGACTGGGTATACTTATGTTCCCTTTTGCAATCGGTCAGGAATTGATTAACGTCGACATATTAACGTTAACTTACCTAGTGTAAACTAAGCTAGCTAACACCAAGTTAACATTTTCAAACTAACATGCATATACTTATCTACCAGAGAAAGTCAGCAGAGCAACATGTCTGGCATAACATTTACAGGCTACTTAATACAGCAGCACATTTAATTGGTTGTTTGTTTCACTTACTTCAGTTTATCCGCGATGCAACCGATAATTCTCTCTGGTGCAGGAAAGTGATCCACGGAACGTAGTCTTGAAGAGTGGTCTGGTGACTGGTCGAGATTCAACATTAATGCCCATGCGCTGGCCTGTGTGTAACCTTGAAATTGTACATTCGTCGAAACAAATATTTCTTAGTTGAGCTCTTAATGAAAAATATTTATATTTAACAATGTTTTGAACAAAAAAATATTACTTGAAAAATAAAACAAATAATGGTAAAATGAATTGAAAGACTATTAATTTTTGACTTTTTTTCATGTGTACATGCATTCATATAAGGCATGTACAATTACAATATAAATATTAAATATTTGAAATTACACAACATTTTGCAAATATTCTACATAAATAGTCAATTTGGTCTAAGCTGCATGGATCCGACCGTTGGTTGTTTACTTTGATTGCCATCCGCTGCTTTTTTTGTGGGGGTGACCTGTCCACTCCTGTACTGTCCTGTTGAAGGAACAGTGACCAGGTTTAATGAGTGAATCCTAAAGAAAATCTAAAGAAAAATTGCTTCTACCATTTCGATATGAGGCGTCTGAATTGAAAAGGATATGATTTGCATCCCAGATTAAGTATTTAGTTTCTAAATCTTAGTTAAATTGAGAGATAGGAGGGTCTAACCAATGCTCTTTTTCGGGTCGGGTCGGCTGGGACCTGGGCTGAATTCTGTTCCGAGTTCTCCGGTTCGGTTGTGAAGTGGTTATCTGAGGTAGAGTTCTCAACGGGTCGGGTCGGCCCGACAAACCCGACGGGACCCGCGGGTTCGGGTCGAAAATATAATCAAATGACTCGGGTCGGGTCGGACCTCGGGATTAATTTTTTTTCGTCAGTGAAAAAAAAAAAACATTTATTAATCATCGCACCGTGAAGAAAGTCTGGCTGCTGCGTGCAACGTGCATCATGGAGAGGGGCGGGGGCAGACCTGACCGCTGCGTGCACGCCTTTAGCCTGAAGATGGAGTTGGTGAAAAGTAAACTTGCCGCAGGTGAATTCCCCATCGCTACTACAGCCTATTTATATATTTAAAGTTTATTGTTTCAGTTGTTTGTATTGTTAAAAGGCGTGAAAATTAAAGGTTGATTTGAATTCCCGTCTGCTGGTCATGATAATACGTGTATGAAAAAAAAAAAAAAAATCCGACGCGGCATAAGGCCGGATTCAGACAGATAATTCATGTTGGGTTACATCGGGTCCGGGCTTTAAAAGCCACGGGCCGGGCCGGGTCGGGTTGTAATTTTCAGGCCCCTTGAGAACTCTAATCTGAGGGGCTGTATGGTTGTAGCGCCTCAGTTCCACACACAGTTTTTGTGGAGGTGCCTGACACAGACCTGCGTTGTCCTGTTGAGAGAACAGATATAATCGTACGATGCTGGGCAGGTTTAATGGGTGCTTCTTAGACTAAATCTAAAGGTGTATCTTTTTTTTTATCATTTTGAAATATAAAATGATTTTAAATTGAGGATCTAGAAAACATAGTAGCATAGTTAAAGGCAATGTTTACTTGTTTGAATACATTTTAAAATAAGTAAAAACAAGACATATAAGGGACTTACAGAAGCTTCTGTGCTCCATAGACTCTTACTCCATCTGGACATGGGTGCTCCCTTGGGAGAACTGGGTGGTTGCTGTGGGGAACACAGTGGAGCAAGTGTTCTCTGTGGGGTCTTGGCAGGCACTATCTCAGGCTCAGGGATCTTTTGTTTTTGCCTCTTTGAAATGTTGTCAGGCATGGGTGGTCCCTGCAGAAAAGCTTGATGCTTCTGCTGCAGCAGCTACTGTCTTAGTGGTCTAGGGGGCTTTTGGATATTCTTCTGCCTCTGCTGCTGCCCCCACTGTTCCCTCAACTTCTCCCTCTGCTGCTTAAGGATCCTGAGATTGTCCTTGTCTGGCATTGGTGCTCCAAGTGAGGACTGGATGGGCATGGGTGTTTCTAAAGCGGCCTTTTTCAGATGATTAGTCAAATGTTCAGGGATACTGAGTTTTCCTCTTTTTTGGGACCCTATAGGCAAAGGTGCTCCCTTTGGGGACGGCGCAGACACAGGTGCTACCTTTGGGGACGCAGCAGGCAAAGGTGCTCCCTTTGATGACGCAGCAGGCACAGGGGCTCCCTTTGGGGATGCAGCAGGCACAGGTGCTTCCTTTGGGGACGCAGCAGGCACAGGTGCTCCCTTTGGGGGTGCAGCAAGCACAGGTTCTTCCTTTGGGGACGCAGCAGGCACAGGTGCTTCCTTTTGGATATTCTTCTGCCTCTGCTGCTGCCACCACTGTTCCCAGCAGTGGGGGCAGGGAGGAAGATTTGGGGACGCAGCAGGCACAGGTGCTTCCTTTGGGGACGCAGAAGGCACAGGTTCTTCCTTTGGGGACGCAGCAGGCACAGGTGCTCCCTTTTGGATATTTTTCTGCCTCTGCTGCTGCCCCCACTGTTCCCAGTGGGGGCAGGAAGGAATCACCAAAGGAAGCACAGGTGCTCCCTTTGGGGACGGAGCAGACACAGGTGCTACCTTTGGGGACGCAGCAGGCACAGGTGCTCCTTTTGTGGACGCAGCAGGCAAAGGTGCTCCCTTTGAGGACGCAGCAAGCACAGGTGCTCCCTTTGGGGATGCAGCAACCACAGGTTCTTCCTTTGGCGACGCAGCAGGCACAGGTGCTTCCTTTAGAGATGCAGCAGGCACAGGTGCTTCCTTTGGGGACGCAGCAGGCACAGGTGCTCCCTTTGGGGGTGCAGCAAGCACAGGTTCTTCCTTTCGGGACGCAGCAGGCACAGGTGCTTCCTTTAGGGATGCAGCAGGCACAGGTGCTTCCTTTGGGGACGCAGCAGGCACAGGTGCTCCCTTTTGGATATTCTTCTGCCTCTGCTGCTGCCACCACTGTTCCCAGCAGTGGGGGCAGGGAGGAAGCTTTGGGGACGCAGCAGGCACAGGTGCTCCCTTTTGGATATTTTTCTGCCTCTGCTGCTGCCCCCACTGTTCCCAGTGGGGGCAGGAAGGAATCACCAAAGGAAGCAAAGGTGCTCCCTTTGGGGACGGAGCAGACACAGGTGCTACCTTTGGGGACGCAGCAGACACAGGTGCTCCTTTTGGGGACGCAGCAGACACAGGTGCTACCTTTGGGGACGCAGCAGACACAGGTGCTCCTTTTGGGGACGCAGCAGACACAGGTGCTCCCTTTGAGGATGCAGCAGGCACAGGTGCTCCCTTTAGGGATGCAGCAAGCACAGGTTCTTCCTTTGGGGATGCAGCAGGCACAGGTGCTTCCTTTAGAGATGCAGCAGGCACAGGTGCTTCCTTTGGGGACGCAGCAGGCACAGGTCCTCCCTTTGGGGGTGCAGCAAGCACAGGTTCTTCCTTTGGGGACGCAGCAGGCACAGGTGCTTCCTTTGGGCATGCAGCAGGCACAGGTGCTAACTTTGGGGACGCAGCAGGCACAAATGCTCCCTTTGGGGATGCAGCAGGCACAGGTGCCTCCTTTGAGGACGCAGCAGGCACAGGTTCTTCCTTTGGGGAAGCAGCAGACACAGGTGCTTCCTTTTGGGACGCAGCCGGCACAGGTGCTCCCTTTGGGGACGCAGCCGGCACAGGTGCTCCCTTTGAGGACGCAGCAGGCACAGGTGCTCCCTTTGGGGACGCAGCAGGCACAGGTGCTTCCTTTGGGGATGCAGCAGGCACACGTGCTCCTTTTGGGGACGCAGCAGGCACAGGTGCTCCCTTTGGGGATGCAGCACGCACAGGTGCTCCCTTTGGGGACGCAGCAGACACAGGTGCTCCATTTGGGGACGCAGCAGGTAAAGGTGATTCCTTTGGGGAGGCAGCAGGCACAGTTGCTCCCTTTGGGGATGCAGCACGCACAGGTGCTCCCTTTGGGGACGCAGCAGGCACAGGTGCTCTCTTTGGGGACGCAGCAGGCACAGGTTCTTCCTTTGAGGATGCAGCAGGCACAGGTGCTAACTTTGGGGACGCAGCAGGCAGAGATGCTCCCTTTGGGGACGCAGCAGGCACAGGTGCTCCCTTTGAGGACACAGCAGGCACAGGTGCTTCCTTTGGGGACACAGCAGGCACAGGTGCTTCCTTTGGGGACGCAGCAGGCACAGGTGCTCCCTTTGGGCATGCAGCAGGCACAGGTGCTAACTTTGGGGACGCAGCAGGCACAGATGCTCCCTTTGGGGATGCAGCAGGCACAGGTGCCTCCTTTGAGGACGCAGCAGGCACAGGTTCTTCCTTTGGGGACGCAGCAGACACAGGTGCTTCCTTTTGGGACGCAGCCGGCACAGGTGCTCCCTTTGGGGACGCAGCCGGCACAGGTGCTCCCTTTGAGGACGCAGCAGGCACAGGTGCTTCCTTTGGGGACGCAGCAGGCACAGGTGCTTCCTTTGGGGATGCAGCAGGCACACGTGCTCCTTTTGGGGACGCAGCAGGCACAGGTGCTCCCTTTGGGGTTGCAGCACGCACAGGTGCTCCCATTGGGGACGCAGCAGACACAGGTGCTCCCTTTGGGGACGCAGCAGGTAAAGGTGATTCCTTTGGGGACGCAGCAGGCACAGTTGCTCCCTTTGGGGATGCAGCACGCACAGGTGCTCCCTTTGGGGACGCAGCAGGCACAGGTGCTCTCTTTGGGGACGCAGCAGGCACAGGTGCTAACTTTGGGGACGCAGCAGGCACAGATGCTCCCTTTGGGGATGCAGCAGGCACAGGTGCCTCCTTTGAGGACGCAGCAGGCACAGGTTCTTCCTTTGGGGACGCAGCAGACACAGGTGCTTCCTTTTGGGACGCAGCCGGCACAGGTGCTCCCTTTGGGGACGCAGCCGGCACAGGTGCTCCCTTTGAGGACGCAGCAGGCACAGGTGCTTCCTTTGGGGACGCAGCAGGCACAGGTGCTTCCTTTGGGGATGCAGCAGGCACACGTGCTCCTTTTGGAGACGCAGCAGGCACAGGTGCTCCCTTTGGGGTTGCAGCACGCACAGGTGCTCCCTTTGGGGACGCAGCAGACACAGGTGCTCCCTTTGGGGACGCAGCAGGTAAAGGTGATTCCTTTCGGGACGCAGCAGGCACAGTTGCTCCCTTTGGGGATGCAGCACGCACAGGTGCTCCCTTTGGGGACGCAGCAGGCACAGGTGCTCTCTTTGGGGACGCAGCAGGCACAGGTTCTTCCTTTGAGGATGCAGCAGGCACAGGTGCTCCCTTTGGGGACGCAGCAGGCACACGTGCTCCTTTTGGGGACGCAGCAGGCACAGGTGCTCTCTTTGGGGACGCAGCAGGCACAGGTGCTCTCTTTGGGGACGCAGCAGGCACAGGTGCTTCCTTTGGGGATGCAGCACGCACAAGTGCTCCCTTTGGGGACGCAGCAGACACAGGTGCTCCCTTTGGGGACGCAGCAGGCACAGGTTCTTCCTTTGAGGACGCAGCAGGCACAGTTGCTTCCTTTGGGGATGCAGCAGAAACAGGTTCTTCCTTTGGGGACGCAGCAGGCACAGGTTCTTCCTTTGAGGACGCAGCAGGCACAGGTGCTTCCTTTGGGGATGCAGCAGGCACACGTGCTCCTTTTGGGGACGCAGCAGGCACAGGTGCTCCCTTTGGGGACGCAGCAGACACAGGTGCTCCCTTTGGGGACGCAGCAGGCACAGGTGCTCTCTTTGGGGACGCAGCAGGCACAGGTTCTTCCTTTGAGGATGCAGCAGGCACAGGTGCTCCCTTTGGGGACGCAGCAGGCACACGTGCTCCTTTTGGGGACGCAGCAGGCACAGGTGCTCTCTTTGGGGACGCAGCAGGCACAGGTGCTCTCTTTGGGGACGCAGCAGGCACAGGTGCTTCCTTTGGGGATGCAGCACGCACAAGTGCTCCCTTTGGGGACGCAGCAGACACAGGTGCTTCCTTTGGGGACGCAGCAGGCACAGGTGCTCCCTTTTGGATATTTTTCTGCCTCTGCTGCTGCCCCCACTGTTCCCAGTGGGGGCAGGAAGGAATCACCAAAGGAAGCAAAGGTGCTCCCTTTGGGGACGGAGCAGACACAGGTGCTACCTTTGGGGACGCAGCAGACACAGGTGCTCCTTTTGGGGACGCAGCAGACACAGGTGCTCCCTTTGAGGATGCAGCAGGCACAGGTGCTCCCTTTAGGGATGCAGCAAGCACAGGTTCTTCCTTTGGGGACGCAGCAGGCACACGTGCTTCCTTTAGAGATGCAGCAGGCACAGGTGCTTCCTTTGGGGACGCATCAGGCACAGGTCCTCCCTTTGGGGGTGCAGCAAGCACAGGTTCTTCCTTTGGGGACGCAGCAGGCACAGGTGCTTCCTTTGGGGACGCAGCAGGCACAGGTGCTTCCTTTGGGGATGCAGCAGAAACAGGTTCTTCCTTTGGGGACGCAGCAGGCACAGGTTCTTCCTTTGAGGACGCAGCAGGCACAGGTGCTTCCTTTGGGGACGCATCAGGCACAGGTCCTCCCTTTGGGGGTGCAGCAAGCACAGGTTCTTCCTTTGGGGACGCAGCAGGCACAGGTGCTTCCTTTGGGGACGCAGCAGGCACAGGTGCTTCCTTTGGGGATGCAGCAGAAACAGGTTCTTCCTTTGGGGACGCAGCAGGCACAGGTTCTTCCTTTGAGGACGCAGCAGGCACAGGTGCTTCCTTTGGGGACGCAGCAGGCACACGTGCTCCTTCTGGGGACGCAGCAGGCACAGGTGCTTCCTTTGGGGACGCAGAAGGCACAGGTTCTTCATTTGGGGACGCAGCAGGCACAGGTGCTCCCTTTGGGCATGCAGCAGGCACAGGTGCTAACTTTGGGGACGCAGCAGGCAGAGGTGCTCCTTTTGGGGACGCAGCAGGCACAGGTGCTCCCTTTGAGGACACAGCAGGCACAGGTGCTTCCTTTGGGGACACAGCAGGCACAGGTGCTTCCTTTGGGGACGCAGCAGGCACAGGTGCTCCCTTTGGGCATGCAGCAGGCACAGGTGCTAACTTTGGGGACGCAGCAGGCACAGATGCTCCCTTTGGGGATGCAGCAGGCACAGGTGCCTCCTTTGAGGACGCAGCAGGCACAGGTTCTTCCTTTGGGGACGCAGCAGACACAGGTGCTTCCTTTTGGGACGCAGCCAGCACAGGTGCTCCCTTTGGGGACGCAGCCGGCACAGGTGCTCCCTTTGAGGACACAGCAGGCACAGGTGCTTCCTTTGGGGACGCAGCAGGCACAGGTGCTTCCTTTGGGGATGCAGCAGGCACAGGTTCTTCCTTTGAGGACGCAGCAGGCACAGGTGCTTCCTTTGGGGACGCAGCAGGCACACGTGCTCCTTTTGGGGACGCAGCAGGCACAGGTGCTTCCTTTGGGGACGCAGAAGGCACAGGTTCTTCATTTGGGGACGCAGCAGGCACAGGTGCTCCCTTTGGGCATGCAGCAGGCACAGGTGCTAACTTTGGGGACGCAGCAGGCAGAGATGCTCCCTTTGGGGACGCAGCAGGCACAGGTGCTCCCTTTGAGGACACAGCAGGCACAGGTGCTTCCTTTGGGGACACAGCAGGCACAGGTGCTTCCTTTGGGGACGCAGCAGGCACAGGTGCTCCCTTTGGGCATGCAGCAGGCACAGGTGCTAACTTTGGGGACGCAGCAGGCACAGATGCTCCCTTTGGGGATGCAGCAGGCACAGGTGCCTCCTTTGAGGACGCAGCAGGCACAGGTTCTTCCTTTGGGGACGCAGCAGACACAGGTGCTTCCTTTTGGGACGCAGCCGGCACAGGTGCTCCCTTTGGGGACGCAGCCGGCACAGGTGCTCCCTTTGAGGACACAGCAGGCACAGGTGCTTCCTTTGGGGACGCAGCAGGCACAGGTGCTTCCTTTGGGGATGCAGCAGGCACAGGTTCTTCCTTTGAGGACGCAGCAGGCACAGGTGCTTCCTTTGGGGATGCAGCAGGCACACGTGCTCCTTTTGGGGACGCAGCAGGCACAGGTGCTCCCTTTGGGGATGCAGCACGCACAGGTGCTCCCTTTGGGGACGCAGCAGACACAGGTGCTCCCTTTGGGGACGCAGCAGGTAAAGGTGATTCCTTTGGGGACGCAGCAGGCACAGTTGCTCCCTTTGGGGACGCAGCACGCACAGGTGCTCCCTTTGGGGACGCAGCAGGCACAGGTGCTCTCTTTGGAGACGCAGCAGGCACAGGTTCTTCCTTTGAGGATGCAGCAGGCACAGGTGCTCCCTTTGGGGACGCAGCAGGCACACGTGCTCCTTTTGGGGACGCAGCAGGCACAGGTGCTCTCTTTGGGGACGCAGCAGGCACAGGTGCTCTCTTTGGGGACGCAGCAGGCACAGGTACTTCCTTTGGGGATGCAGCACGCACAAGTGCTCCCTTTGGGGACGCAGCAGACACAGGTGCTCCCTTTGGGGACGCAGCAGGTAAAGGTGATTCCTTTGGGGACGCAGCAGACACAGGTGATTCCTTTGAGGTGAGGTCCTCTTTTTTAGAACTGGGAGATATCTGCTGGGACCGGACAAGTATACATTCTCCCTGTTTGGACCTGTCAGGCACAGGTGCTCCCTGTGTGGACCTGGAAGAAAAGGGTGCTCCCTGCGTCATCTTCTGCGGTGTGGTCTTCACTGTTGCATCTGAGATGCCCGAGTGCTGGGAATGAGCCTTCTCAGATGCATTACATGATGTTTCTCTTTCCTCCACTGTTTCCCTCCACTGGACTGAGATGAGGTCCACATAATCAGGATACTCAGATATGGGGTCTGAAACTTCCATTATCGCCCACCACCGCCCCGCAGCAAGGGCCGTAGAGAGCTCATCTGAGAATTCAGTAGATGAGGACTGCTCTGCACTCTCATCTATGGTGGGAATAGTTGACATACTCATATTGATGTTGGATATGATGTAACTTATATCTGTGAAACACTATGAAAGAAAGAGAAAGGGAAGAGATGATTAGAGTAAACATACAGTACAAGAATCTGAAAGCTTGTTGTCTTAAGCCCAACGTAAACTTTTGTGTTCGCACTAATGGTGCGTGCACAACAACGCATACGCTAGGTGTTTGTTAAGACAGAAGAATGTTGACACGACTCTGTATTGCTCTTTGACATCTGGTAGAGTATAAATAAGAAATTGTGCAGTGTCAAACTGGTCCACCAACAAATAGCTGTGCGGACATGCCTGTGCGCGAGATAGAGTTAGAAAAATCAAGTATACCCGGGCCTTTAATTTTCTAAAAAATAATAATAATAGTTATTTAAACAGTGTATGCCCAGTGGTGATCCATCAAAAGAGGCAAGGGAAGTTGAGAGCCTCCTTATTTAAAATGAACAATGAAGCTAAAAAAGTTAATTGTTATTTTTATCAATTTCCCTACTAATGTACAGAACTCAGATGCACATAATGTAAATGTATATAGTAATTTTTTATCATGCCCGGTTGTCGAGGTAAATTTGATTAATTAAACGCAAGCTTAAGGCCAACTTCAGTATCACTTCAGTGTCATCAGATCTGCTATCGTTTTGTCAATGAAATATAAATTATCAACAATTATCTATATATATATATATACAGTACCAGTCAAAAGTTTGGAAACAGTACTATTTTTAATGTTTTTGAAAGAAGTCTCTTATGCTCATCAAGCCTGCAGTTAAAAAAAAACAAACAAAAAAAAAAACAGTAAAATTATGAAATATTATTACAATTTAAAATAATGGTTCTCTTTTTTAATATACTTTAAAATGCAATTTATTTTTGTGATGCAAAGCTGAATTTTCATCAGCAAGTACTCCAGTCTTTGGTGTCTTATGATCCTTCAGAAATCATTCTAATATGCTGATTTATGATCAATGTTGGAAACAGTTGTGCTGCTTAATATTTTTTTTATAACCTGAGATACTTTTTTCAGGATTATTTGATGAATAAAAAGTTAAAAAGAACTGTATTTATTTAGAATAGAAATCTTTTGTAACAATATACACTACCGTTCAAAAGTTTGGGAACAATAACTATTTTTTTTTAAAGAAATTAGTACTTTAATTCAACAAGGATGCGTTAAATTGATAAAAGGTGATGGTAACGATTTATATTGTTAGAAATGTTTTTATTTTGAATAAATGCTGTTTTTATGAATAAATGCTGTTAACGTTTTACTCATCAATGAATCCTGAAAAAAGTATTTCAAAAAAATATATTAAACAGCACAACTGTTTCCATCATTGATAATAACTGAGTATCAAATCATCATATTAGAATGATTTCTGAAGGATCATAAGACACCAAAGACTGGAGTACTTGCTGATGAAATTCAGCTTTGCATCACAAAAATAAATTACATTTTAAAGTATATTAAAAAAGAGAACCATTATTTTAAATTGTAATAATATTTCATAATATTACTGTTTTTTTTAGTTTTTTGTTTTTTTAACTGCAGGCTTGATGAGCATAAGAGACTTCTTTCAAAAACATTAAAAATAGTACTGTTTCCAAACTTTTGACTGGTACTGTATATATATATATATATATACATATAAAATATTTGATCATTATTGATTCACATATCATCCTCTCATTTCCACACAAACCACCACAGTGTAGCCTACCATGCCTATTTAGTTATCTAAATGTAGCTATAGCAAATCGAGACAATAACATTCCACAGTTTAAGCAGATTCTTCTGCAAATTATGAAAAAATTAAAATTCAGATCCCCAAACCCTATGTAAAAAGCATACTCACCCAATCACCAACTTGCTACAAAAAGAATGAATCCGCTGCACTGTTTATACTTGATCATTATGACGTAACAGTCGACCACACAAGTTGAACATCAGCAGGACGTTGATTTTATATTAAGTCGTAAATATTACATGACTTACATTTTACTCTATGCGTTATATCGCTAACGAAAATAGTTCCAAATAAATCTATAAATTGTTGGGCATCTTTGAGAAACAGTTTCCCTGACTGAAAACTTTCCATAAGTTTAGTGGCTTCAGATGCTCTCTGAAGCGCAGACAGAGGAGCTTAACGATGACTATGATAACGATAACGATGTCTCTTGTCAAAAAAACTGCTTATTCAGCAGGTTATTATTGATTGAAAAAATGGAGAATAATAAAATTCGTATTTCAAACGCAACGCAGAGTTTATGAAACTCAACGCTGATTAAGAAATAAACCGATGGTGCAAATTAAGATTATATTTACAGTAGGGGTGTCCCCGACTATGGATTTTCATAGTCGAATCAGAATCGTCATGTCTTGCTTATAGTCGACTAATAGTCGAATCATGTGTATGGGGGTGGGGCTTTAACATTTCAAAGCCGCAATGTACAGAAAATCACACAAAGATATAAGAAAATGTATAAAAACATTTTGGATCAATAAAACTAAGAAATAACATAAATAACTCCAGAAAGGCCACAGACAGGATTTGCATTTCACATACAAATCAAATTAAATCGGCTAAATTACCTGTGCGAGCAGGCTCTATACACCACAACATCGATAAACCGAAAAAATAAACAATTAATTTACTAAATTAAATTAGAACAGAATATACCTTTCTAATAAATAAAAATACAAAACGAAATTAAAGCTGCAAGCAGCATTTATCGGGGTTCAAGCAGTTAAGGCCTTTAAGCACACAAGCATCAAAAGACATTACGTTTTATTTAGCAAGCATTTAACAACTGCCATCATAGATGAAAAAGTCAATTTACAGCCAATACATGCAGTTTGCCATAGGAAATATATGGTTTTAAAGCGTTTTTACAGTTATAGCACCTTTTTGCCTGAGTCTTCTTACAGTCTTGCCTGATCTCCACCACTTTTATTAGTAGTACTCAAAGTGTGCCTATATATATATGTGTCAAATTTGTTGTAAATATGTAATTTTGATAAGGAGTTTAGACAATTATATTCAGTGGCGTAACGAGCCAACACCGGGCACTTAAGTAGGATTATCAAGGCGGGCCCCTTGATGACGCAATTGATGACATTGATGACGCAATGTCCGCGAGTAGGCTACCATGAATAGGGCAGGATATGATCATACACAGCATATAAGAGATGAGATGACTAACAAAATCAGGAGGAGCCTACGCTCACCAAAAAAAAACAAAAAAAAAACACTGGTGACAGCGCACCATAACACATTGTTAGGCCTAGGTCCAAATACATAAAAAAGATGCTCTCTTACATTATAGCGGGATTTTCCGGGCTTTCCTATGTGCAACTGCAAAGTTGTCGATTAGATCAGGATTGTGCGCACGGGCATTCTCAATTGACCCTTCGCAGGGAGTTTGATTGACAGGTGATCTGACTAATCATAATCCGCCATTTTGTCCCACAAAGCAGTCAGGAGAGTTAGTAGATTAACTTTGGAGGATTTAAATTTGAAAAACAAAGTGTACTGACGTCTTAGCACTTTATAACAACACTCCTTTTATGTTCATTCATGTTTATTTTAATGCTATAAATTAACTAGAAGGAAGAGATGATCGGTTCACGAGCAGCTTTAACTGAGCCTTGAGTCTACAGTGATCTGTCAGACACATTAAAGAGTCACAAAGCGGTATTTATTGTTTAAATGTCTCTAAAAAATGACTACATTTGAAAGGTGAGACTTTTGGCGCTTTTCCATTACCAGTACCAGCTCAACTCAACTCGACTCGACTCGACTCGGCTCGCTTTTTGCTCCGTTTTCCATTGCAGATAGTACCTCCACAATAGTACCTGGTCGTCATAGCGACGCCGCAGGAAACTTAGGAAACTGCCGTGACTTAATCTTCTACGCGAGATACATCCGCTGCCACACACAATGGACAATGGAGGAAATCGAGTGTATGCTGTTTTTGGATGTTTTTGTTTTATTCAGGATACTCCGTCTGGCACATGCAATGATGACACAGTGAATAGTGACGATTCTCTCTGACCAATCAGCAGTCTGCCGTGTTTTCACGTCACATTTTAGTATCGCCTCAGCTTGCCCCAGCTCACTTAGAACCTCGCCGGAGGTGGTACTAAAAAAAAGTACCTGGAAGCAGGTACAGGTACAACTTTTACACAGTGGAAAACCAAACAAAGCCGAGTCAAGTCGAGCCGAGCCGAGCCGAGCCGAGCTGGCTGTAGTGGAAAAGCGCCATTTGTTTCATATCAAAAGTACTTGTCTGTCAGCGCGCAGTCTCCTCTCTGATCCGCAATGTATTTTTCACTGCGTGAGAACTTGGTGTGGTGTGAGAGTGGCGTCGCTTGTCAGACATAGCAACAGTAACTAAAGTGGGCGGGTCTTTGCGAATGGTCATTGACAGTATGGACGGGGATTCGCCAGTCCCAATTCAAAACAAATTTCATGACAATCCATCATTGTTTGTTTCAAACATGTGAGAGCATCAAAATGATCCATGGGTGAAATTGATTGGATTTAATTCATTTTTTTGTCAGTTCCTATCATAATTTTAACATTTTGGCGTTATTGTTTAGCTATTTACCTATGTTTTCAAATTTCCTGTGTTTTTTTGTTGTTGTCTCGATCGGACTAACGGCTTTGAAGATAAACACAATTTTTTAAAGCTCTAAATGACACTTACAAAAACCATAAGGTGAAACCTGGCATGTTTGGTATTGTTGGACTCTGCAAGGATTCAGGAGTCTTAGGAGGTCACTCCTGTGAAAAAACACTGGCTTAAAACTTCTAAGGCTCCTTCAAGGCATTGTGCCAATGACGTATACTGAGTTTTTTTGAGATACACCAATGTTCTCATAAACTATCATGGCACCCTGGACAAAGACACTGCGTGCCAATTTTCAGTAGACTAACAGTTGGGTGCGCTTATAGCTATTTTCATGATTTTTTTCACTGTTATAGCGCCACCAAGTGGCCAGTTGTCACGATTTTTTTCATGTCAACTCAGATTGAGCTTATGAACGTGTGCCAAGTTTAGCGAAAATATCTCTTTCCGCTCACAAGTTATAACCATTTTATAGTGCCACCAAGTGGCCAATTGTCATGATTTTTTTTTCACGTGACCTCAGAATGAGCTCATGAACATGTGTCCCAAGTTTTGCGAAAATATCTCTTTCTGTTCACAAGTTATAACCGTTTTATAGTGCCACCAAGTGGCCAATTGTTGCGATTGTTTTCAAGTGATCTCAGGTTGAGCTCAGGAAGATGTATCCCAAGTTTAGCAAAAAAATCTCTTTCCGTTCACAATTTATAACCGTTTTAGTAAAAGTGGCCCTGGTGCCATCAAATATTTTGGTTCCCCTTATCGACCGTTAATTGAAATTTAGATTTTTTTGGATGATTATTGATTGTCAGACTCCAGAGAATATTCTTGCAGTGGTTTGGTTCCGATCGGGCCAAAAACCTAGGAGAAGTTTGCAAAAATAGGTTTTTCAAAAAAATGCAATTTATTCGAAATTGGTGCCTGAAGGGCGAACAAATCGGAGATAGCCATTTTGTCCGCCTTGAGCCAAGGATTCCAACGATATAAGACACTTGATCCTGGGACAAACGGTGCGTTTTACGAATCCTTACAATTACAATAGGGTTTCAGCATTTCATGCTTGAACCCCTAATAAGAATGAAGGCTTTTTGCCAGTTATAGCGCCACCTATGGTCCGATCTCCATGAAACTCTGCATGCTTCCTCACCATGTTCTGACACATATGCTCATCAATTTTTGTGAAGTTCTGAGTTTTCCTTTGGGATCTATAGGCTTTTGAGTGTATTTTGCCACGCCCCTTTTCTAAATGACCCTGTTACAGCCACCCAAATGCCAAAGTTCAAGTTGATATTTTAAAAATCACAAAATTAGGCTATTTATTTAAGATTTTGTGCCACAATTACGTCAGTAGGCTATAGGTGTTCGATTATTCGGTGTTATATTATAGGTGTTTGTCAGTCACTACTGGAGGTGTCGCAACACGGTGACATGTTCCGCAACTCGGTGTCAGTCAGGTGACATGTCAGTGTCAGTGTGTCGCGATGTCAGTGCAGTGACACATGCCACTATCCACCACTGGCACATGCCAATGAAGACCGGATGTGCCACCGGATGTGCCAATACGCATAGTGACATGTGCCATTGGCTTCTGTGCGTCAGATGCCATGTCACTTAATGTTAAAACTGCTACTGGTTAACTTTATATTGTGGCAATGTGCTGCATGCAGGCAATTAGGGTTTCCCTCAATACTTAAGGATTCCCCTGCTGGACATATAAAACGCTTAAAGGGATAGTTCGCCCAAAAATGAAAATTCTGTCATCATTTACTCACCCTGAAGTTGTTTCAAACCTGTATAAATTTCTTTTTTCTGCTGAACACAAAAGAAGATATTTTGAAAAATGTCGGTAACCAAACAGTTGATGGACCCCATTGACTTCCATAGTAGGAAAAAAAAATACTATGGAAGTCAATGGGGTCCATCAACTGTTTGGTTACCGACATTTTTCAAAATATCTTCTTTTGTGTTCAGCAGAAAAAAGAAAGTCATACAGGTTTGAAACAACTTCAGGGTGAGTAAATGATGACAGAATTTTCATTTTTGGGCGAACTATCCATTTAATGTAGCTTAATGGACTAATTACAGTGATATATAAAAGACCAAACTCGCAGGCAAGCAGATGGACTCAGAATATGAACTTAAAGGGATAGTTCACTTTGAAATTAAATTTTGGTATGTTTTAGCTTACCTCAAGGGCATCCAAGATGTAGGTGTCTTTGTTTCCGCAGTATTGTTTAATTTGGACTTCTCTGTGCATGCTCTTTGAGGTGGTGACCATAGACTTGCATTATATGACTAACAGACAAGAACGGTTTGACCTAAAAATATCAAAATTGAAACTACTGCGGAAACAAAGACACCTACATCTTGGATGCCCTTGAGGTAAGCTAAAACATACCAAAATTTAATTTCAAAGTGAACTATCCCTTTAACGTGCAAAGCTTAATGCTGAACATTTCCCAGTGATAGACTGGCATAAAGTTGGCTTGACGTTGGACATTCGCACATTTAGGGACCGTTGTTCAATTATTTTTATTATTATCTCTAAAGTGTAGGCCAGTGGTAACTCTCTCCTAATGAGCTGATGATCTGGTTCAGGTGTGTTAAATAAGGGAGACATAAAAAATGTGCAGAGCAAGGGGTCCCGAGGACTGGAATTGAGAACCACTGGTGTAGGCTATACGACATTGGTATACACATTTCTAACTTCAATAGCATTTGAATAGAACGACTTACAGTCATAAAACCAACTATAAAGTGTTAACTTAGTGTCAGGCATACTGCGCACCCTTTGGATTTTTGATATTTATTCAAATAAATTAAAGTTTGCTATTGAAGTTAGAAACGTGTATGCCAATGTTGCATGGGCGAGGCTAGCCCCTTTTTAGGGGTGCTTCAGCACCCCTAAAAAGGAGCTCAGCACCCCTAAAACTTGGAGTAAGAAATGTTGTTATTCTAAAATTTTTGTTTGTCTTTGACAAGGTTAAATAATGTTCTTCATCTTCAATCCGCAGCAGCGCCAAGCAGAGCGCAGGTCAGAAACAGAGGCGTGTGTGTGTGTTTGTTCATCTGAGCCTCATTGGTCTTTCACTTCTCGTCAATGTCAGAATATTTGAGATGACCAATCAAATCAAAGTAGGCGGACTTTATGTTCACAGAAGCTGCTGAACGCGAATTTTACATGGAATTTTAGCAGCACGACTGACGCTTCAGTTTATAGTGCGAGTTAAGATGTAAGTAGCTAAACTAAACATTTTATATTTGACAGTTTTTTAGGTCATAAATGTTAAACGAATGACAAAAATAATTAGAAAACTAATAAACTTTTGTCTATTTTCGCCATTTTGAGCTGAAAATAGGCCTATATAACGTGTAATTATGTCATTGTGGGGGGACAAGAAACATTAACAAAGCCGTTTTCATAGGCACAAGATTAATAATGCATGTGTACATGTTGAGAATTAATATAATACAATTTGTAGCCTTCAGTAAATTAAAAAAGTTCAGCTTTAGGAGGGGAAGAGACAGGGCAAGATCAGGAGACTGAGAGAAAAAGACAGAGTGATGGAGATGAGGAGAGAGCGGGTTTTAAATCTATTTCTTATCCTTTTTTGGCCTTCAAACGTCTTGAAATGCACATATCAGAGAAATAAAAATGTTTAACCCCATAACAACCTCAAATTTATGACCTCTTTGATTATAAAGCCCTGTCTACGGCCATGTATTAGGCCTAGATCAATAATGAATGTGTACATATTGTGAATGAATTTAATAAACTTAGTTACCTAGCTTTCCTGGTAGCTTTGTCTGAGAAAATGATTCATAAATCAACCTATCAGTTGACCCTATGTTTACTTTCTTCACTGACAGACAAAAATGAAAAGCCTATATCAGTCAAAGCTCAGCTTTAGGAGGGGAAAAGACAGAGCAAGATAAAAACAAAGAGAAAAAGAGTGTGATGCTGATGAGGTGTGAAAAATAAACAGCTGCCCGCACATGGTTTTAAAGCTATTGTTATCCAATTTTTTTGGCCTTCAAAACATCTTAAAATGCACATATGTAGATCAGAGAAATCAAAATTTTCTCGGGGGAGCATGCCCTCGAACCCCCCTAAATACCTCACGTTTGGGACCTCAGTGATTCTAAAACCCTGCCATATGCATGTTACTGGATGAATGAATGAAACTAGTTAATAATGAGCATTAGACCATAAAACTAACTTTTTTTTCCCTCATTGGGGGCTGAGCCCCCCTAAAATGAAAATCCTAGAATCGCCCCTGCAATGTTGTATGCAACTTTGGAGACGGTCCCTAAATGTGCGAATATCCAATGTCAAGCCAATTTTACATTTATTAGGCTACATTTAGCAGACGCTTTTATCCAATGCGATTTACAGTTAAACTAACAATAGGAGGACAACAATATGCAAGTGCTATGACTCTTCCCAGTTTAAGCTAATGCAGTACACGTAGGCATAGCCTACTATACTATATATATATAAAGAAAGAAAAAGAGAAAGAGAGAGAGAACAGAAGAGAAAAGAAAGTGTTAGTATTAATTGATCAAGTGTTGATTTTGTGCCAGTATCACGAAACGCTCAGCATGAAACTTGCGCGTTAAGTTCATATTCTTAGTCCATCTGCTTGCCTGTGGCCTATATAGTAGCCTACAGCCTACATTCTCAATAAGGTGCGAGTTTGGTCTTTTATATCACTGTATTAGTCCATTAAGCTACATTAAGCGTTTTGTCCCGACAGAAGAGGAATCCTTGAGTATGAGGTATTGAGGGAAACCGATTATAATCCTGTTCATGGTAGAGAAAGCTGATGACATGTAGTAGGCTGCACAGGGAAAGTAACAATGGTGAACAAAGCATGGTTAGCAATGCCTATTTTTTTCAAGTAGTGCAATTCAACAGGTTTTTTTGTTTCAAAAACATTTGGCATTATTTTGCTTCCATACACTGCATGTCGAGCGCGAGGGACAGACAAGCAATGCACAGATCGCTACGCGCGTCTCTCGATATAAATGGGAACGCGAATTCACCGCATTATTATGAACGCGGCACTTGGGAGTTAACACTGTACGCAATACCCCCAACCTCACACCAAATGTCAGGCCCTATAGATAGGCCAGCCTATATAAATATCATTGTAAGCAGACATGTGAAATGTACCTTAGAGGAAGACGCTGATATCTCGATTGAACTGATCCTTATCCTTGAAGAATGCACTTTCACAGCAGCCACGAGTAACAGCAGGCGGTTCAAGTTTTCTGTGCAGAATTTGATTTGACGACAGTCAGGAGACTGATACTTCATCCAATCGCGATGGATAAAAATAAAAATTTAAAACAAAGCATGTAACGATTAACGACCACAAACAGAATGAAATAGGAGTAAAAGTAAGCTACCAATACATCACTTAAAATGTACTCAAGTAAAGTAAAATTAAACAATTTTTAAACTACTCAAAAAAGTACAATTTCTGAAAAAAAACGACTTAACTGTGAGTTTGTAATTCGTTACTTCAGACCACTGCAAGAGACCACTTCGAAAGTGAAGATCGAGACATTCTCATGTTTTCTACTGTGACGTCACTGAAACATTTCGCCTCTGACGACAGAAACCATTAGCTCCTCTCCTGAGCGCGCTGTATTGTGACGTCACTGAAACATGTACATAGTCCGCCATGTTTATCTCCTCGCTAGTGCATATTCGGCTAAGAAATTGGTTATTTTTTTCAAAGCTACTAAAGTTATTCAGGCAAGAGTGATTTTCTGCTTTTATTCTCATTAACAGAATAGACAGCAGCAGGTAGCCTACTGTACATTAAGCTGTTGTCGCTTTAATTCACAGATATAATACATGTTTTTATTTTTATTTTTTTATAGATAGGCCTATATGTGAATTCGTTTTGTGGCGTCCCATTGCGTCACACACATCCAGTGTAAACATGGAAATATATATATATATATATATATATATATATATATATATATATATATATATATATGATTATATCAAATACATACATTGATGGCTCATTGTTCATAGTTGATCAGCATACAATTTGACAAGCATTAAAACCATTGTTGCATTTATTCCCCTTACCAGTACATAACATGTGAAAACAAAAACAGTACCGTTATACCTTTATTTAGAGATTTTGCATCGGTTAATGCAGTTTCACTGATCCATTTTGTCTTACTGCATTAATATTTACGAGGGGCACTTAAATAGCTTTTTTTGCTTTCAGCACAGAATAATAAAATATAAGCATAAGCTTGACACACATGGATTTATTTAAATAATGCTTTCAATGATTTGTTAAGGGCAACTTTATTCTCTTACTGGTTACAAATCAGAATATATAAATAAATAAAAAACACACAGGAACACTTTCTGGAACCCATCATGCACAACAGCCTTTAAATTTGTTTGTTTGCTTGATCCCTCAGTAGAAAAAAATACATGCAAAAAATGCCAGCCAAGTTGCACATTTGAGGTAAACCTCCTTTCAAGTGAACTGGAAATCTACCTGCTGATTATAGGTGTGGTTCACATAATGTCTTGTATCTTGCAGAAAGCATAAATTAGACCCTTCTTAGACTACCATGCTTGGCTGCTGCTTAGAATGTAAAGTGTAGCATAACCATCTTGATAATTCAACCTGGTCTCACAGGATTCCATGAAATGTCCACGGGCCCTTAACTCAAAATCCGTGGAGCCATCACGGAATCGCCCCAAATTCCGTGATGCGGCCACGGATATAACTCCAACGCAAGTCAATGACACTGACCTTCCGTGGTCCACACACGGATACCCGTTTCATTGACGGAATACAGAACTCACTCAACGGACGTGCTTTCTCATTTGGAAACGCAACATTTGAAGTATTTGTTTCTTTTCCAACATCAAATGCCATAATGACATTAACCTGTCTGTTATTGTAGCTATTGCATTGTCCTGTCATCATAAAATTTCAGTTAGTCTAACCAAAGTCGCGTGATGGCACCACGGACCGCAACAACCTGACCTCACTCATGGACGTTGTAAAGTTTCTGGCTTGTTTAGGGACTTATAAGCTTTAGGTCAACCGTGTTGCAATGGCATGTAATTGGGTGAATGACGGATAAGGATTTAAAATGTGAAGAAAAAAAAATTGGCAAAAAAAAAAAAATTGTAGGACTTTCTATACTTATTAGAGTGTTGTGTATGTAATGCAATGATATTTACACTTTTCAAGAATGTAATTAATAATTTTTTTGGTGAATCAGATATTTTTCCCCATGAAAATGTCATTCCTGGGTAACGTAATGAATTTTTAAATTAACTATATTTCTACCATTGTTGGCATATACAAATGTACTGATCTCCATATTTGGAGCTCAACAAACAATTAGTGCTTGCAAAACTACATTTTAATCACAATTAATATAATCAATTTGGAATTTCATATAGACACGGGCTCATATTTGGCTGCTGATAACTCAAAATTCAGAACCAAATAAATAAAAAAACCTGGAAAATGTTTAAAAATGTTTTCCAATAAAGTAAATAAAACTTGTTTTATCATTAACTCAACAAAAAACTGAGTTGTGTAATCTAACACACAAATATGGGTTAAAATAATTGCCCGTGTCATTGTTAGCCAGAATGACATACTGTTAGCCGGAAGGACATTCTGCAATATTTTTCAGGATTACCATAAAAACCATCCTCAGTATCATTTTTCTTTCCAACACTCAAACTTGAAACAAAGTAAGAGACACTGACAAATTTTTAATGATTTAAAAATCTGTAAAATTATAGTAAATCTGTAAAATTATAATGCTAAATAAACAATGGCCAAGGCTATAGTCCAACACATTATACAGCTAAAACATTTAGGGCCCTATTTTAAACGCGTAGTAACTTTGTGGGCGGATCTTGCGGATCCCGACGCAAATCTAAAATGTGTTGGTCTGAAGTAGCTTCATTATTCATAGGTGTGGTTTGGGCGTAACGTGAAATAAACCAATCAGAGCGTCATCTTACATTCACTTTAAGAGCAGGCGCGCTTGTTCCATGGCGAATTGCTATTATAACGGCGGATTTGCCAGATGCACGCCAGGAGCGGTTCACAGCCGAGGAGACCGACGCTATGCCTATTTTTTCACATCTATGAACACAACAATGATTTCTCTCAGTCTCGTATGGAATATTTTTGCTTGTAATAATGTATGGTTTGCAAAAATGTGAACTGCTAGCGTCTGTGTGTAGATGAGAGAATCAAAGTGTGTGTGCGTTGTGCTCACGCTACATTATGGTCAAGCATGCGCCCTTAAAATAGCATCTGAATAACGCGCCACTGAATTTAGACCCGGTTTTTCCTGGTCTGTGGCGGAATTGTTTTCTGAAACTGCAAAATAGCACCAGGGAACGTTTGCACCGGAACACGCCTCCTCTTTTCGCTGAACCGCCCCCGGGAGCGCAAGTTCATTCCCTAATTTACCGATGTGCGTCTGTGGAGGGAAAAGTCCGCTGTGCGCGGGTGAGAAATAGGAATGATGCATGCGTCGCTGTACAAAGTCAATTGCGCTAGGTGCAAGATACAGCCCTTAGGCTTATTGCAAATGAGTCAAGTCAAGTCATCTTCATTTATACAGCGCATTAACAATGTAGATTGTTCCAAAGCAGCTTTACAGTGATAATAGGAAATTAAAGTAACAGAGATTGTTTTGGCTTTACAGCAGCTCTAGAATAAAGTTATTGTCCAGCTAAAGTTAGTTTTGATTGATTCACTTCCGTCGCAACGATCATTAGTTATTAACTTAAGGGCCGCTAACACGACACCATTCTAACAGAAAACCGTTAAGTTCTTTCTGCGCAAACTTTAAAAACGCAAACCTGTGAGAACGCTGATGGCGTGCACATGCTACGCGTTTAGATTATAGGAATGTTTATAGGAGTGTGAACCTATTTCAATTAATATTTCAAGTTTGCTTGTTACTGATACATTATCACTCCACTGAGTCATCACTATAATACCTTGCTCTCTTTTGTCCAAGATACTCAGCCCTAGCTTCTGCATCTGCGTTTATCCTGGCTCTGAACCGTCTCTGCCTCTCTTTATTAGACAGAGGCATCTGGCAGGACAGAATTGACCTTAAAACACCAGAAGCTATACTAAAGCTTTAAGAAAATGTTGATAATTAATAAATTTGATTACATTATTCATGATTTGACCATTAACATTACAAAATTCAATTTAATGATAAAGACCCATGGTGACTCATTGAATCATATGAAATCAAGTTGAATGACAGCAAAAATATGGCAAAAAACATACAATTATGTAAATAATGTTAATTTTAATAATATAACTATAATAACCTTGCCTAAAAGTTTACAAATGTTAATTAAAAACTAGATTTTTATGCATATGTCATTCTGGATAACGGATGACATGTCCTGGCTAACAGAGTTTTTTTGTTATCCAAGAATGATATGTTGTTATCCAGGAATGACAAAACAAATATTTTTCTTTATAATCAGGCACTAACTTAACCACCTATGGAAAACTACAATTTAGCTATCATCGCTTAAGGTAATCTTTTAGATCAAATAGATAGTTTTTTAATTTAAAAACATTATGAATGTTTTATTAGTGTTATCCAAAAGGACACATGATATTGCTACAAAGTGCACCAGTGACTGAAAAGGTCAAAATATCAACATTTTAAGAGACGCTTCCTGACCTTTGCACATGTTCTGGTGCTTCTTCAGGGTCTTCTTTTTGATACAATATTATGTCACATGACATACCAAAATGCATTATGGTATAAAATGGTCATTGATGTCTGTTATCCAGGACTGACATTAGCGAAATCACAATTTGGAGACAAAAGTCTTTCTGTCATAAAAATTTAAATAAGCTTAGTATTACCACTATATTTGTAGGTATTGTTGAATACATCAATACAATTATGCCCAAGTAGATTTTAAATACTTTTATTTATATTTTATACATTTTTGTTGTATTTTTGTATTCAGATTTTAAGCCGGGACAGTTACCCGGAATGACATTTTAGGACTTTTGAGCTCAATAGTTCCTTAAAGATTAATTATTTATAATAAATTCTAACATGAGTAATTAAAGAGGGGGAAGTTGAGTCAAATGTATACATTTTTAATATTATGAATATGCTTTGGACACCAGAATTGACACGCCACGTCATTGACCCAATTAACTTGACATTTTGTCTCGTCCTGTCATCATAAAATCCAGTAGACTTTAGATCTGACTATAGCCAAGCAAGCAATAGGTGTAAAACGCCATCAAACTGGATTTTATGATGACAGGACAAGACAAAATGTCAACTTAATTACATGCCATTGCAACACAGTCGACATAAAGCTTTTAAGTGTCTAAACAAGTGAGCAACATTACAACATCCAGTGAGTGAGGTCAGGTTGTTGAGGTCCGTGGTGCCATCACGGGACTTCAGTTAGGCTAACTGAAACAAACTGAATTTTTATGATGGTAGGACAATGCAATAGCTACAATAACAGAGAGGTTAATGTCTTTATGGTATTTGGTGTTGGAAAATAAATAAATACTTAAAATGTTGTGTTTCCAAATGAGAAAGCACGTCCATTGAGTGAGATCTGTTCTCTGTCATTGAAACGGATATCCGTGTGTGGACCACGGAAGATGAGTGTCATTGACTTGCGTTGGAGTTATCCGTGGTCTCACCACAGACTCACTCCGTGCTCCTATCACAGATTTTAGTTCTAACTATAGCCAAGCGAGCAATAGGTGTAAAATGCCATCAAACTGGATTTTATGATGACAGGACGAGACAAAATGTCAAGTTAATTACATGCCATTGCAACACAGTTGACCTAAAGCTTATAAGTCCCTAAACAAGCCAGAAACTTTACAACGTCCATGAGTGAGGTCAGGTTGTTGCGGTCCGTGGTGCCATCACGGGACTTTGGTTAGGCTAACTGAAATTTTATGATGACAGGACAATGCAATAGCTACAATAACAGGCAGGTTAACGTCATTATGGCATTTGATGTTGGAAAAGAAACAAATACTTCAAATGTTGCGTTTCCAAATGAGAAAGCACGTCCGTTGAGTGAGTTCTGTATTCCGTCAATGAAACGGGTATCCGTGTGTGGACCACGGAAGGTCAGTGTCATTGACTTGCGTTGGAGTTATATCCGTGGCCGCATCACGGAATTTGGGGCGATTCCGTGATGGCTCCACGGATTTTGAGTTAAGGGCCCGTGGACATTTCACGGAATCCTGTGAGACCAGGTTGAGACGTCTGGGTTAAGCCGTCAATTCCAAAGATTGGTGAAGTAAGAGGAAAGATTGTTTTTGTTCAGAAAAACAGCTTTAAGCTGGGGATTATTTTGTCTGAATCAATGTAGAACTGGTTCTGCTCTGAGTCTGAGCTACTCGAGTGGCACAAGCTTAGGTACACGTAAGGTACACAAGTGGTTTTCTTTATTGCCAAAAACATTGGCAAAGGAAATCAATCCCTGGTTGTATCGTCATCTTGCAAAGGAATTTAAAAAGAATCCCAGGCCTTGTTTTGGGATCATAGCCATGGACTTTCCAGTTTTTGACTTGATTCAAAAGGTCATCAAATTCAATAGGCCTACCTAAGATTTACTTTTTCCAATGGCTTCATCAAGCAATTAATGTTCTCATTAATTGCTTTCATCAGATAATTGAGAATTTTTAAACTGGCAATGATATAAAACAAATATTTCAAGTGTGTTATCTTATTTCAATAATAACAATTATTTGTTGTCCTATGGGTTTTGGAACAACATTAGCATGAGTAAATTATGAAGAAATAATAATTTAAAAAATAGGCATGGGCAAAAACATCTATATGGCTCAACAGCTAGAAGTTTCCATTTTGATTAATTGCTAATTCATTTTTATTTTCAGCAATGTATCTTGATATTGGCAATAAATGTTTTAATATTTTTTTAACGAATGATGTTAAATTTGATTCTTTTTTTCTTCACAAAAACAAAGCAAAACAACAACAAAAAAGCAACGAGCTAGGCTGTCAATGTGATATTTTGAGTAAAAGTTATGTTTATGTTTGTACAATTTCTTCTTCAAATTATTATGTTTCAGTGCTTATGTGTACATTCTGGAAATCTTATTCTAAGAATACGAGATTTGAGTGTCACTCTGTCAGTTGTAAATACTGCATGTGGAAAATGTTTGAAGTTGTTCGTGTTTAGCCAGTCATTATGCAAATAAGTTATACATGTGTTGATAATATAATGTGCTGAACTGTAATATGCATATTTTGTTAGTAAATACAGCGACGGAAGCCATCACATCAGCATTCTTTCCTAACATATTATAGGCTACTTCTTTTCAGGAGTACTGCGTCAAAAAACGTATTAACACACATTTGTTGGAAAACAATGGCATACAATGTCAATTACTGATTGGTGTGTCTTTTTAACATTCTTAACTGTCTGATGTGGTGTATGATCATTGTTGAACTAAATAAAGCATTGCAATCAATGGCTCATTAGATTTTTGTTGAAAACGACAAAGTCAACATGAAACCATTATATATATATATATATATATATATATATATATATATTTTTTTTTTTTTTTTAATTTTTTTTTTTTTTTATGCATACTCTTGGTATTAGCTTCCATCACTTTATCTATTAAAACATGAACGAAAGCTGCACGATATGGAATACTTGGTGTTGTTTGTCGCATATATTAATGAGCCTTACACAAAACACAAATAATTCACTCTAAATGCATTGTGTGAACAAAGCAATAATATAGTAGTAATAGGCAAAATTAAAAACAGGATGTATTCAACTCAAAAATAGCCCTACATGAAAATAGCTTCTTAACATGTCCATAGATCATTTGCAAAGTTGTGCTAATTAAATTTAAGTGTGTTGTGAACCCCCAGTCTCGCTCTACTACCGTAATAGCAACAAACAGCAGATAGATGGCGCTGTTTGAATGTATACAATAATCAATTATTTACAGTGCATTTCAAATTAAAAAAAAAAAAAAAAAAAACCAGCAGAGTCATGTCATGGCATTTTTATTATGGACACAGGTAATCACAGGTAATTACTACTATAGAACATTAATTTGTAAAATACATTTGATTTAAAAAAAAATAATAATAATTATGGAAAATTAACGATCACTGATACAATTTACAATAGTCAAGTCACCTTTTTACAATACGGATTGGATCAAAGCAGATTCACAGTGGTAGCATGAAAATAACACAACAAAGTTTGTTTCTAGAAGAAAATTGCGTCATCTTCCACCTTAAGTAAGGCAGATCAATAATATTGTTGAATATTAAATGTCCCCAACTAAGCAAGCCAAAAGCCAAGGCAACAGTGGCAAGGAACCAAAACTCCATCAGGTGACAGAATGGAGAAAAAAACCTTGGGAGAACCCAGACTCAGTCGCTCAGTTCTCCTCTGGCCAATGAACGAACAGTGTATGATTATGACTCAGGCAGCATTACAGATCAGAAGTCAGATTGGATCAGAACATTCAGAATATTTATCTAGTTCCATCTGATTGGAAGTCGGAGTCACGCTGGTATGTAGATGAGTTTGTTGAGGATCAGTGCTGATGGCTGTCGTGTCGATGAGGCCTTCACAGGGCTGATGAGGCTGGCACTTCAGGGATGCATTGTGGATGGGTCCAGGCACAGGTCCACCACCTGATCTGGATACGGCCCGGATCCGGCTGACTTCAGTAAACCTTGGAATAAACAGAAAGACTAACATTAGCGCAGATGCCATTTTTCTTATGATGTAACGAGTACATCAGGTGTTATATACACAATACTAATTTTTTTGCAATGAACTGCAATGAAATTGCAGAAAACAACCTCATGGAAAGGTGTTTTACACCTGTCTCAATGCATGCAGGGAACTACACTGCGACCAAAAAATGGTCGCATATGCGACCTTTTGAAATGCCATTGAGACCCTAATTTTTAATGGGTCGCAAATGTATCACTGATTATTTTTGTACCTACCTTATGTTTTAGGCAATATGCTATGATTTACTATGAGAATTTATTTAAACAGAAATGTGTATTTTAAGAATACGTTTTAGAACGTGCTCTGAGCATTCAACACATCAAGTTGGGTTCGGTTTTCGGTACGCATTTTCAAACCGAACGGTTCGTTGGACCATTTTTCCTGCTGACCAAAATTTCGTTATTTCAAATGTAAGCGCGCTCATAATGTAAGAGACGCCGGCGCGACCACAACATTGCCCAACATCAAATGGCAAACGCAATGCAAGCGGAACGAAACTGCTCGTTATAGTGTGGTTGAAGGACCGTTTATCAGTTTGGACCAGTGCAGCGCGAGCCGATCGTGATCATGCGACACTTTTACTACACAGCGCTAATCCAGATCCAGTAAAGAGATCATTTGAATTCGCCACAGAAGTAATAACATCGCTGTGAGATCTAGTGAGAAACATTCACATTTCTCCGTTATTAACGGATCAAACAGCGCTGACGTGGAAACCAGGAAGAAACATTGTGCCATGAATGAACTATCCCGTGTCCACAGATCAGCAACATTCACCATGGATTTACTGTAGTAACACTAACTGCAACCATGGAAGTTTAGGAGGAATAGTAGGCTATAATGCCTTCAAGTAACATTACGTCGGTTTTATTTTGACATTATGAATACAATTCAATTTCTCTGGCATTTCTTTCTTTTTGCTGTATCGAAAACGTACCGAACCATGACACAAGTGTATCGTATCGAAACGAACCATGAATTTTGTGAACCGTTACACCCCTATACGGACCCGAATTTCGACACCAATGGCTCGAAGAATACCAGTAGTTAAGGAACCAAGATGGAGCAATGGACTGTGTGTACTGTAAATTCTGTGGGCCTTCAATTGCAGGACTGTCCAAATTTGTAACTGCGTCAAAACAATTCAAACACGAATCATTGAAGCTTCACAATGACAGTATGAAGTAGAGGGCTGCATTGGGATTGAGTCCCGCCGGGTCCTGCGGGACCCAACGCAAATCTCGCGGGAGCGGGCGGTTTGAACTTTGCTGCGGGCGGGAATGGGCGGCTAAAAAAAAACACTGCGGGATCGGGGGGTAGCCTAGCGACATGATGGAGATGTCAATAATGGCACTTTTCCACTACACAGTACCAGCTCGGCTCGGATCGACTCGCCCCGCCTTTGTTTGGTTTTCCACTGTGTAAAAGTTGTAACTGTATCTGCTTCCAGGTACTTTTTTTTCGTACCACCTCCGGCGAGGTTCTAAACGAGCTGAGGCGATACTAAAATGTGACGTGAAAACATGGCAGACTGCTGATCAGAGAGAATCATCACTATTCACTGCGTCATCATTGCACGCGCCAGACGGAGTATCCTGAATAAAAACAGCAAAAACAAAAACAAAACCATCCAAAAACAGCATACACTCGATTTCTTCCATTGTCCTGTGTGTATGTGTCCAGAATACATGCCGGCCAGGGAAACGAAACAAACAACCCCATGAATCTATTCAATAATAGCAATACAAATACATGTTTTTTCCTGCGGGACGGGAGAAGACACAAAATCAATGCATCTCTATTATTGTGCGGGAATAAATTCTCAGAGTTTTGCGGGTGCGGGAGGGAGTGGACATACATATTGCGGGAGCGGGCGGGAGTGTAACACATAGGCCTACGTCATGTGCAGTCATGCAGGGCTCTAGTATGAAGCACGCGAAGTGTAGAGACAGTTGTGTACTGTATTTTCTATCTATCCCAACCAATGTTAAAGAAAACAAGAAGGCATGTGGTTTAAAAGATGGCAAGTAAAATAAAAAGCACATCTGTATGCAATACAGTTTAATTATTGTTCATTATTATCCTTACTATAAATAATTTGTGCGACCAAATCATGTTTTGCGCCAGTAACTGAAAAAGTTAGTAGCGCAAGTGCCACCAGTGGAAAAGGTTAGTGTAGTTCCCTGGCATGTCTTGTGGGTTAATCTGTTACATAACATTAAACAAGATCAACCCACAGCATTCAATATAGAAACATCCTTTGTTCCAAAATAAACCGTTAAAAAATTGTTAAACACGAATTGGCTTAAATGCCATTTTAATATCAACTAAGTTACCAATTATTTATGCTCTCAAGCTTCAACAAATTCATCAATTAAACTAAACACTCTAAAATGCCACTCCCACAACATACCAACAAATGAAACATCCTGTTCACAACATTCCTTTCAAAAAGAAACTCTAAAAAGCATTAAAGGTGTTGTTCCAACCCCGTAAGACTTTCGTTCATCTTCGGAACACAAATTAAGATATTTTTGATGAAATCTGAGAGCTGGCTCACTTCTTCATAGGCTGCTAAGTAATCGATATCTGCCAGCCCATAAAAGTTAGTAAAAACATCGTTACAATAGTCCAAGGGACTACAGTGGGTCAACCTGAAGTTTATCAAGCGACGAGAATACTTTTTGTGCAAAAAAACCCAGACTTTTTTCAACTATTCATTTTCTGCTGTGTGGGCCTCTGAATGAGTTCATGAGAGCGCCACGACGCATGTGCGAGAACTGAGAAGATGATGCTCGCGTTCATTTGATGGGAAAGTGTTAAAGGTAAGCCATTCATTTTGCGGCACTGGTAAGGCACTTTTACGTTTTCTCGTTGGTTTCTCACGATTCAGACATCCAGGAAATGCACACTTTAGAACCATTTTAAACACTACATTGAGACCCATCTGCGTCATCTTCTCAGTTCTCGTGCATGCGTCGTTGCGCTCTCGTGAACTCGCATCAGAGGCCCACACGGAAGAAAATGAATAGTTGAATAAAGTCGTTATTTTTGTTTGTATTTTGCGCACAAAAAGTATTCTCGTCGCTTGATAAACTTAAGGTTGAGCCACTGTAGTCACTTGGACTATTTTAACAATGTTTGTACTAACTTTTCTGGACCGGCAGAATGAAATTGCCTAGAAGCCTATGGAGGAGTGAGACAGCTCTCAGATTTAATCAAAAATATCTTAATTTGTGTTCCGAAGATGAACGAAAGTCTTACAGGGTTGGAACCACATGAGGGTGAATACAGAATTATTTTACAAGAAATGATTAATGCATTACAGAATTTAAATTTTTGGGTGAACTAACCCTTCAATATTTTTGCTTTCAAATGCCTAAAACTTCAGACAACAGGTTTATAAACGATTCACATGATGAATTTAGGAAGATCACCGTTGAGTTGGTGGCTGTTTGGTTGGCATTGCAGTGGATAGAAGAAGTTAAACCAGCAAAAGTTGTCATATGCTCAGACTCTAGTGCAGTTCTGAAGAGTTTGCAGTCATTTAAGCCACAAGCAAGACAGGACATAAAATATGAAATACTAGAACTTCATTCACGGATTTGTCAGATGGGGGTAAGGGTAAAATGTACATGGGTTCCAGCACATGTGGGGGTGAAGGGAAATGAAACAGTAGATAGGTTGGCAAAACAAGCCAGTAGACGGTAAGCTGTGGATATAGCAATTACAATAAGTAAAGCAGAAGCCAAAGAACAAATCTGGTCAGAAATTAATAAAAAATGGCAGGTATATTGGGATGGAGAGGAGAAAGGGAGACATTTATATAACATTCAACAAAAGGTTGGGACAGAGAGGGTCACAGGAAGGAATTGAATGGAAGAAATTATCTTCACTAGATTAAGAATAGGACACTGTGGGTTAAATAAGTATTTACATATTATGGGTAAGCTCATACCAGGTAGGTGTGAATTTTGTGATAATATTGAATCTGTGGAACATGTGATTTTTGAGTGTCAGAAATATGAGAAGGAAAGAACAAAGATGAGAGAGGGCATAAGAAGGTTAGGGGGACAAGAAAGGTAGGGACACTTAAAGAATTGCTGGGGAAACCATTAAATTATATGGGTACACTGTTATTTCGATTTTTAAAGGAAACAAGATTGGCAGAAAGGATATAATTATTATTATTATTATTAATTTTATTTTATTTTTTTGATGGTTTAGTTTAGTGGTTCTCAACGGGGGCGGTACCGCCCCCCAGGGGGCGTTCAGAGAACAACAGGGGCGTTGGAAGCAACATTTTTGAAAGGGGGGCGTTCAGGTGTTAATGGGGGGCGTTCACAAGTTTAAATATATAACGCAAATTTTTGTTCATTTACTTTTATTCATTTAAAGCATTTAGTAATTTAGTTGTAATAAACACTTTAAGTGGGCTATTTAAAAAGTGTTAGGACTATGTTTTTGTTAAATTATGTTGTAAAACATATGCGCAGAGTATGATATCATATTGTGGGTGCGCGTGAAACAGCAGTGCTCAAAAAACAAACAAACATTCGTCCGCACCCGCTCTACTCCTGACCGCAAGTCCACCGTCAGTGTTGTAGGTAGGCACTACGCAGGTTTTTTTTTTTTTTTGTGTTCATTTCTATTGCATTATGATATTGAAAGCAGTATCAATAATGTCAAAAATATGATGTGTAGTCAAGTTCGGATGTGTGTCTATGCTGTGAGTGTTCTCACCGATACGCTTGTTGTGATTCGCGGAGTTTTGACGACTTGATATTATTTCTTATTCAAAAGTTTAGAATGCCTAACATTCTAAAATCTTCCAGTTTAATGCGACATGTAGCCTATCGTTACTTTTGCAACGACTCTATTATTTTTCCAGTCATAGACCAGCGCTCAAGCACTGACTACAATCCAGTGCTGAGAAGAATCAGCATTCACACGCTCAGAAATGTGTTTTGCGCTGACAACAATCCGGTGGTGCCTACCCAGCTAGCAAAAAGTCGTCTATTAGACGTTGAATAGACGTAAATCTTCAACGTCTAATTACGACTTTTCAACGTTGAAAACGGGTCGATCTTCAACGTCTTGATGGAATATGTTAAACTCTTTAAATTTATTTGAGATAATAATGAACATGGTTTGGTAGTTTGTTTTTTTCCGTTATTTTAGCATGTATAACTGACTTATCCTGTCTTAGATGACCAGTTGAAAACACGTAGTCAAACAGTCCGGCCGAAACTACTTAGTTGAAATCACGTCATAAACCAGTCCAAGGCGGACCGACTTATTTTCAACCATATTTCAACGTTGAAAGACGGTAATTTTTTACTGGGTAGAATCATGCAGCGGAGGAATGGAAAGTTGACAAGCCATTAAAAAGTATTGACTTAAGAAACACTTAATTTTTTTCAAATATTTTCAATAAATCAGGTTCCCATTCACTCTGGTGACGAATTTTAAAATGAATTAAACTAAATTCTATTCATAAGGTAGGCCTAAAACTTTTACATTTTTAGGCATTAACTAATTCCAATCCCTAATACCAAAATGTTTTCTTTGTTCACCAAGTAATTTACTGGTCAGGCATTATTGTTAACTCGCAAGTAAGGAGAAAATGACAATTTGATGGATAATTTAAATATATTCTGCAATCACATTTTGGTAATGTATTCATTCCGCCATAACATCTGAGCGCGAAACGCTGCTTGGGTAGTTTCAAGATATAAAAATAATTAATAATACAATAATAATTTAATTGTTCATATGCGTTTAATCTTGTTTGAAGATTTTTTTTTTTTTTACTGATTATGAACATGACTCAAACCAAATTAATTGTAATTGTATTAATTATACCATTGATGAAAACAAGCTGATACCAAGGTATTTTAGGCCTACAATTCTAACATAATTTTTAATGAAAAATCATGATTGTATTTATTTATTTTTCGAAAGTAAGGTTAATGTAAGCAGCTTCTTGCAATACTCTCCTAAATGCGTAATAAAACCTAAGTGCAAACATTACCGCTTTAATGACCGTCCTTTATTTTTCAGTGCATTTGTTTTACAATATATGGCTATTACTGTCATGCAATTAATATTATAACTATTATTATGTAGTAGTGTAATGTAGACAGACACAACTAAAAGAGGTTTGAATTTTTTCTTTGTTTAATTTGCACACTGAATATGGGTTGGCGCTTTTAATTTTGAACTCTCAAAGTGCACCAGATTGATGAATTTAACATTAAAATGCACAAAATTTTCTTAGGCCACCCACCACAGATTTACCAAAAATCATGTGAGAAAAACTGGTATTGTTATGCCAATGCAGTTTATAGCTTTTTTTTGGACGAATCACTGTGGAGTATAGTTCAATTGTATTAATAAAAGTCAATTTTGCACTTATTTCATCTGTTACCTCTTATTGGTCGCTCATTAGTTTGGTGGTGGGGGGCGTTCAGGGACCTGGATATTGGATAGGGGGCGCTGGCCCATAAAAAGGTTGAGAACCACTGGTTTAGTTATTTATCTCCGGCCCACACTCCAGTACAGTAGGTGGCGGAAATGCACCATTAATGTTGGATGCCAACCGCCGTTAAACAACAACGAAGAAGAAAAAGAATTTCGGAAGATGGTTGAACTGTGTTCTCTGTTACAAGTGACTCAAACACGTCACTGAAACATGCAGCGTGTCAATCACAACCATTTCCAATATTAATAAAAACAGTCACATTTAAAAGTACAGATATAATAAGTTACTTATTTTACCCACATCAATTCAAATTGATAGTTAATTTTAAGAATTCCCAAAGATTGCAGCGAAAACTCACCTGTATCTGACCTCTGCAACAACTGAGATGTAGTGAATGAGGTAAAAAAAATCCGGTTGGTGAACAAGCTTTTAGTCAACTTGACGGAACCTGTGAGTCAACACGAGGAAATACAATGAGCGAATCTTCTATGTGCAAAACACTCTGATTCGAAATACACTCAATAATCTTAAATTCGTGACAACATCGTGAGTAATTCACCCTATTATCAAGATTTCTTAAAACATGAACATAAGCGCGACGACATGGCGCAAGATCCAAACCACAGACGTATTAATTGTAACGTTATATCACCCAAATCGATTCAATTTGACATTTAATTTATTGATTCAAAGATTGTGGTCAAAACGTACCTATATCTGGCGCTCTGCAACCGAGTTGAATTTAAGTGACTGAGGTAAAAACAGGAAGTAGCCTACAATGAGCGAATCTTCTATGTGCAGAAATAAACTCAATAATCTTAAATTCGTGACAGCATCGTGAGTAATTCAGCCTATTATCAAGATTTCTTAAAACATAAACAAAAGCGCAACGAAATGGCGCGAGGCCGGCAAAATCCAAACACTGAATAATAATAATGAAAACGGTGACATTTAAATCACATACGTATTACTTGCTATTTATATCACCCATATCAATTCAATTTGACAGTTACTTTTTTTAATTCAAAGATTGTGGTGAAAACTTACCTATATCTGGCGCTCTGCAACTGAGATGAAACTGAGGTTAAAAAAAAAAAAAATCTGCTTTGGTCCGGTTGGTGAACGAGCCCAAGAAGTTTTTTTTATTATTATTTTTATTATTAAGAGAACAAGAAAATTTAATTTACAGCATGCTGAAATCATATTTAGGAAACCATGAAGTACATTAAACCAGAGATCAACATTAATTGAGGCACACGTGTTTCACAGATATTCAGAGTGGCTATATATAGCTTTTTATTAAAGCTACTCAACAGTTTCTTTAAATGTGTGATTTTTAAAAATTGTCTGATGCTATTAAAAAATGTAATGGGATAGTTTGGTTCCAGACTAAAGCTAATTTTAGACTGAGAAGTTTTATTTTAAAGAAGTCTCATTTTAAACTACGTTTTAGTCCAGAGCTGCGTTTCTCAAGCGCATCGTGAGCTGAGTTGATCATGAGACCATTGGTGGCAATGCTTTTTGGAAACAGTCCAGGACTCTTCTGGGTCCGACAAAGGAGAAAGCATGAAGTGTGAAGGCAAAAAAAAAGAAAAAGAAAAAAAGAAAGAGCATAAGGACATTAGGATAACTGGTGATGCAAGATGTCATCCACTGTTTTTAATACTTCTTCCACTCTACATCCTCAGGTGGGTTCATCTCTACTTTCTTTTTACCAACATCCATCCAATTGGTGCTGAGGACTGTGCCTCCTGATTCCATGAAGGACTTGTTCATTGCCCGCTTGACCTCATCCGAGCCGTCTGAGTAGATCTGCTGGAACAGCTTGTTGAGAGCAGCATCCCCCTCCACCTTCTCGCTCTTTTCCTCCTCTTTTATTTCACCTACCAACTTGTCCCAGTTGCGTGTGTAGTGGGAGGATGATGGGTACTGGTTGGGAGTAAAGTGCTTCACGTTAGAAACTGTGCCTTCTCCTTGCAGTTTCTCCCACCGTGTGGCTGCAGTCTTCTTCATCTTAATCTCTATCTTGGTTGAAAGGATCCTGTATGTGCTCTGTTGTGTGACAATCGGATGCAGAAGATAGACATTTAGGCAGTAATCGTCTCCTGATGGAAGCTTTACCACAGCTGTCAGCTCTCTCTCACCAAAGCTGACAGTTACATCCTCCTTCTTGGCGTCTTTTACCATGATGGTAACGGCAACATGAGACTCTGTCTGGTACCAGTCATATTTGACAGAAAGGGTTGAAGATTGCTGCAAATCTGAAGTTTTGTTTGGAACGTGTGTCGCCATTTTGTTCTCACAGTGCTGAATCCATGTTTGAAATCCTTCAATAGAGCAATCAAACTCTTTTCCAGCTGTGAGGGCCTGAAGAGCAGTAATGAAGTTATGTAACGTTAGATGATACTCAATTCCTGTTCTTAAGAAGGCAAGTGCAAGACCTGGCTGCAGCTGCTGGGCTTTCTTGGCATCATCAATTGCTTCTCAAGCGCTCTCTCTGGATCCTCATCTACGAAATTGTCAAAGAAACGTCCGCTCTCAGTACTTTCCTTCAGAAGCCGTAGAAAGTTCTGGAGGAAACGGAAACGCTAAAGGAAGTCACGTGTCTCTTCTTCTTCTTCTTCTTTGTGCTTATTTGGCGGTTCGCATTCTTAAAAAGAGCATTACCGCCATCTACTGTGGGTAATAGATCAGAGACAAGATACACTACGTCACGTGTCTCGCTGCAGCCTGTAGCACCATAGACATCGGCTGCGTCCGAAACCGCATACTTCCCTACTATTTAGTATGGGAAAAATAGTAGGCGAGCGAAAAAGTATGTACGAATCCAAAAGAGTAGGCGAGAATTACCTGGGTGACGTACTAATTATCGCGAGATTCGGACTTAAGTGCGTCCGAATATGCCTACTTTCCTACTATATAGTAGGCGAAAACAGTACGTGAAGGAAGCAGTACGTTCGAAACATCAGTATTCATAAAAGAGTAGGCGAGAAGTTCCCGGATGGTTTACTGCTTCCGGCCAGATTTTCGAGTGCTCGACCGATGCAGAGCCCGTCTACGGAGAGCCTGCCCACTCCCTATTAAGCCCTATTGTACCGAATTTTGGTTGTAGTACCACCAGAGATCCACTGGGGGCGCTCGCCATGAGTGCAAAATGAATGGGAGTCAATGGGGCTAGACGGCTAAATTTGTCTCTTTCACCCGATTGCCGTTGAGAAATCTCAGATCTGATTGTAGATTTTGCAAGTTCAACATGGGTTTTAGGTCGAAAGTTGAATGAACGAGTACTTATGTCGTTTTGATTTCTTACAGGTTGAGTTGTTGTTGCCCATAACACGCTAGCATTCTGCTAATGACGTCAGCATTCTGACGTCATTGACATTTTGAAAGACTTTTTAAAGCAAATAAGTGACTCTAAAAAATCTAACACCCAGCAATGTGTAATTTCTTTGCATCTCCTTTCGAATACAACATTCAAATTACTAAACAAAAAATTATATCCTGAGAAAAGTGGATTTTTATTGGTATAGCTCCATTGACCTCCATTCATTCTGCACTCGTCCTGTGAGCGCCCTCATATGGAATCAGAGTGGAACTGCAACCAGTTCAGAAGCCGGAAGTGTAGTGAGAGTGAAACTTCTCGCCATATTAGACATTCTCTGACCGATGGATACTCTTCTATCCCAGGAGGCCACGCGAGAGGATACGTCATTATCAAACATCGCAGAGATCGGCGACGCGGGTGCTTTCAAATGTGAGTAAACACGGGTCCTTGTGTTAAAATTGCATGTGTTGAACTACTGTAGAGTAAACTGTTGAATTGTTGAAGGTGTAAAGACGTTACACAGTATAGTATAGTTGTGATTTTGCTGTAAAAACACGTTTTATTATGCCGTGTCCTTACTGGAGCTCCCCTGTTAGCTAACGTTATAACGTTAGCTAACAGGGGAGCTCCAGTAAGGACACGTAAGTTACGTCTCTAAAGTGGATTTACATAAACCATATACATCCTAAAGACGCTTATTTTAAATGTACATTTACATCTGACAGGAAAATCTTCAGTAAGTATTGCAGAAGAGCACATCACAACACGAAATATCTGAGTGATGAATGTGTGCTATTATGTAGAACAAATCTATAAAGTAACTAAACATAAGTTATCTATTTTATTTGTCCATTAGTACTGTTGATAAATTGAGGAACATTAATGTTGGATAAAAAGTTAAAACAAGCTCATAAATCAGAGGTAATGTGAATCTTGTCTGGATGTTACAGGGACAGATGAACAGATGTGTGTTTATCCAGTGGAGAGTGGCTCATGAAGCTGAATGCTGCCATCAAAGGCTTTGAGTGAGTATATTACAGAAATGAATAACTACAACTATTTAAATCTTAAGTTGTAGTTATTTTAATTATTGTAATTTCAAACAGAGCTATTACAGCACTTTTCTGATTCTTGATTTCTGTGCATTTGCTGCACAGCTTTTGTGGTGGAGCAGGACCTGCAAGGGAAGATGATGGCGGCGTTTGTGGAAAAAAAAGCGGTTTTGTCTTCTAAATAATACTGAAATCAAATGACATTGTGCGGTTAAAATGACTGCTTTTGTGTTATGTTTGTGCATTTTGTAGGATCTGAAATGTCAGCAGGCTGGTGTGAGCGCTGAGGACAAAGAGCCCAGAGATGAATCCTGGAGATGGTGCCATGGATGAGTCCCTCCATCACTCCACCTGCCCTTACGAGTCCCTCCATCACTCCACCTGCCCTTACGAGACCCTCCATCACTCCACCTGCCCTTATTGCCTCAGATTGTGAAGCACAACACATCACGCAACAACCTCAGCGCCTTCAGCCTACATACATGATTGTAGTTTGAATAAAGCTTTGTTTCATGTGTTGACTTGTATATGCATTTGTTTATTGTGTGATGGTGACTTTAATTCATTCTTTTACTAATTTATTAATATTTCTCGTTGTCAGTAAATACAATATAATTTAATTAATGCTTTAATTGTTTGAATGCAAATGTAGATATGTTCACTATATACACATGTAGAGTGTATTCAATCCTGCATAGCTATGTCATATGACATACATCACATTTTGTTTGTTTTATTGAATTGAATATTTTCAGTAAAAAGTAATATAATTAAGTATTGGTCAGCATTTATCGTTGTTGTTATTATTTTATGTTTTGGGGTGGGATAGCAATGCAATTCATTCTGGGGTAATATTAATTTTAAATATTAATGATACTTACATTTTTTTAGTATAAAATCAACAGTTTTCTCCAAAGGCAAATCTTCGCACAGCTGCCCTTTGTGCAGACATGACAAACGCTGAGGAAAACCGTTCTAGGTAGGGCTGTTGAGTTACTGATGTTATGAGGTATATATATATATATATATATATATATATATATATATATCTCAATCATGGGTTTGCATACATAATATGAGATTTTTTACACAGGAAAAAAGAACCTAGTACAAGGTTGAATATCTTAATATATATTATATCATGCCATGATGTACATACATAAAAATAAATAAATACATTTAAAAAACCTGAATTAAGTTTAATATACAAACTAATCACAGCAGTCAGATCACGCAGTTGTCACTCAAGTGATCATTTATATTTAACTTAAATTCAGTTTTTAAAAAAAATATATATATATATATATTTGTACAGCCCATAGACAGTAAAGAAACAAAAAGTTTCAAAAGTTTTTAAAATATGCTTTATGAGTGTTTGTGTTCCCGATCTGCTCTTAACTTTATAAGTAAAGCATTAGACTTGTGGAAGAGGCCTTTGTGATGAGATTCAATTGTTTATTTTTGTTTGGAATGTCCCTACAACCCAGCTAGAAATGTTTTGTTCTAAAAATGTTCTGAGAACATTACCATGCAGTGTTCTAATAATGTTTTCAGCAGGTAGTTTTATTTTTGTTCACAGAATGTTCTCTTAAAAGATAGGATAACATTCTCTAAGAACACTCTAAAAATGTTTTGTGATGAACTTCTATAAAGGTTTAATCATAACATTTTTAGAACATTATCCCTTAATAAAAAATTTAGCGGGAAGTTTTATTTTTATTCTTAGAATGTTCTTCTAAAAGTTAGGATAACATTCTCTAAAAATACTCTTAAAAATACTAAACATCCTTATAAAGTTTTTAGTGGGAAGTTTTATTTTTGTTCCCAAAATGTTCTCTTAAACATAAAAATCTATAACATTGTTAAAACATATAGTTTTATTAATCTCAAAAATAAAACATCAAAATCTAACAAAAACTACAGTAGATGCCCAAAACTACATGAAGAACTCATTAAAGTCTATTGTGCAATCACACGTCTTGACTGCTGTTTGCTCAGAGCGCTCATCATCAGTCTTTGCCTTTCTTGGTACTTGCAGAAAAATAATAGTCGTCTGCATTAATAGGTGTTCTACTGTTCTTCTCTTCTAGTTTTCCAGCTGCTCTCCCAGTTAGCAGAATTGAGCTCTATTCTCTGTGTGCATGGTAGAGTTTTTCCTCATAGCCTATAAAAGAAGATCATGCAACAGTGTAAACAGAAAGAATACAAATACATATTACACATATCACAAGCAATATTGACTTTGAAAACTTTATTAAAAAATTAGCCAGCCTAATTATTAATCAGAAATTATGAAAAGATTAATTTATTGAAAGTATAAATATGATACCTTATGAGTATCTATCTGTCTCTGTAATTTAAAACATATAGGCTACTTAATCCACATGTTAATAACACAACTAGAGGCTAAATTATGTGAACAAACTTTGATGTTGGCTTGAGAAGTGTGAACCTCGAACCAAGACTCGAACTCAGGTCACCTTGAGCACAGCTGCAGCATGTCACAGCACTGCCCACGAGGCCTTTGCTCTGACGTAACAGCTCATTTTCATCAGTTATATTGTCTATGGATCGTTACATTTCTTACAGATTTCTGCTTGTTTTAAATCAGATACAGATAAAGTAGCACTGCATTTGAATGCATTGGCGATAGAACAATTTCTAGTGTGATTTAATCATACCGGTGTAGCTTTTTTCTCCTCAGAAGTGCGAGATATAAACTCGCAATTGGCTGTTAGAAAGTCAGAGTCACAGGATAAATGAGCAAATCTGCGAAAAAAAAGAAGCAATTCTGGCTTATTTATTTTTTTTGCAGACTTTTCTCAGAATTGTGAGATATCCAAGTCAAATTGACCATTTGCAAAGACCCGCCCCCTTTAGTTACTGTTGCTATGTCCAACAAGCCATGGAGCTCTCACGCCACACATCATGTTGTCAAGCAATGAAAAATACATTGCAGATCAAAGAAAAAACAGACAATGCGCAGAGACAGAACAGAACAGGTTACTTTTGATATGAAACAAAGTCTCAACGTTTAAAATGTGTAATTTTTAAAAGAAATGTAAAAAATAAATACCTGTCAATCAAACCCCTCAAAGGGTGAATTCTGAGGGGAGTAAAAAAGTCAGCTCACAATTCTGGGGAAAAAAAAGAAAAACTATATAATTTTACTTATGGAAACAGACAGTATAAAGTGGACTTCAAAGATTTCTTATTCTGTAGCTCCCTGTGGGATTTTTTTTTGATAAGTCCATAAAAAGTGCATCTATCCATCATAAAAGTGCTCCACACGGCTCTGGGGGGTTAATAAAGGCCTTCTGAAGCGAAGTGATGCGTTCGTGTAAGAAAAATATCCATATTTATAACTTTATCGACTAAAATAACTAGCTTCCGGCAGACAGCATATGCAAGTCGAATTACGCCCAAAGAGTAACTGTTGTCGATGTACGACGTAGGAGTAGCGTAAGCTTTGACGGCTCTTGCGGTTCAAACAAACAGGGCTAGGCAATAATTTCAAGCTCCTCCCACATTTCTCTTTAAAAAATCTCGTTTTGACTGGTGTTTTGTTTTTCTCCATCTTCTGCGCTTCCGCGTTCGTCAATATGTTGTGCGTCAGGTCATTTTCTCACTTACTCTTTCGCTGTAAATCGATGTGTACGGCCGTGTGTCGGAAGCTCGTTATTTTAGTCGATAAAGTTTTAAATATGTATATATTACACAAATGCATCGCTTTGCTTCAGAAGCTTCAAATTTTTTAATTATTCTATGTTAAATTTAACTCTTCCATCATATCTTGTTTTAAAATGAATCACGGGGACTTGCCATCCTAGGTCAAATTACCATAAATATAAAATAAAATTACTATAAGATAAAATGACTTCAGTTACTTTACCATTGCATGTAGCCTATGCTAACGCATTTCTGGAAGGGCCCTTTGTGAAGGGATTCAGTTGTTTGCTTTTAGTTGGAACACCCCTACAAATGGGATTCTCCCCTCATTTACTCTCCCTTATGCCGTCCGAAAGGTATGGTCGAATAATGCAAGTGAATAGACACCAAAATGCTGAAGGTCGAAAAAGTCTAAACACACATCCTGACAATAATCCAAGAGCATTGTAAAGCTCATATGATAACTGTGGAAAGAAAGTCAGATATACATCTGGGTTGGCACGAGGGAGAAAAAGAGAGATCATTTTTATTTTGGAGTGCATTGTGCCTTTAAAATTGACTATGGTTTTATATACTGCAGTCAGTGGATACTTACTAGTGATGGACTTGTTTCTCTGTTGGTGCCTGTTCTGCTCCGTAAACATTGTTCCAATGCTTGAGGCTTGATCTAAAAAATAAAAAAAAGTGTTAATGTGTGTTAACAGACTATTGAACTGGGTGACATAGGACAATGTTTTAATGTGTTCCTTAAGGGTTATATAAATCTGGAGAACCCTTACTAACATTAACCATGGTTTTGCTACACTAACCAAATGGTAATAAATTATTGTAATCAACCCACCATAAAAACATGGTTTCTGCACTTTTACTATAATAAAAAGCATGGTTCATTTAGCAAAGGACCCTGGGAACCTAAAAAGAACAGCTCATCCAAAAAATAGAGTTCTCTCATTGTTTACTCACCCTCATGTTGTTCCAAAACTGTATGAATTTCTTTTGTATAACCTTAATTAAGATATCTTGAGAAATGCCTTCATTGTTTTGTTTTTTTCCATACAATGGGTTCCAATGTTTTATTCCCAACATTCTTGTGTTTCAGTAAGCTAATGCCTGCAAAAAATATGATAGCATTATAATATAACAATATAATATGTAATGCTAAAGTTTACAGTGGCTTCATACATTTATTTAAAACATTAAAAAATATATATTTTTACAGCCTGCTACTCAACAACATCCCTAAAGAAATCCTCAAAATGTTTCATGCAAAATGTTCTACTTTTGTTAAAAAGTTAATTGACAGGAATGAAAACATTTATCTCAGGACTTAATAATATCCTCAACACATTTTACGAACACTGATTTGATAATGTTCCTCCTCTGTTATTATGAAACACTGTGCCAATGTTTTTTTGTTTTGTTTTTGAGAACATTGTATAATCTGTTATCTCAACAACATCCTAAATACATCCTCAAAATGTTACAGTTAAAATGTTCTAGTTTTGTTAACACGTCACATTACAAGAACGTTTTATAAAAAACACTCTATCATCTCAGGTCTCAGTGATATCCTCGAAACATTTTACGAACGTTGATTTGATAATGTTCCTCCTCTGTTATTATGGAACATTGTGTTAATGTTTTTTTGAGAACATTGTATAATCTGTTATCTCAACAACATCCTCAAAATGTTAGTTAAAACGTTATATTTTAGTTTACATAAAACACCTTTGGAATTCACCCTAAATGTTGAAATTAGGTGCTATTTCATGTTTTTAATATAGTGTTTAATGTTCCGTTTGTGGTTAGCATTGTGCTGATAGTGTTTGTAGTTATAGGCTATACTCAAGTGCAAACTATGATGAATCTTTCTCTTATAAGCAATAACTGTGAAAACGTCAGTGATATTTAATTTCTTACTTGTTCTTTAAGTTTGCAAGCGATATATTTTATGCAAAGCCATTGTTTATAGATAACAGATAACAGCAACAAACAGTTTTGATCAGATTAGGCTCAACCTAACCACAGGGTCTACATTTCACTAAAATGGTAGCCCCCAAAACTCAGACATACCAGATAAGAAAAAAAGATTGCATGCTAGAAAATTTACATTTTGCAGATCTACAGGGTCTGCAATGACCATCAGTAATAATTCCATACAGTTTATTACAATTAACCATTTTGTTTACATAATCTTACATGTTTTTTACATGTCTATACACTCACCAACCACTTTATTAGGTACACCGTTTCTGTTAACGCAAATATCTAATCAGCCAATCACATGGCTGCAACTCAATGTATTTAGGCATGTAGACACGGTCAAGATGATCCGCTGAAGATCAAACTGAGAATCAGAATGGGGAAGAAAGGTGATTTAAGTGACTTTGAAAGTGGCATGGTTGTTGGTGCCAGACTGTGACAGGTGCTGAGAGACGAGGCAGAGAGAGAATCCACATGCATATATGACTTTCATAGCAAAAGGCAAAACATCAATAATCCAAACCAGAAAACTGGAAAAAAAAGTCCACATGAAAAGACAGGAACATCTAGGAACTCCTGATCCAAAACACAAACACGATTCAACAACGACTAGAAAAACAACTGAAAAGCACAAGCTTAAACAATGGGCAATGGCCCATTTTAGTGGTGGCCAAATGACACTTTAAAATCAATAAGAGCTATAGAAATGCATATTAATACTTACAAGTAATTTAAAACACTCTGTAATTCGCATCTTGATAGCATGCAAGGATATTTTATACGCTTTATATTTATTTTTTGACTAGTTGGGCATTCTACAGCCTTTCATCAAACTTCTCAACACACAGGACACAGCCCACCTCGGATTGTTTTTAATCAATGCACAAATCATATATAAAAACAGATTAACACTATCTATAGGCTACCTAAATTCCGATAAGGTGGGCAAGGCTCAGCCCACCCCTGCCCATGCCTAGATCTGGCCTCAAGTGCAAGTGTGTGTCAGCCCCTCACTTACACTGACTATAAGAAGAGGTGCTTCCTTTAATGTGAGAGAAGAACACACACGAGCATCTCGACGAGCCGTAGGAAAAAGAAACCAGTGCTGAAACACCAGACACCTGACATTCTTACAGACACACAGAGGAAGGAAAGGGTAAGCTTCATCTGTAATTGTATTTTCTGGTCCATGGAATTCACAGGAAAATTAATGATGTTGAATTCCCGACCCCAGAAGACTATTGAACATAAAACCAGAATAATATATTTTGATCAACTTGACATAAGCAATTGATAATGTAGGAAACAGCAGTGTACATAATTTCATGAATGTACTAAAGTATTTGGTAAATTGTTCAAAAGAATGAGAAATTGGTTTTCATGTGACTAGATGGTAAGGAGGTTGAACAAGAATTTTTGAGAATTTCAAATTGTGATCTGAGAAAAGTATGGAAGCCCGGAACCGCAACGTAAAAAAAAATAAAAAATCCCTATATATATATATATATATATATATATATATATATATATATATATATATATATATATATATAATTACGAGATTAAAGTCGAAACTCTACGAGAATAAACTTGGAAAGGAAATTCTGCAGGTGTTGGAGTGGACATTAACTACCGGTGTGTGCCTGTGCCGCGCTTGTGTGTGTGCGACGTGCGTGTATGTGTGTGTGTGTGTGTGTGTGTGAGAGAAAGAGAGAGAGAGACTGTGAGAGTACACGATATACATTCTGATTTGTACATTTCTTGATATGCCGCGCTTGTGCGTAACGTTTACTGTTATTACGTAGTATTATTAGCCTAAACAATAAATCATGTAATCTGGCTTTCATAACTCAATGCCTAGCCTCTTTAATAACCCCATATTACACACTGAGCATACAAGACTACAGTATACCCTTAGAAAAAATAAGTGTATTCAAGTGTGCTATTATTGTGCTTCTTTTAAACTTAAAATAAGAAAATAGCCTACACTTTCAGTCTACTTTTTATGTATGTCTTAGAAATATCCTACTTCATGTACTTCTCAGAAATATAGCCGACTTAAAAATATATACTTAAAATTACACTTAAGTAGAAACTATACTTGACAGAAATTTGTAAGGCCTATATTTGGCCTATATCTTTTGATCGAGATATACTTACATACTCTTGATTGAGCAGCCTATTAAATACTCTTTTTTTTAACATAATTTTACATACTGTCTTATAAACTTACATTGTTTGAAAAAATAAAATGATTTATATAGAAAACAGATCTATTCTGTTTCTAATTCTGATTATCTGAGTTTTTGTGTAGGTTAGTCCACACTGGTAGGAATTTACTTTAAATCTTAATAAAATTATCTTGATGGATACTTATATTTTTGTAAGGGAAATTATACTTCGTTTAATAATTTTGTTTATAAATGCAAGGACATTCATAACCTTTAAGTGTGGCTTTATACAACTATTTAGCGCAATTATATGCAAATTTACATCAGGCCAATGCCCAATCACATGATATCAGTGAGTTCTTATTGCGCCCTCTACTTGTACCAGAACTAAAACACTGCAGCAATCGACACTATTTTCTGGATGTCCATTAAGATCATTTTATCTTTTTGTTGTTGTTGTAATAGTAACAATTGTTTTAAAAAGTCAGCTAAATTAGTCATTAAATTTCAACTAAAGTAGTTTTTCAGTAAAGTAATAATAATAAAAAATGACCATTGTTTCCTCCAACTATAATTTCTGTGTAAATACACTGATATCACCTCTGTACCGCATTACTTTGTAAATGCAGTTTTGTACTAATGTATTGTTTTATTCTGTGCTAACCTCAGACAAATTAGAAGATGGGAGTTCATGGGGAAATCCTGTGTATCCTGATGCTGCTGTGAGTTTAAAAAGTTGAATTCATGTATTTTTAATATTCTAAAATTGGGTATAGGTTGTTAGGGTTTGGTTAATACAAAAAGGAATGTTATTTTATATTTATATTAAATACTGATCACCACAAGTGCTCAGTAAGGAATTTAATATAAAGCTATTTTTACAGGTCGTGTCCATGCTTTCATTACATTATTATGGGCAGGTTGATGATGTAATGATGTCCTTACCTGCCCCTGTGAGGTTCATTCAGATGTTGTAAAAAAGGAACAGGATTTCACATCAAATTTTATTGTGCACCACTGATGTCAGAATTTCTACCCGCATTCTCCTCTGAATTCTATTCAAAAGTAGCCCGAAGAGCCTTCCTAACAAACTTCTGTTTGGATTCCTCTAGTTTTTGACTCTAAGATGAAGTCTGTTATTTCCCATTGCATTTATTCATTTGGCCCTTGGCAGACACTTATCCAAAGCAAATTACAGCAGATTCAAGCTATACATTTTATTGGTGATGACGAACATGTGACAAGTACATTGCTGACCTGGTATTCTGATTTTTCCCCCACAGACTGCACAAGAGTAGTCAACAAGAAGTGTTTAATGATGGGAAAACACTCAATCTCCCTGCAAATTATAAAATTGGCTGGATGGAAACTCTAGATTCTGAAATGTTAATTTCTACCCTCACTATTCCTGGTACCCATGATGCCTTGGCTCTTTATGGAGGAGCAACAGCAGAATGTCAGGCATGGTCACTAGAGGACCAGCTAAAGGCCGGGATACGCTACTTCGACCTCAGAGTGTCTGGCATTGGATTAATAATTATGCATGGACCGATTTACCAATTTACATCATTGTCAAAAGTTCTCAGCACAGTCAGGACATTTTTAACTCAGTTCAGAAATGAGGTAGTGCTTCTCAGAGTTAAGCCCGTTTCTCCTATGAAGGGAAAAGTTCAGAGTTTAGTTGAAAACATGATTAGAAATGATACAGATGTCTGGGTTAAGCCGTCGATTCCAAAGATTGGTGAAGTAAGAGGAAAGATCGTTTTTGTTCAGAAAAACAGCTTTAAGCTGGGTATTATTTTGTTTGAAACAGACAAAAAAGGAGACTATGAAGTAACTCAAGTTAACAACAAAGAGAGAAAGATTGAACAGCATCTTAATCAATGTAGAACTGGTTCTGCTCTGAGTCTGAGTTACTCGAGTGGCACCAGCTTAGGTACATATATGTCTATTTTTTTATTGCCAAAAACATCGGCAAAGAAAATCAATCCCTGGTTGTATGGTCACCTGGCAAAGGAATTTGAAAAGAATCCCAAGCCTTGTTTTGGGATCATAGCCATGGACTTTCCAGGTTTTGACTTGATTCAAAAGGTCATCAAATTCAATAGGCCTGCCTAAGATTTTTCAGTCTTTACTTTTTTTTTCCATGCATGGGTTCATCAAGAAATGAATGTTCTCATTGCTTTCATCAGATAATTGAGAATTTTTAAACTGGTAAATGATATAAAAACAAATATTTCATGTGTGTTATGTTATTTCAATAATAACAATTCTTTGTTGTCTTATGGGTTTGGAACAACATTAGCATGAGTATGGCAATTTTTTTGTAATTTGTGTTTTTTTGTTGGTTTCATGTGTTTGATGTCATGCATATTATTTTCAACAAATGTTTTGATTTAGTTACTGTAATAAAATGTAAAAGCAAAGATAAATATCGTTTTTTAATGTTTTAATTTAAAAAAAAATAAACAAGTTTCAAATGTACTTTTCAAATATACCCTAAGTAATATGTATTTTTAATACTACTACTACTACTAATAATAATAATAATAATAATTTCCATTTTAACTCAACATGAAGTAACTCCTGCAAGAAAGATTCAAATTATGTGAGGTTTGACCTTGATAAAATCATGAGGGGTCATCTCAGTGATAGCTATTTCATGGTTTGTGGTTTTCTTTTCACAAGATGGTTGCAGTTTTCATGATGAAAACAAAATGTTGGTTGTAATTCAGAAGCAGAAAACATATTCAGTAACCATGCATGTTCACATATTTTCAGTCATGATTCATCAAAAATAATTATTCTAAATGTATGCATTGTATTACTTGTTTCATTTCAGAGTAACAACAATTATGTGTGTTACAGCTTCTGCTTAAAAATTTAGCTGTGTAGTCTGGGCCTTCAAAATGTTGTTTTAACCAGTTTTGAAAATGGCAGTTTTACACAAGGACACACAGTCTTAAATTAAAGGAAAGCAGCTTCAAGAACGATATAGGCTAGCACCTTTAGTGATAGTATTTGCTCATGGTTTCTATACTGCACTGTTTCCATTTACCAGGCCTTATTCATTGATATGGTGGAGACAATTTAAATTCAGTTCAAGAATTGAGGTAACCAACCCTGATAAAAGAACATCATAAAACATTCTGTACAATACCAAAACTGAACTGCATGTTACAATATATACATTTATTTATCTGCACATTGAAAGCCTCCTCACATGGCGGAGAGGTGACTTTCATGCTAATGTTAAGTTACATGAGAGTCAGTGAAAAATTAAATCCATCCAAATGTGTCTCACCCCTCATATATATTTACTGATATTTAGTTGGCTGGCTTGTATAAAATGAGAACAGAACGTTGCATTAATTTAATTATATGCCATTTTCTCCTGTTTAACTGTTGCTATAATATAGCCTAAAAAGTTTAAATGTTGACTTTGTTAAGCTAGAATGGATTGAACGCATGGATTATTAAGCAATATAAAATATGCAAATGTCAAACATATCAAGAAAACAGCCAATTGTATGTCCCAAATGTTTGCATAAAATTTTAAAGTTCTTATAAGTCCTTTATGCAGAACTATAGGAGTGTCAGAACCGTGCTGTGCTCAACAAGGGTAATTTTGACCCAGCAGGTTGGGTTTTTATACATTAACCCATCTGCTGGGTTGTTTTTAATCAGTGCTGGGTCAAACAACCCCCATGCTACAGGTTATTCATTTTAGATAATAATAATAATAAAAAAACGAATAAAAAAAATACAAAAATATTAATAACAATAATAACACTACTGTTTATTGATTCAATTAAAGTGTTTATTCCAGGAAATTAATATAATCATAAATACATTCATGTTTAAAAAAAACAGTTAGACATCTGCAACATAAACGGAGGCCCACAAAAATCATTTGTGCTAAAATGTTGGTATGTTAAAATATTATAAAATGGTAAGATTCTCAAAATTCAAAACTCTACACTTATAAACTGTAAAATAGCCTACAGCTTAAGATTCTATTCACAAAGAATACAATAAAAAACACATACTGTAAGTACATACATTGTAATTCACTTAAATAAGCAATCATTTAGTCCTGTGCAGCAAAAATGGGAGGCACATCTCTGCGTATAAACAGTAAGTACATACATTGCAATTCATTTTAAATAAGCAATCATTTAGTCCTGTGTAGCAAAATAAAAACATGAAACTCTATACCTATAAACTGTAAAATAGCCTAGCTAAAAATTATCTTCACAAAATGATAAAAAAAAAAAAGTCAACTTTTCCAGAGTTTCCCCATTCACCAAAAAACTGTCCAGCCATTCCAAGCTCCAAGACAAAGGGGAAGGGTTTTGCTTCTCTCTGCCTTTCCAGGTAAAGCACCATGTTGGTTCCAGACTAAATGAGGGAAAGACAGTATCAGACACAGATAATTATTTAAAAGTGTGTCTTAGGTTTTCATAAGAGCAGTCTTAAATTAGTTAAATACCATCTTAAATTAACTTAAAGAATTAGTTCACCCCAAAATATAAATTTCCTAATCATTTACTCACCCCAGTGCCATCCAAGATATCCATGTCTTTCTTTCTTCAGTGGAAAAGAAATTAAGTTTTTTTGAGGAAAACATTTCAGTATGTTTCTACACAAAATAGACTTAAATGGCAACCAACTATCCCAATGTTCAAAGAAGGTTCAAATGTCCGTCTCAATGCAGCTTCAGAGTCTCTACACAATCCCAGTCGATAAATAAGGGACTTATCTAGCGAAACGATCGGTCATTTAAAAACAAAAAACAAAAAAAAATATTTATATACTATTAAACCACAAATGGCTGATGGTTTCGCTAGATAACACCCTTATTTCTCGACTGGGATTGTGTAGAGACTCTGAAGCTGCATTGAGACGGACATTTGAACCTTCTTTGAACGTTGGGATAGTTGGTTGTCATTAAAGTCCATTCTGTGTAGAACAATCCTGAAATGTTTTCCTCAAAAAACTTAATTTCTCTTCCACTGAAGAAAGAAAGACATGGATATCTTGGAAGACATTGGGGTGAGTAAATTATTAGGAAATTTTCATTTTGGGGTGAACTAATCCTTTAAAGAGTTGTGAGAAAATGAAATGCGTGTCAGATTCAAGCAGCAATAAAACGATTTATCGTGCAGCCCTACAAACAGGTGTAAAGAAATGAGCCTGCTCTTTTTGTCCCCTGTTGTTTTACTTACCGGTTGTACATCAATGAATGAGGTTCTTGCCTCTTGAATAGTTGGCCGAAAGGTTTTGTGGCCAATCTTGTACACAGGCGGGGGAAGAATGACAGGCAGGATTGTAAGTGCTAGTATGCCTTTGGAATCTAAGAATAGAAAAATGGCAAATTAGAACTTGTTCGTTCATCAGCTTTTAAATTAAACAAAGTGCATTTCTAACTAAGGTCAACTTAGAATGAGTGAAATTAGCTTAAATATATAACAGTTAAATATGTACTCTGGTAATCTGAAAACATTTAGTGTTATTAAAGGTATAGTTCACCTTAACATGCAAATTTACTCACCCTCATGTCAAATTTACTCGCCTCATTTACTCACCCTCACGTTGTTCCAAATAGGGCTGCAACAAACGATTATTTTGATAATCGATTAATCTAACGATCCTAACCTTTAACCTTTGACGCTGGAAGGAACGTTCAAGAGCCAAAGAGGCCTTAAACTGAGGTAAATTTCAGATATAAGAAGCACAGCACAGTACAGAACAGCCGTCAGATTCTTTATTTAGTGTGACAATTACATGAATATCTAAAATCTTTCTTCTTGGTCTTTTTTTTTTTCTTTTTCAGATGCCTCATGGGAATTAAACGGCACATATGAAGTGGTTTGTCTGACCTGTCCTGATTGTTTTTTGATGTGTTTACATTCTATAAAATTATTTTGGTAACACTTTACAATAAGGTTCATTGGTTAACATTAGTTAACTACCTTAGTTAACATGAACTAAGAATGAACTGCACTTCTTCAGCATTTATTAATCTTAGTTAATATTAATTTCAACATTTACGAATACATTAAAATCAAAGGTGATTTGTTAGCATTAGTTAATGCGCTGTGAACTAACATGAACAAAACAATGAACAGCTGGATTTTTATTAACTAACATTAACAAACATGAATAAATACTGTAACAAATGTTTGGCTCATTGTTAGTTCATGTTAGTTAATACATTAACTAATGAAACTTATTGTAAAGTGTTGCCATTATTTTTTGTATGTTTTTTCTTTGCAGCTTTTCACTGCCTCTTTGATCAATGCCACATTTTTTGGGATAAATAATACATTCATGAGGCTTATGTCACTACACAACATGAATACCCATTCAAAAACATTCTTTCAAATATACATTGAGAAAAGTTCTGAGATTGTGTCACTGTTTTAAAGGGAAAGTTCACTGAAAAATGAAAATTTGCTCTTAATTTATTCACCCTCAAGCCATCCAAGATATAGGTGACTGTTTTTCAGTTAAACAGTAAAGAAGATTTTTAGCTGAAACTGTGGTCTTTGGTGATTCATATAATGCAACTCAATGGCTGCTGTCACTATGAGAGTAAAAAAAAAAAACATATTACATGCAAAACAAGACTGCCGTGACACAGGACTGTTTGCAGAGGCTGTGGATTACAGGTAATAATGTTGTAAATAATGTTCAGTTTCTTTGACAGACCAATTGTTTTGCTTTATACGACCTCAATGAATCGTCAGGAGCCACAGGTATTAATTTTGTTTTGTCTGTAATGTTTTTTTAACTCTCAAACTGACTGTAGCTATTGACTTGCATTATACGAATCATCAAGGACCACATTTTCAGCTAAAAATCTTCTTTACTGTTCAACTTGTAGTTGCGTAGCTGTCAATGGAGGGTAAGAAATCTCAGATTTCATTAAAAAGATCTCAATTTGTGTTCAGAAGATGAATGAAAGTCTTACGGGTTTGGAACGACATGAAAGTGAGTAATTAATGACAGAATTTACATTTTTGTGTGAACTATCCCGTTAATGGCAAGTAGAGACTTAAGTGTTTTATGTAAACTTTGAGTACTTGTGCAAAAATTATCAAAATAAAAAGAAAAGATGCACAGTGGCACTGTTTTGCATTGTTTTGTGAATTTGTTTTAATATGCTTAATAAATAAAAAATGGATCAAAAGATAAAGCCCTTGAATATGTCAAATTTACTGTCCAAATAATTTTTCTTTGAATGCATGTTTACTGTGAAGTAGTGGCTGTGAGTTAGTGCTGACACTAGATTATCAGGTGGTATTTTAGTGTAAAAAAGTACAGTAATTTAACCTTTTTATTGCCTAAGCATTTTGTGTTAAAAACAGAAAAAAATATCAGTGGCATAAGATATTAGATCATGTAAATGAGAAGATTCATGAAATTCTAGATAAGTATACTACTTGGATAGAGCAAGCGAGTGTGTTTGTGTACTGTCAACAAAATGAGCTGGCCCTGATCCGGCATGATTCTGGACCAGATCCAGAACAGAGCTGGACCAGATCTGGCCCACACTTGGGCCAAATCGCCATAAAGGAATACGGAGCTGGCCCAGTTCTGATCCAGATGAGGAAAAAACGGATCCGTGCCGGTATTGGCCCGTTGTGCCAAAAGACACCGGCCCGAGTCCGTTGTGCGGATCTGGCCCAGAACTTACGAAGTGTGTGGGCCAGATCTGGTCCAGATGATTTTTGCTATCTGGGATAGTTCGACAGACGTCGACGTCGTCAATAATTCATAGTTCATTTCAACATAACTTCTTGTTGACTTTCTGACTTCTTTGACTAACGTTACTTAACATTAGGAAAGTGTAATAAAACAGGGTTGCTCACCTTTACGCTCGCTAATGCTTGAACCTCTCGTCCTCCTGACGTAGTGATTAGAACAGTGTGGACAAAAGCGCGCGACTCGCGAGGAGGTAAGCGCTAAGCGCTGGGTCAAAATTTCCAAAACAAACCCAAATGCTGGGTCATTGTCAGCTGATTACGGAGAAAATAACCCACCAACATATTCAAAATGCTCAACCCAGCATTTGGGTTTAAAAAAAACCCCAGCATTTTTTAGAGTGATTTTAACCACTTGGAAACGTCACTTTTACTGTCTATGAAAGTGCTTAGGGAAGTTCGCAAGTGCGTGGACCCCCAGTCTCGCTCTACTACCTACCGTAATAGCAATAAACAGCAGATAGATGGCGCTGTTTGAATGTATACAATAATCAATTATTTACAGTGCATTTCAAATTCGCCCTAAAACCATTAAATCTTTCTTTTATATGATTAAACATTGATGGTAACATTGGTTATTATTAAAAATAACAATATTGCTTACATCTCCCATATTAAACAGTAATTCAAGTCATCATGAACAAGAACAACAACATTCCTGTTATACTTGTTTGAACGCTATGAGGAAGTCACTTACTGGAAAAAACAAAACTCCGCCTTAAAAAAAACCCCAGCAGAGAGTCGTGGCATCTTTATTGTGGACTGAGACTATTCTTAGACGTGCCATACAAGGTGAGTTTGAGATAACACTGTGTTTCTTAAGATAATGAACAATAATATAATAAACTTAAAAAAACAAAAAGACAATAATTGTAATATTAATGAACAAACTGTGAATGGTTAAACAGCCTGCTGCACCACAACTTCCTTATAGATAACACAAGTTGTTGGATTTTTGCCGTTTCCTCCTTCTAACTTTGATTCAGGTCTAAATTTGTTTCGATAAATAAACATATTAATCTTTTGTATTTACATACTATCATCATTATAATTAAAAGTCTATTTAAAGTGTTAAATGTCGCTTTGTATCCTCCAAACCTGATATAATGAATTTATGTATATACAAAAATGATGACCAGTAATCATTTGTTGTCCTTATTGTTTCATGCAGTAAACAAACAAGAGGATCAGCCATTGTTACCTGTGGAAAGCATGTCTATGACAGTGTCTCAGGGTGAGGGTTTGATGGTCATCACCGTCTCCTCAAACCCAAAGAGCAAATGGCCCGTTCTGTGTCAGATTCTGAGACTTCTGTGCTGCAGTCCAGTGTGTTTCGTATCTCAGAATATGAAAGGAAAGCTGACAAACATCCACACAGCTCTTGGGGTGAGTCAAACACTTACAGTAATTGCAAAACACCCTTTTTGATTTTCAGGCCTTGTCATTTTAGGCTACTTTGGATAGATTTAATTTAAACACTATGGCTCGGTTTCACAGACAGGGTTTAGATTAAGCTAGGATTAAGCCTTAGTTCAATTAGGGCATTTAAGTAGCTTTTAAAAACATGCCTTAGAAAAAAAAACATTACTGGTGTGCACCTTGAGACAAAACAATGGCACTAATACTGTATATTTTAAGATTTGTCAGTGCAATTTGCTTTCAGTTAAGACAGCTCAGCCTCAAACATGCCTTTTAGTCTGGGACTAGATTTAAGCCTTGCCTGTGAAACCGGGGGTAGGAAAGATACCTAAGATTTAAGATGCTTAAAAATGTTTTACAGCATTCCACGAATTGGTTGCTATTGGTTTTGTCAGTACAATGTATTAGAAACATTTTTAAAACACCTAAATCAAACAAAAATATGACATGCAGTTTTTGGAGTAGTCAAAATTATATTAGTGCCAAGCTACAACTTTTAGAAAAGTTAAATTTTAGCTGCAAATATATTTATGCAAGCTAATTCAATTTATTCAAACAATATAGCCTACGACATTTTGGAAAAGTCGTGAAGTATTTCGCCTGTCCATAGCGAAGGCAAAAATTTTATTGGGTGGCTTACAATGTCATTGTGCCAACTAGGTATATTCTTATTTTAAGATTCTTGATAGCTGGTGGCATAAAAAATATTGTTCTCTTGTTCCATAGATTGTGCAGATGATAGTTGGTGTCCTTAATATTGTGGTGGGGATCATGTTTATATGCCTTGGCTTATACTGGAGCATGTATATAATGGCCATGGGACCCTTTTGGCTCGGCAGTATGGTAAGACTTGGGCCTCATTTTGTATCATTCTTTTGATTTTTCCAAAATCTAAAGCAAATTTGAAAGAAATAAAAAATGCACAGATGTTTTTGTTTGTTTGCTTTTGTCTATTAGTTCTTTGTAGCTGGAATCGTGTGTATTCTTGCAGCTAAGTTTCCCTCTTCTTGTCTGGTAAGTTTTTATCAAAGGAATCTGTGCTTTTGACAGTTCCATTTTTGCAAGTTTAAATAAATATATATATATTGTTTGTGTTTTACAGCTGGTCATCGGAATGATTCTGAATGTAGTCTGTGCTGCACTGGCTATCACGGGTGTTGTGCTGTATTCATTGGACCTTGCGTCTGGTCATGCTGGATACTACTACAATTCTTGTCCCGAACGCTACAATTCTTATTCAGGCTATTCAGACTATAATAGTTATGATCGTTACCATACGCCTACCCCTGAAGAGAGACGTATAACAGAGGCCTGTCTCTACTACAAGAATCTCATTGAGGTAATGATTCTTTAGATGGTGGTAAGACAAGCTACTGTTCATCAAATCTTCTTCCAAACATACTCAGTTTAAGGTTTAGTACTTTTCCAAAAATGCAAAAAGGAATTTCTTGGTCACTTCTTTCCATGTAATGCCAAGCTCCAAAATGAAAAAAAAAAAGCACCATAATAGTGGTTCATATATGAACCAAGTTCTAAGTCCCTTTTAAGGAAAGTCTGTTTACTCAGCCGGCCATTTTTCCAATGTCTCCGGGCAACTATAGAGTGCAACAACAAAGCCTGTCCAAGGTTGAAGTCTTTGTTAAAGAGCTATAAAGCCATGAACCAAGTCAGACAGCTATGAGGTGAATCATAACATAACACAAACTTTGATTTGAAGCAAAAAAGTATTTGAAAAGCAGACAAAGGTACGAGACTGTGTTCTTAACATCTTTAATGAGGGAAAGAACTACAATTCTTTGAAGCATTGTGAACAGTATAATCAAATTAAACTACTCATTTAAGATTATATAAAATAAAAATAATATATTTTAAGTTTATTGCAAAATATGCTGATATATACAAATTTAAAAGTATTTTTAGAGCGTTGGGAGACCCGACTCGGTTTAGTCATTCGCAGAGCTTCATGGGAGTGGGCGGAGCTAAAGAGCTGTTTTGGAGGGTTTTGTCCGTTTCAGCTCTCTGATTAGTCATCAAAGGTAATGTAGTTTTTCACCACGGATTCATCAAAAATGATTACTTTCAAAATAAGTTGCAATAATGTGGGCTGACGGCTCCAACAGAAGCAAATACCATCGATTAACAACCTTGTAGCTCACACTAGGCGTAACTTTAAAGGAGAACTCCGGTCAATTTTAACATTGAGCTAATTTTTTTGTAAATTTGGAGTGCTGTCAATACAGAGAACAACGACAAAAATCGGTGTTGCCTACATCATGTTATCCTCTTTTTAAAATTTGCACCCTGTTGACTTCAATAGGGCAAGTTTTAAACCTGCTTTTAGCCTCTTAACATCCTTGATGTGTCATTACAAGTGCACAGCCATGTGAGTGATTCCTTCAGAGTGAACACGGTGAATCTGACTGCAGTAGATGTGAAAGATATGAATAAAAATGATGTTAATTCAGCCAGCGCTCATACCTGTATTTACATCCTGTTTTCGGTCGAAGGCCATAGTAATCGATTGTCGAGTTCACGCGCATAGGTTTAGTTACGAATGATCACGCGCGTGAACTCGACAATCGATTACTATGGCCTTCGACCGAAAACAGGATGTAAATACAGGTATGAGCGCTGGCTGAATTAACATCATTTTTATTCATACTTTTTTTTTTTTTTTTTTTACTTTCTGAATCCAAGACCAAGTCCTCTTTACATAAATCTACTGAAATCTCTAAAAACTACTCGCAACACTCACATTTAAAAAATGTATTTCAAATTAGCAACAAAATCCAACATTAACTGTCCCACAAATGTTGTTTCTTGTGCTCAAATAGTGTTAAAAAAGCTTATTTTTTCAAGCTAGACCAGCCAATGCACACGTGCAGTCTTAAGCGCTCGTCTCAGAACACTAGGTGCATCCCAATTCACATACTTGTGCACTATTATACAGTATGCTGTTTTGTTGTATAAATAGTGCAAGTGTGTTCACTGAAAATTCCAAAAGTCCACTTTAAATACCCGGATGATGCTCTTAATTAACTGAAAAAACAAAGTGTGGAATGTTGGCTTTAATTATGTGGCGGAGGTAAATAATAACCTTATAAAATTCATACATTACACGGCTGAGTACATAGTGTATAAGTGCATAGTGTATAGTGTGTCATTTGGGACAGTTGGCAATTGACTCGTTGCATGTTGCACTTTCTTCCATTCATAAATGATATGAGTGCACTGTCTTTGTATATCTAACCTACCCTAACCTCATTATATTTACCCACCTCTAGATGGCCTTCAGAGGAGTAGATATCATGATGATAGTGTTGTCGGTCCTTCAGCTCTGTGTGAACATCAGTTTCTGTGTTTTGACTGGGAAAGCTTTGTGCAAGAAGGATGAAGATGCAAAGGTACTGTATCATCATCATCAACACAATCAGTCAAATCCACTGTGATCATGAGCGATTCTGAGAGCTGATGTGTGTGTTCATGTTTGTTTGTGGTTTTGTAGTCGGTGGAGGATCCAGAACTTCACAAGCCGCTCCTGGAAGACGTCGCTGTCGCTCCTGCATGTTAGAGAGACAATAACACACACATAATAAACAGTTATTCTTTTTTCTTTTTGTAATGGAATGGATTGGCATTTCATGTCTCAATATTGTAGTAAAATGATTTAAAGCAGATGCCCTCCATCTACAACGCTACTCATTAACTGACATGTTTAATTAGACTTATTTTTTCCCTTTCAAAAAGTTGATCTCTCTATAGATTAATGGATTACTCACCTTTTATTGCCATTTTCAGTTTTGTTGTGATCTTTGGGGCTTTTTTAAATAAATGATTGGAACACTTTGGCATCAATCTTTTTATAACTTCCCTATATCTTTCACTTTGTAGAACTATTAAAAAACCTATATGTATTTATTTCACATATGCTTTTGCAGTAGTTTTGCAAATTTTCAGACCAAGTACCACCAAAGTCCCTTGCAAGGATATCTAAAGTCTGTTGTACCTCCTTTAATCAAACCAAATCAACCAAGTACAACCCTTGAGCGCAAAATTAAAAGGATAGTTCACCCAAAAAAGTCTGTCATTATTTATCTACCCTCATGTAGTTCAAAACGTTATTTTAATATATTTTTTTTTTTTGCCCATACAATGAAAGTCAACCCTTTATACAGTAGAATGTTGTTTTGGACTCCACTAACAGTGTATGGATAAAAACATTCTTCTAAATATCTTATCCTGACCTGAACATCGACAACAGTGCCATTTGTGGTGAAAGTCAAGTTTTTAACGTTTATATGTCTATGTGGTGTTTATATGCTTTAAGACAAACCTTGTGCTAATTTCATAAGTCAACACCATTGCTGAGTATGTTGTCCTTGAAAATAAGACTTTGAAATCACAGTTTGAAATCGCCAGTGTTTCTTACGTCACAAACTACCTTGTAACCAATCACGTCACGAGGGGGCCGGGCTTTAGCATATCATTAACCTACATTTGCTAATCATGTAGTCTACATTTAGCAATATAGTGAGTGAATTATAGTATTTGACGTATACGATGCTATGATGAACTATATGCCTTTCTCCACTAACATTCTGAGTTGTTTAAAGCGTTTCTAAGTTGCTGATTGGTAGCTGTCTGACTCTGAGATGGTGAATGGGAACATGGTTTGTGTAACATTAGCAAAACATTAGCGGTTTGATAACATAGTAAAGCAAAATGCTAATCATATTAATTACCATTATGTGTCCCAAGTTACATTGTAGAGAGTGATACATGAAACACATTACCATTCTGATACATTCAAGCGGCAACATTCTAATCTGAAAAATGAAGCCTATACCCGGAAGTGCGAAAAACTGCAATACATCGAAAATCCGCTAGAGGGAGGTCCCAAAAGGGAGCAAATGTCCATAGACCCCATGTTAAAATGTCCGTTTTCACAGCATAAATTCATGTTTTTACAGGTTGGTCCCATGGACTTTTATTGTATTTTTCGATAGCTTCCGAGTGCCTGACAACTGTGAGGGGGGTGAATTTTTTTCTGACTCGTTAGTTTAGATCGTGTTTAGATATAAAATGTATGACAAATAAGGGCATGGTTAACTTTGATTGACAGCTTAATTGACAGCTTAGACTGCGCCAAGGAGAATGACAACATAAGAAGCGCCATTTTTTAACACAGTTGAAATATAATACTACTGTTGCTGTATCATGAAATAGTTAGTTTTTCAGGCGAGAATGTAGTTGTTTAAAGCTCAAATCTGTGGTTTATTTAAAGATTTATGCAGTTTTATCCAGTTTGAGATCCAGCGATGACCGGGCGCTCGGCGTTCATGTACGTTCGTTCTGACGTTTGCCGCGGACTCTGGCGTCTCTGTAGTGGTTAAACATGAGATATAATTCGTCTTGTCTATATCTAATGGGCGATTTTTGGTCTCGTGAAACTATAATTTGTTCCCTGGGCAATCGTTTTGGCTGAGGGGAAGTTTCATAACTTTATAAGCTAACTTTACAGTTGTATGGTTAGACTAGAGCGCTGACTTTGTATGTTTGACTGAATTGTTTGCTTTATTTGTATAGCTTCTTGTACCTTTTACTTATACTTTTGTAATGGCTAATATTGATAAAAGTGAAATTTAACAAAAAGAGATTTTTTACAGTCTATGGATACATTGACTTGTAGACAAGCCTGTATAATTCACTCTTCCACTTCTTCTTCTGCAGAGGTGGACAGTAACAAAGTACATTTACTTGAGTACTGTACTTGAGTACACTTTTTGAGTATCTGTACTTTACTTGAGTATTATTTTTTCTGGAAACTTTTTACTTTAACTTCACTACATTTGAAAGACAAATATCTTACGTTTTACTCCACTACATTTCTGTCAAGGTCCTTGAGTGGAAAGTAACATCAGTCAGTGGATGATTTTGGTTGCAGAGGTTGCATTTTGGTTGGAAATGAAAGTCGGGTTGACGTCAGAACCCTGCATCTGATTGACATCAGAACCCGACGTCAGATTGACGTTGGATATTGTTTGAAAATAAAAGACGGGTTAATGTCAGAACTCGACTGATGTTGGTTTCTGACGTCAACCCAATTTTCATTTTCAACCACAATACAACATCTGTCCAACGTTGGAGATCAACGTCAATTTGACATTGGATTCTGACATACACCTGATTTTCATTTTCAACGCTGGGTTTGGTTTTCTAAATGCAAATTTTGTCACTTTTTTGGAGCACACTAGCTTATAGATAACAGTAAGGCTAACATATTCATACTAAAAGCCAAAAAAACTTTAAATAGGGCACTATTTGAGGGAACAGCCATTTGGGTGTCGGAAACAATTGTGGACGTTATTGAGTGCACTTATTCAATCTCACATTCAATCCCACTACTGGAACTGTGTTCTAGAAATAAATTTGATATTGACATGAGGGCAGGCATAGATTCAGAGGCATACGGTAATTTAAGTATTACATACAACAATGCAACAATAATAAAACAATGCATTGACATTTACTTTTTACTTTTGATACTTAAGTACATTTAAAAACGAGTACTTCTGTACTTTTACTTAAGTAAAAATAGGTCTTGACAACTTTTAGTTGTAAGGGAGTAATATTTGACCAGTAGTATCTATACTTTCACTCAAGTAAGGAAGTTGTGTACTTCGTCCACCTCTGTTCTTCTGAATCAGTTTCTGGTTCAAACATAATGGCTGAATTACGCCAGTATTCCCACTTGCCTTCATTCAGCGTTACTACAAAAGTTGAGCGAGTTGATCAGGTATTCTTTTAAGCTCTTGTGATTGCTGGGCTGGGCTGGGCTAATTTGTCATAGTTCAAATTCAGATGGTCTATCCCTTTTTTAAAACAAATCTATACATACAGTACAGAATGCATTAGTTACTATTTCCTCATTTCAGTTCAAATCTAATCAACTCTTATCCATTCAAGTGTCAAATCGAATATAACCAATTGTAAAGGATATAAATACTCTAATCATTATGTAAATGAATAGGTACACATCACACCACATAACATAAGTCAGTTCCAATGAACAACAATCAATCATGTACTTCCATCTCACAGTATAGAAATAAAATCATGAGATTTCTGAAACCGGATATTTAGGTTTTTTAACCTTTTAAATCTATTTATGCATCTTAATAACATTTTAAACATCAGATTTTAATATATTTATTCTTTTTAAAAGTTAAGATGAACTTCTGCTCCTCATATACATATCAAACATGTATATTGGCAATTAAATGAACTAAATCGCCCTTATATGACATATGACAAACAAGAGGATAAATACTCCTCAATTAAATGACTTGTAAGTCAACAAAACAGAGTATAAAGTCACCTTTAGTGGTGTGAATACCATCAAAGATCTGCTACAGTGGTGACTAGTCTAGCTGAGCTAGCAGCAGAGCTAAAATCAAAACACATTCACATTTGAATTGCACGCGATTAGCACGCGGCAACTCAAATTAGTATTATCATCCTTACCGGAGATTTCTCGAGGAGCTCGCAAAGACATGCGGCTTAATTCTCTCTCATAACTTTCAACCTAATGGACACACACTATTTAAATATTTGGTAATATTTGGATTTTTTTCTCTGAATTTGTTTCCTTCAGATGATATTTTTCATACCAGTCCTTGTTGCTTTCTAGCAGTGTCTTCACCGGAGGAAAGGTGTATTGTTTTTTATTAAAAGATTCGTTGGGTGTGTACGCGCCACCCTCTGGCGGAATAGAGGGTTGCGCTCCAGTAACCTTGTGCGGGTTACACAAGGGTGTAGTTTTCAGGCTAATTTAAGTCAGGAAGAATTTTTTTTTTTCACAAGAAGAAACGTTGATTTTGATGATCAAAGATACACGGGGGACTTTAAAATTTACAATCGCCAGGGAGCCTATAGAAAGTTAATGCAGATAATTACCTAAAATGTTTCTAAACGGAGCAAATTCTTTTCTGGCAGATGAAAGGAAATATATATTTGAGTGCTTTCTCACGCAAAAACTATTACATTACCCCGATAGACTTTGCGAACGAATCATCATTTTTCAATGATTTTTCCACCCATCTTACCGTACAGTACCCTATATTTTTCCCCCGTCATAATATCCCCTTAAGGGGCTCTGTACAATCCCAATCAACAGTCCAAAAATGACCCACAAAGTAGATAGATTATAATATATTTCTTAAAAAACGTTGTGCAAATAAAAAAAAAAGTGCAAGTATAGGCTACTCTTCACAATTTAACCAACCACACTGTTCCAATGTGATGGAAATTCCGACACCCACAGAGAAACCGCTAGTGATTGAACAGAAAGATGCATCGATCATGTGATTTCTGAAAACAGCACAAGCCAGCCTCAATGCATTGCCTACCTATGTTGCCTACATGCAGTGGAGCCTCTGAGTTATAGGCTACGTTTCATAACTACTTTAAAGGGCAGCACGTGTCTTAATATTCGTTAATGTCAACAGTGTTTCTTTTAGTTGTCTTTGACGCCATGACTATTATTTAAATTTCAAGTGGAACAAGGAAATGTAAAACTCATGAGAAACACTGACAGACAAAACAGCCCAACCTTTATCAGATCAGGAAAGTCAACTCTCAGTCTGGAAGTTACAAAGGTTATTCATAAGGTGAGTTTTTTTTGCGTTTCTTAAAATCTGTGAAATTCACGTGCTAATTAAAAAAAGTAGGCTACAATGTGAAATGTAAAAAAAAGTTAACAGTGACTTGAATCTGAACAGCTTGCTTTTATAGCCAACATTCGCAGGTGGATGTTCACTTCCTTGTTAAAAAAAACAAAACAAAAAAAACACGTTGATGCAGTCGACGAGAAACCGACAGTCAACAGTGCTTTTGAATAATTATGATTATTCCAGAACTTGTTTGAGAAGGTGAAATTAAATGTTATGAATTCACATAACTATCATAAGAAAATTTTCATTTGGGTGATTGTGAATTTCTGGTGCATGAGCCTACTTGTTTCTCTTGTCTTTACCTTGTTGTGGGCAGGTAGAAGAATCACTTCCGTCTGCAGCATGCCTCTGACAGTGTCTCAGGTTGAGGGAATGACGGTCATCACTATCACCTCAAACCCAAAGAGCAAATGTCCCGGACTGTGTCAGATTCTGGTTTCTCTGTTCTGCAGTCCACTGTATTTTGTATCTGAGGATATGAAAGAAAAGCTGACAGACACCCAGAAAACTTTTGGGGTGAGTGAGAAACTAGCACTGACTGAAATCTTTATTTCATAAAAAAGATTTAAGTTGCTTAAGTATGTTATGTATGTACTCTTGATTTGGCATATGTTTAAAAGCTGGAGGTCCGTCAACTGGCACAAATATTGTTCTCTTGTTTCATAGATTGTACAGATAGTAGTTGCAGTCATGAATTTTGTGTTGGGCTGTTTTGGCCTCATCTTCTTTTTTATGACATCTGCGTGGGCCAGCAGGATGGTAAGATTTTTATGTTTCTTTCTAAATCAGTTCATGCTGTAAAATGAATGAATGGATGTGCGGTGCGTGTGTGTGTGTGGTTCAGGTATACCCTACATTATGGGGACAAAATATCCCCACAAAGATGGGAATATCAGAAATCCTTGTCCTTGTGGAGACATTTTTTGGTCCCCATGAGGAAAACAGCTTATAAATCATACTAAATTATGTTTTTTGTTTTTGAAAATGTAAAAAAAGCATAAAGTTTTCTGTGATGTGTAGGTTTAGGGTTAGGGGATACAATATACAATTTAAATTGCAGCTTGCGGTTGATTCACTGATTAATTGCAAAGTTTAATCAACATAAAGTGAACATTTATAATTTGCATGTGTTTTGTCTCGGCAATTTACACATGTAAACGATTCCAGCGCAAGAAAGAAGGAAAAATAACTAAATTCAGTGTTCGTGCACTGTTTTCTCTGCGCACAGCCGCACACTAGGGGTTGAACAACTTCGGATATTTTTAAGTCGACATTTATGTGATAAAAGTCGAGTCGTCGACAACTAGTCGCTGATGACGTCATTAATGAACAAATAAACCTGAACCTCGAGCTGAGACTCTGAAGTGTCTTGTACACAGTTATGGCATATGATTCAGCGCTGCCACAAGGCTATTACTCCTACATAAGTGCTTTTGTCTTTGGGTTTTTATATTTCTCACAGATTTCAGCTTGTTCTAAATCATATACAGATAAAGTAGCATAGTAAAGATTACATTAATATGAATGCATTAGTGTGAGAGCAAATGCGTGTAAATTAATTCTACTTGGCAGCGTCTCTCTACTAATGAAGCTGTGGGTTTTAGTTACTAAGAAAGTGATGCAAGAACTTTTCAGTTTCTAAGCTATTTTATTGATAAATCACTGAACAGTGTTGACAGTAAGTTTCTGCTCTACTGAATGTTTCTGTGTGCGTACGATCTGGACGTGATGTGCGAGCTACCTTACTTTATTTGTAACTTTGTTATATTGTATTTATCAATGCTTATAATTAGTTTATTTGCTGATCTGAAAAATGATCCATGACTCAAAAACCGTAATATGATCCGAACCGTGAGTTTTGTCATCTGTTGAACCACTAGTTGTAATGTCATTATTCATTACTGAATAACAACCTAATTTTTGGTCTGTTAGTTGTATTTTATGGTACTTTTTTCTTCTTCTAAATTTCGGATTTTGACAGCACCCATCTCCTTTACTTTCCTTAATTGTAAAAAATTAAAATTCTTCGTAATCCACACTGAAAGAAATAGTCACAGGTGTTTGTAATGACTATGTTATTGTTTAAATTCACATTTTTGCCCTTGATTAGAGCTAGTGTTCATACTGTATTTTAATTGGTTTTCTTTTAATGACTTTACACACTGATCTTTTTCTCTAGGAGTCCTACGGAGGACTAAATATGACAGTGATGGTGTTGGCGGTTCTTCAGCTCTGCGTGGCTGTCAGTTTCTTGGTTTTGACTTTAAAATCTTTGTGCAAGAGGGGTGGGAGTGCAAAGGTACCGTATCATCACCACAATTAAGGCTTGTTCACACCAAGCACAATAACTATGACGATAACTATGTATTGATCATTCTAAATCTATGAGAATGGGAAAGTCTAAAACCACAGCTGTAACAATAGCAACACAGAGGAACAATATTGTTGGAATCACTTTCAGAACAATTTTTTTTCCAGCTGATGAATGATAAAAACATTGACTGCCAATCGGAATCAACCCGACTTTAAAGAGGCCATATTATGCCCTTTTACAATTGATTTTTGAACTCTACTAGAATAGGCTCTAAAAACACATTATTTTTCACATATTTGTTATTGTTGCAGGTCCTCTCTTCCCAGTCTGTCAGTAAGGCTCTGTTTAGTTCCTGTCTCTATGAAGCCCCTCCTTCCGAAAAGCGCAATGTGCTCTGATTGGTCGGCTGGACCAGTGTGTTGTGATTGGTCAACCGCTTTGAGCGTGTTTCGGAAATGTGATTCCCCTAACCATAACTGCATTAGATCTGGATAAAAACAGCGTCTCTTGCTCTGTGTTTAACTCCACTTTTAGACACACTTTGAATGGCATTCAACTTCACCAAGTGGCCTAACACTAACCCTAACCCATTTTTGACCGAGGGAGCTAGTTTACTCATCAGGTAGATCCACAGACCACAATGCAACACGATTGTGATGTCACAACAGCAACTTGCAGTGCTCGCACTTAATTCAAGTGATCAAGTGCTTAGGGCGTTCGATTTAAACCCATTACAAGGGTTCCACTAGTAGTGAGCACTCATGCAACGTAAGCAAGGACATACATCTGAGTGAACGAGACTTAAATGCAGCCTTGGACATGGCGACAACACTATACTAACGTCTTCCCTTTTTTGCGCATGCCTTAGGTGGCCAATCGAGGCGTTTCAGGGAGTTCACAAACAGTGACACTAATGTAGAGTATAACTCCACTTAGAGGGACTTTGTGCTTTGCAGAGTTTTTTCATGCTCAAACAGCAACATTACACACTACATAAAGATAAAAATGTAATCTTTAAAGAGCTTGAGAATTTAAAGCAGCAGAAGACACACAACAGCACACGCTTATAATAAACAGAACGTTATAGTCTGTTGGTGTGGACTCTGTATGGTTATCGTTATATCCTTATAGCGATCATTTCTCCACTGTGATCATGACAGTTTCAGAGAGCTGCTTGTGTGTTCATGTTTGTTTATGGTTTTACAGTTGGTGGAGAACAAAACTTCAGAAACCAGAAGTGGAATATGCCCATATCCATTTGTTCACAGCTGTAACATGACTCTTACAGTGTCTCAGGTGAGCGGCTGACGCCATTACCTTAAACCCAAAGAGCAAATGGCCCATACTGTGTCAGATTTTTTCTACCTTATGCTACAGTCCAATGAATTCTGTATTTCAGGATATTAAAGAGAAGCTGGCAAACACCCACACAGCACTTGGAGTGAGTTAGACACTTCGATATTTTTTTGCTGATATTATCAGATTTACAAAACAGTTCATACTAGGTGTTTTGTCTGGGACAAACATTGTTCTCTTATTCCATAGATTCCACAGATAATAGTCGGTGTCATGAATATCACAATGGGCTGTTTTGGCTTTGTTTCTTCTTTTTGGATCGGTGGTGTGGTGAGACTTATTTCTCATTCTGATCATTTTTTATGTTTCTAAATGAGTTCATGTAGTACAATGAGTGAGCTCATTCAAAAAGTCAATTATATATGACATTGATCTTGGTTAAGGACATGTGGCTTTCATAATGCCCTACATTTATTTCTTTATTTTTGCATTTATTTTCATATGATGCTAGAAGGAAGTTGTAATTCACATTTTGATAATTCCCTAGAATAATGTCAAATCAAGTATGTTTGGATGGACCAATGTTTTATTTGTATTTCTTTGCCTTTTAGTTCCTTGTTGTTGGAATCATGTGTATTCTTGCAGTCAAGTTTCCTAGTCCAAGGCTGGTAAGTGTGGATCAAGAGTTTTTTGTTTTTGTTTTTTACCGAGCATCAGTAATTTCTATTGTTTGTGTTTTACAGCTTGTATTTCTAGTGATTCTGAACATCATCAGCGCTGCATTGGCTATCACAGCTGTTGTGCTGTATTCAATGGACCTGTCAATGGAAAACAGTTCAGACTGTGTTAAACCTTATTATTATCATTGGTCTTTATATTCTATTCAGCGTGGCAAAGAAGAGCGTAGCTTTGAGACCTGTTTGTACTACAGGGATCTCAATAAGGTAATGATTTGACTTATTTATCTTTTTCAGATAGTGTAAAAATTGTTGTAAAAAATATTTGTGTGTATTTTTATTTTATTTTTTAATAATACACTGATGTCCATTTCTAGATGATCGTCGGAGGACTACATATCATGATGATAGTGTTGTCAGTCCTTCAGCTCTTTGTGACCATCAGTTTCTGTGTTTTGACTGGGAAAGCTTTGTGCAAGAAGGATGAAGATGCAAAGGTACTGTATCATCATCACCACAATCAGTCAAATCCACTGTGATCATGAGCGATTCTGAGAGCTGCTGTGTGTGTTCATGTTTGTTTGTGGTTTTGTAGTCGGTGGAGGATCCAGAACTTCACAAGCCGCTCTCGGAAGACGCCGCTGTCGCTCCTGCATGACAACATGAACACAAACACATATTTTTATTTGAACACATTTTCTTTGTTTTTGTAATTGAAAGTGAAATGATTCATGTTGCCATCTGCACCATAGACGTGAAGTTACATATTTTTTTCACAAATATATTTGGTACTTTTAGAAAGAAAAGGGCTGCTTTTTGAAATAAATTACTTTCTGTGACATTTGAGCATAATTACATCAATTACTTTTTTCTTTCTTTTGTAGATCACACATCCCTTTTTATATATATATATATATATATATATATATATATATATATATATATATATTTAGATCAAACCTTCCTGCTCTTCATAGAACATTTACAATTTACATTTATTTACAGTTGGAATATTGTTTCTCATTAAACCTAACAATTACAATGGCATCGTTCTTTGCAGATTGTAGGAATCAGGATATACTGTATATATTGTATTATTATATTGCTCACCCAAATATGTAAATGGCCATAATTTACCATCAAATAGTCCATACAGTATGTGCACTCTTCTAAACCCATTTGATAGCTTTGTGTGACTAGCAGCCCAAATAATTATTCACTGAAAAACATCCCCTCTGCCATAGATATCAAATCTCAATTGTACTTTAACATTAAAACATCAAGCCAACATCATGGCAAAGAAATAACGAGAGCAACTTATCTGATTAAAAATTGACAATATGAAATATGGAAATATTCAGTTTTCTTCAGTTCACACTGTGCTAATGTGTTTACATGAATTGTTTCTATTTGTTTATGGTTTAATTAGAAAACAACAATTAAAAGCACTTGTCATCAATGGGAAATGTGAACTCCTACATGTTAAACTGAGAAAAGAGACAGATGACTGAATGAGTTTTAATATACCCACCACACCACTACAGCCAAGCAGAGGTGGACAAAGTACACAACTTCCTTACTTGAGTGAAAGTACAGATACTACTGGTCAAATATTACTCCATTACAAGTAAAAGTTGTAAAGACCGATTCTTACTTAAGTAAAAGTACAGAAGTACTCGTTTTTAAAAGTACTTAAGTATCAAAAGTAAATGTCAATGCATTGTTTTATTATTGTTGCATTGTTGAATGTAATACTTACAGTACCGTATGCTTCTGAATCTATGCCTGCCTACCCTCATATCAATATCACATTTATTTCTAGAACACAGTTCCAGTAGTGGGATTGAATATGAGATTGAATAAGTCACTCAATAACGTCTACAATGGTTTCGGACACACAAATGGCTGTTCCCTCAAATAGTGCCCTTGGCTTAGTTTTTTGGCTTTGACGTCAACCCGACTTTCATTTCCAACCAAAAAAGATTTTCTGGCGTAAATCTGACGTTGGGTTTTGACGTAAATCTGATGTCGGGTTTTGACGTCAACCCGACTTTCATTTCCAAACCAAAATCATCCCCTGACTGACGTTACTACTTTCTACTCAAGGACCTTGACAGAAATGTAGTGGAGTAAAAAGTATGATATTTGTCTTTCAATTGTAGTGAAGTTAAAGTAAAAAGTTTCCAGAAAAGATAATACTCAAGTAAAGTACAGATACTCAAAAAGTGTACTTAAGTACAGTACTCAAGTAAATGTACTTTGTTACTGTCCACCTCTGCAGCCAAGTCAGCCTAAAATTCCTTTTAATTTTCTACAGTAATACCAGACGTTTTTGACATCATATTAATGATGTTTTTTGAAAATGTGATGGGTAGAATACAGTTTGTACAATATGAAATGATGTCTATGGAAAGTCCCCAAAAAAACACAGAAACCCATGCGTGGTTTGCATATATATTTTTTACTTTTATTATTTACTTAAATTATTTTCTTCATGTTTTAGGGGCTTGTAGCTGGAATCATGTGTATTGTTGCAGATAATTTTTTAAACATTTGCCATATTTTCATGCAATAAACACACAGGAGGTTTGGCCATTATCTGTAAGAAGGTTGAACTCCTCCACATGCATATGTTGCAGTCTTCAGTTTCATATTGTAGATCAGAGCTGACACATGTCTCTGACAGTGTCTCAGGGTGAGGGTTTGACGTCATCACCGTCTCCTCAGACCCAAAGAGCAAGTGGCCCGTGCTGTGTCAGATTCTGGGCCCTCTGTGCTGCAGTCCAGTGTGTTCTGCACTGTATCTCAGGATATGAAAGGGAGGGTGGTGGATGTTCACACAGCACTTGGACTGAATCAGACACACATATATAAATGAACTAAATTAATAACTTTTTTAAAACAAAAATGAGACATCACTGAACTTGCTTAAGCTGGACTGTGACGCTATTTTCTTCTGGAAACAAACTTTTTTGCATTAATTTCGTGTTATCTCTGTAAAGCTGCTTTGAAACAATCTGTATTGTATAAAGCGCTATATAAATAAAAATTATTTGACTTGACTTATGTTTTCTTTGATGTCAGTTCATAGTTTTTTTCAGCAGTGTTTTTAATTTTGGATGTTACATTTGAGATTCCTGACAATAAAACTCAATCTAACTGTTAAATATTGTTATTTTATTTTATAGATTGTACAGATGATTATTGGTGTCATAAACATTGCATTGTGTTCTTTTGACTTGATCCTCATTTTCAGTGCTGCTTTTTGGCTCGGTGGTGTTGTAAGACTTTCTCATTCTGCTCAATTTAAAAATTTTATTTGCTAAATCAGCTAATGTAATGCAAAAGTAAGTTCATACTTAAAATAAATGACAGCGAAACACAACATATAGCCTATACATAGCTATTCTTTTTTTTCTTGAAATCGAATGGCATTATGTGTCTCGTTTTAATGGTGAAATCTACCATCTTAATAGCCTACTGTAATACCATCAAAATACATCTTTATTCTTACCTTATTCAATCTTACCTTATTCAGTCTTAACATCTTTATTCTTTCCTTTAAAACAAATTGTATTTAAAGATGTTTTCTAAATGTTAACTTTGGCTGTTTTTTTTTTTTTAAATAAATGACTAGCATCATTTTTTAGGCCATAGTCTTCTAGACTTTGAATAAACTAGAAAGCCTTCCAGTGTTTCAATTGTTGTCAAGGACATGGAAATGAAGAAACGTCTTTAAATCTTTAAATTATATTAAAATAGGGGCCAATAAAAAAAGTTAGAGACTAAAAACAACAAAAAAACAACATCTCTCTGAAGAGGTTTGCATGATTTCACCACCCGGTGACTTGTATCACAAACAAGTCAGTCGCTGTAGAAAGTGTGAAGGCAGAACAGAGCCTGATAAATGCTTGATAAATAATGGTAGGGCCTAGACTGCCTCACAGAACCTTGAGCTAAAATGTTCAAAGTCTCTAAACGTCCTTTTCAAATCATTTACGAGTCACGACCTTTATGTAGCTATATTTTTTATTATTATTATTATTATTATTTATTTTTCCTGCAGCAGTTAGGCATAGTGTTTGTTATTACATTGATGCGTATGCCATCCTAAGTTCTATATAAGCAAGAACACTGTCAGGAAAACAGCTCCGCCCATATCGGGAAAAACTAGGCTGGAAGGTAATGATGGGAAGTTGTTCCTTTCGAACAGTTCATTTAAAAAAAACCGGCTCACAAAATTGATTCAGTGATTCATTCTACGTCAGCACGTGATCTATGACGTCCCACATACAACCTAAATATAATTTTTATTCACATTAAACAATGCTAAAATTAATGTACATCTCTTGGATGAAAATCATTTTTTCTTGTGTTAAAATAAAATGCAATAAACGACTCTTTACTTATTTGGAAGAGTGTCGACGGTTCAGTCTGATTCGTGAATGAATCTTTGGCTGAACCGGTTCAGAAGATTCATTTAAAATATCCGAATCAAATGAACGATTCACCGACATCGCTGTTATGTTTTTGGGCCAGTTCTGTAGAGTTCATTTATGCTGAAATTTTCCCAAAGTGTCGACATTTCCCTAAAATCTAGTTCCTGCACTTTGGACTGTTAGTCACAGGGTAAGTCTGAGTTGTTTCTTAAGAGCTCTCTGAAATGAAATAGGAAAAGTGTCAATTCTGCGTCACGCTGGAGGTAGATGTTCGTACGCAGTTCCATTTCTGGTCGATAAACACAACAGACTCACAGACTACAGCTGTGCCAATAATCCAATGTATTTTAGAATTTGTCTGGGAAGGAGAACCAAAGTGGGGAAAAAAATGTCCTTAACTATGAATTCTATTAGGATTAGGCCAAGTTGACACATTTGGATTCAAAAGTCAGTTACACTAACTCTTCTCTTGCAGGTTCTCTCTGTTTTATAACTGAATACAGTGTATTAGTTGAAAATTATGTTGGACAAGTTGTGCTTATCCGTTCCATTTGGGGAATTTTGTTTATCATAATTGTTTTCCAGTTTAAATTTTAAAGGGACAGTTCACCCAAAAAATTAAAATTTCATAATTTAGGCCTACTCACCCTCAAGTTCCAAACCTGTATGAATTTCTTTCTGTTGAACACAAAAGTAGATACTAGTATGATTATTTGCTTATTATGTGTCTTTACACAGGAAGTTTGGCCTTTATCACCTGTGGGAAGTTCGAAGTCCATCACCTCCGTCTGCACCATGTCTCTGACAGTGTCTAAGGGTGAAGGTTTGACGGTCATCACCGTCTCCTCAAACCCAAAGAGCAAATGGCCCGTACTGTGTCAGATTCTGGCTTCTCTGTGCTGCAGTCCAGTGTGTTTCGTATCTCAGAAGATGAAAGGAAAGCTGACAAACGTCCACACAGCTCTTGGGGTGAATTAAACAATTAAACATCTTTTACATATTTTTCATTTGAAGACTTTTGCATGTAAAGTTGTTGTTTTTTAAATTCGAGACGTGCAAACAAAATTGTTTATTTTTTATTCCGTAGACTATGCAGATAATAGTTGGAGTCATCAATATTGTGTTTGGGATTTTGCTTCAAAGCGTTTGGATATGGAACATCATTACAGACAGTCAAGCTGCTTTTTGGATCGGTGGTGTGGTAAGAATTATTTTACTCATTGTTATGTTTCTAAATCTTTCCATGTGTAGTAAAATAGTTGTGTAGTTTAATTGCTTGTGTTGTATTGTCCCTAATTCTGATGCATTTTAATGATTTTGTTTAGGATAACATGAATATCCAGTGGGTCACTAAACCTGAAACTGCACTTTTTATTTGTTTGCTTTTAAGGTCCTTGTAGCTGGAATCGTGACTATTCTTGGAGCTAAGTTTCCCAGTCCTTGTCTGGTAAGTGTCTATCAAAGCCATATCATAAATTTTATCCATGTTTTAGGACTGTTCTGGTTTAGAAAAATTATTTTGAGCGTGTGTATTGTTTGTGTTTTACAGCTGGTTATTGCAATGATTCTGAACATTGTCAGTGGTGCACTGGCTATCACAGCTGTTGTGCTGTATTCAGTGAACCTGGCTAAGGGAAATGGTCTATACTGCGATACCGATGATTATTATTCTTCTCACGGTACCCCTGCAACGCCTTCCCCTGAAAAGATTAAGAGAACGGAGATGTGCATGCACTACAAATATCAAGTTCAGGTAATTATTATATTTGTTTTATTTATTAAATGGTGTAAAATCAAAAAGGTTGATAGGTAAAGTCGTTGAATTAATCTTTTGACAAAGTAATTATCTATACTTCAAGTGGGTAAAGAGGTAATATATTTGAAAATATACAACTGGGATTATATTTACAATTTAGGGTGAGGGTTGTTGAATTATATTTCAAATTAGATTAAAGCTTGTGTTTCTACTGTATTTCTTTCCTCAAGTGACACTGATCTTTCTCCACCTCTAGATGATCGTCGGAGGACTAGATATCATGATGATAGTGTTGTCGGTTCTTCAGCTCTGTGTGACCATCAGTTTCTGTGTTTTGACTGGGAAAGCTTTGTGCAAGAAGGATGAAGATGCAAAGGTACTGTATCATCATCACCACAATCAGTCAAATCCACTGTGATCATGAGCGATTCTGAGAGCTGATGTGTGTGTTCATGTTTGTTTGTGGTTTTGTAGTCGGTGGAGGATCCAGAACTTTACAAGCCGCTCCTGGAAGACGCCGCTGTCGCTCCTGCAAGTTAGAGAGAGAGAACATACAAAGCCACAAATATATACAGCATATGCACCGCCTCTCAATATAGTACTCGGATGACTTTAAGCAGATTATACATTGATGCATGTTTATTCTTATACTGTTTTCCTTATTTCTTCTAGAAAATAAGGTATGCTTTTTGAAATAAATGACTTGAGAACTTTGGCATCACCGCTTTTTATATATATATTTGTTCCTTTTAAGTTTAAAATAATTACAAGTTTCCATCAATTCTCTTTTTTTTCTTTTTCTTGAGGATCTTGAAATCTAGACCCTTTTAGTTGTGCAAAGATACAAAACATTCAGAACAGCAATGACTTGACCTGATTTATCAGTATATCTTTGGCTATTTGCTTATTCCGCCAGCAGGTGGTGTCAATATGCTCAAGTGTTGTGCAAATCATTTCCGTTAAGAGAGGGTACGTAGCTGTGCCAAGGCTAATGTAAAGAACCTCAAGCTAAATGTTATCAAAAGTGGGAAGAACTTTCACCATGAACACTTCCCCCATAAGAGCTCGAAACCCTAAATATCAAAATTGAAAAGCTATAAACATAAAGGATCTATTTTATGGTGTGTAAATGTAAGCATTCCTTAAAGGCTGGGCTTACATTTTACTACATTTACTACCACTTTTACTTGTTATTTTGTCATTGACAAGATTAATATGCTAAAAGCAAATCAATTCTTGTAAGCAAATCAGTTCTTGTCTTATAATTTCAGCACCTACTTATCATGCACACTTTATTATATATTGCACTATTTTTTTTTGTGTACACATTTCTTTTGCTATAATAATTGTCTGTCACTAAATAAAGATGAAAAAGAAAAGAATATTGAACTTGAAGTTGAAATTATTTTTGTGAGAAGACTGAAATGAAATAAGAGGCATATAATTAGCCCTGTTGTAGTAATCAGTTACATGTGCTTCCTCTCGCTTACATTAGTTTACGTCACTGGGATGACAGCTGTCTTGACCAGGAACAAACAAAGGAATCAAGGCATCTGTTTTTAGATCTCCTTCCACAGGTATGTCTGTGGATTACAGTGGTGCTGAATCACTGGCTCACACTTTTGTTCCTTGCAGAAGATTCACTAATTCAAAACAGCTGAAACCGTCTTAGAATATAGTGATTTCATGTGCATACAAATGCACTTTTCCTTGCTGTGACATGGTTTCCATGAACAGTTCATTTACAGCTGTCTGGTACTTCTACATTTTAGTAATGATGTGATGATTTACACTGTCTGTGTGCGCTGTGATCTTGTTATTTATAGTCCAGATGGATTTTAAGCTGTTGAACGCTTGAATCAAGAAACTATTTGTTTTTCTTTGCTTATTTTATAGGCCAGCTTCCTTTCGGTTAATCAGAATCAGCTTCTGTCGTTGGTGCCAAACATCAGTACTTGGAAAGACAGCAATGATAGACACAGAATAGTGTGTGTACAGTGAGTTTCAAAGGTACGAGGACTTTCAGATAGTATAAATATAAATTTGATTTTACATGTTGCACTTTTTAAATTGCACAATGAGGTTCATGATTTCTTCTAAATGGGTGTTTTGGTGCTCAGCGCCTTTTTATTTGTCTCTGTATTTTTGATGCATGACACACCTAATACATTTTCTGTTTGGAACAACATGAGAATGTGTAAATAATGCCAGCATTTTCATTTTGGGTGAACTGTGTTTTTTACTGTGGGTCTACTGACTTATTGAACAATATTATTCAATTGATATTCCAGTGTAAAATTAATAAGTCACTATTGACATTTTTCAATGAAATGCCAAATCTGATTGCTTATTTTCAAGCACATGCTATATCACTGAACATCTCTGAACAAGAGCCATTGGCTCCTCACTAGTTTATTCTCTATAGACATTTATCCTTTCTATATTCAGTTTATTAGACAAGGAAGAATCTCAGCATCTTGAGGATTTTCCACATCTGCATCCAATCCTGTTGGGTGAGCTTGTGTGCTATTGGAGCCACTTCACTAATAAACATTTATTGGATCTTTTTCAGGGTGAAATTGGTCCAAAATGAAATTATTTCAATGGAGACCGCATTAAGGAAGAACTAAGGTAACATTGAGACGATAAATGGCTGCACAATGTATTTTTGCATCTCACGCGAATCCGTCCTGACGCACGTGATGTTTTTCTGCGTTCCTGAGGTCACCTGATGGGGCCGGACTCAATGTGAGGCACTGTGGCCAAATCATATTCATGGAAAAGTCATTTTGTTCTGATTAAAAGAATCTCTTAAGCTATTTACTAGGAGACTAAGTTCATGATCCTCCAGAGGTTGAGCAGACTGCAGTCAGACACTTTCTTTGTGATTGGTTGGGCACATTTCTAGAGGAAAGAACTTTGCTAATGGGTCAATTTTCATTAAAAAATTACTCCATATTACGACTTGCTTGATTAAAAAACAAACAAAAAAAACCTAAACATAACTTTTTATATTGTTGCCTGCTGCCGTTCTGTTGCTAGAGGTCATATTGAGGCCCTGTGTCCTTGCCAATGGAGCCAAACACTATGACTGTTTGGAACTCCAATAAAGCCTGAAAACAAGCAAGTCACCCTTACTAAGCCTGCATAATGACGCAAGACTGCACAGAAATAAACCAGTGAGCCAAAAGTCCCTCTGAGATCCCACATACCCTTTAGCTGAGTAGAAGTGAAAAACTGAGATTATTTTTCACCATGAGGAACTGTACACAAATTCATTTTAAATAAACTGAGATGTACAAAACTGAGCTGATCTGAGCTACCTATGTAGACAAGATTTTAAAGCATCTTTTTTAAAGATTTTTATTCACATTCATCAACTCGCACATTAGTTGTGGTCATAGACTGTAAAAAAATATGGACGTAGTGTCCGTGACGTCACCCGTAGGTTTCTGGAGAGCATTTTTGAAGCCTAAAGTGGGCGGAGCCGTCCGTCGCCATCTTGGCCTTGCGTCACTCCCGGATAACAGAAAATAGGCAAACAGTGCGTGAGTGGAGCTGAGGAGCCTGGCCCTGGCCATAGATATGAGCCTGGCTATCTGAAATCACCTAGCTCGACGTGATCGAGTTAGCTGATGATGTAAAGCCAATTAAAAGTTCCTGTTTTTGCCCTTCGAAATATTATAATAGTTAAAATACATGGCTACAAGTGAGACTGTGTATTACTTCGAGAGTGTTTGTGTGTGACAGTGATTTATGTGCATACATGTCAGTCACTCTTTCATGGTCCGTCAGCGCGGCATCGCTCAAGTTCGTAGAGAGCTTATTCAGTCCATTTTAAATTCTGATTTCGGCCGCCTCTCAAATGGGTTAAACCGTTAAACCATAGATATATTGCCTTTGAAGTGCAAGTAACGTTAAATGCGCTAGAAAATCCGCGCTCATTCATGGATGTGCATTTATTGCATGAACGGAGAAAGCGCCGACGCCTGCATGATTTCATCTGACGGTACATAAGCATATAATCCATCTGTTCCGTGAGAGCAGAACGAACGAGCCTTTATTGACGTTTTAAATTTGAAAACCCCAAAAAGCAACGAAATTGTCAGACATCCATTAGTGCCTGTTCACAGAGGAAAACAACTGAAATACAGCGCTGGTTGTTCTCTCAAACGATACTCGACGACAACGACTGAATCCAAAGACGTGGGCTTTGTACCCAAGTATTAAATTGTATGAAATAATCCCGAAAAAAAGCACAAACACTGCAGAGAAGGCAAGTTCAGCAGCTAACATTTGCTGAGGTGAAGTGACGGTTAGTAACAGCAGACAAACGGCTAGCATTGACATCAGCGGGAATCCACCTGTCACTCAAGTGGCCACACCCTTAAATTTAAATATTAATCAACTAAACGGATGAGTTATAAAAAAATTCACCCCCCTCACAGTTGTTATGAAGGGCAAAATTAGTTGTATAGACCAAAGCCACAGAGAGAACCAGGCTGTAAACATGTTTTTTTCTGCTGTAAAGTTGGTAATTTTAACATGAGGGAGATACAGACTTGACTCACTTCTGCAGCCAGGCCAAGCGGCCAGTTAATGAATTGCAGTTTAACTCACTTCCGTGTTGGTTTCAAGAGAGAGACGGGGAGGTTGCCGCTTGGTTGTGGTAAACCGAAGCTCAAGCACGTGTGAGAACCAATGAGGTTCATTCTCGTGTTACGCAGCACGTTTGAGCTTCAGCAAGAACCAATGAGGTTCATTCTCGTGTTACGCAGCACGTTTGAGCTTCAGCAAGAACCAATGAGGTTCATTCTCGTGTTACGCAGCACGTTTGAGCTTCAGCAAGAGCCAATGAGGTTCATTCTCGTGTTACGCAGCACGTTTGAGCTTCAGCAAGAACCAATGAGGTTCATTCTCGTGTTGCGCAGCACGTTTGAGCTTCAGCAAGAACCAATGAGGTTCATTCTCGTGTTACGCAGCACGTTTGAGCTTCAGCAAGAGGTTTGTTCTCGTGCATCAAGCAGGTTCGGTTGAGCTTCTGTTTATGTTCGCTGATCAATGTTTATATGTGAATAAAAGTAAAACCCATAAATTAAATCTTTTCATCATATAAAGCGATCGAGTCTTAAGAAAATTTGGACTAAACCTCCCAATTCATATGGATTAGTTTTACGATCTCTTTATGAGTGTCAAAGTGGTAGTTGTGTAGCTGTCAATGGTGAGACAGAAAGCTCTCAGATTTCATCAAATAGATCTTCATTTGTGTTCCAAAGATACGATACGAAAGTATTACAAGATTGAAATGACATGAGGGTGAGTAATTAATAACAGAATTTTCATTTTTGGGTGAACTATCCCTTTAATGCCTTTAATATATTACCAAATTTTTTTAAATGCCACTTGTTTCTGACAAGCCATTGCAAATGGCAGATCATGGTTTGTTAGTGTGTCTTCAGAGAAGGAAATAGACGGAATTTATTGACTTTGAAAGTGTCTTCATAGCTTTTGTCCATGGTACAAGCTGTCAAGTGTGGTTTTGCTGGGCTGTGACGTAAACTAAAGGGTGTTGGCTATAATACCACTGACACAAGTTGCTACAGCTGTTATATTTACTCTCTCCAGATGTGTATGACGACGAGGAGATGTGGTGAAACGCCACATATGTCTTCCTCCATGACCAATGAAGCAGCTGTGCAATAGGGAATGGTAGAGGTCTTTTCAGCGAGGAGACGTCAACAATTTAGTGTGCATAATAGTACTTTGGATAGATTATCATAATTATTGCCTTGATTGAAGTTCTATTTCAGTTTTAAATTTTAAGGTGTGCATTTGTTAAATATTTGTATTGCTTATGCTTTGCCTTGATTTTCTTCACAATCATTCATTTATAATTTATGTTAGAACATTTTCCCATCTATAAGCAGAATTATAGTCATGACCAAACCTCTGAGACCAAGACCAGATCCTTTAAGACAAAGATCAGACCCAAGGGGCCTCAACAGGGTGGTTGGTATTGGTTTGGGTCTTAAATGATCTGGTCTTGTCTCAGACGTTTGGTCTTCTTGAAAACACCTCTGTCTATACATCAAATGTTATTTAGCAGTGTTTTCATATACATTTGTAGTTTGTTCAGTTATAATATTGTATTTGCTTTTAAATATAAAAAGCTTTGGCATTTTTGTTTTCTATTCAAGGTTTGTTTTTTACCACTGTCAAAGGGTGGGACAAATCCTGAGATAAAAATAGATCCGTTTGTGGCTCCTCTGCATAATTACAGGGTTTGATGGGTGTTTCACAGTAAATCTGTTTCACCCAGTGAAACATGAAGTTGAAAGGAGGACGTACAACATCACAATTGTCCAGCAACGACTAGTTTGTTGTCTAAAAGAAGATTCCCACAATATGAATAACCGAAGTATTAATCATTATTGACCTATGTATAACAACTGATGCAACTGAACTGGATTGGCATTTTCTGAAGGAAATATCAGTGCTTGCAAGACAGCAAAAGAATAATGCTGACATTTTCAGAAAGCCTTAGCTCTGTGTAAATTAAATGGCACGTAATTTCACATCATCAGTCAGCTGCACACGGAAATCAACTGGAGTCACTGTACAGTGTAAAGATGGCTATAAATAGTTCAATATATGCAAGGAATACCAATAACTATTCAGTATGCATGCATATGCAGGTCATTATCACTCTAATTAAATTTTTAACTGCTGAACATAACAGTTGGGAGGCTTTCAAACTTTTATCAAATATTTCCTTAATTATATGTGTACAAAACAATAATATAGCACATCAAAGACTTAAATAATCTATAAAACACTTCCTGGTGTTTGATTCAGAACAAACCCTGAGTGTAATGTTTGAGTAACATCAGTAGAGCTGCTTTCCAAAGACTGTAAGAAGTGCAGAACAGATTATGTATGGAAATGTTTTCATCTGAGAGCTCACAAGTGATCAGATTTCATCAGAAACAGTGTGTAACAGAATCTTTGATGTGTCCAAATCCAATAATGTGGCGGTGGGGGGGGATTCTGTATCTCTGCCATGAAAGTTACAGTGAGGATGTTAAACACAAAGACACAAATACAAAAAGAAATTTAGACTGATTGATGGATTGTTTATTAAACAATATCAGAAGAAAAATGTAGGTTGTGTACTACATCATGTCAGCAATAAGTGTGGTCTCAACCAAATGCTTTGTTTTTATATATTCTAGATATTGTTCTATGTGTTGTAGACACCAAAGAAAACATCTGACCCATTTTACTTCGACAGTTTCATTTGGAATCATCCATTAGTGAAGTAAATAGAGTCCATTTTGATTTCATGTCGACTTTGATCCTTTGACGACATTTTATTAGACTACAGGACTGTTATTGCTGCTCAGCGCTAAAAAGAAGAAGCAGAGATTATATATCATTCAAACACACTCCTATTTAAAAGTTTGGCGTCTGTGATTTTAAGTTTTTTTTTGCAATAAGTCTCTTATTCTCACAAAGGCTGCATTTATTAAAAGCTGAATTTTTAGTGTCACATGATCCTTCTGAAATCATTCTAATAAGCTGATTTGGTGCTCAAGAAACATTTCTGATTATTATAAATGTTGAAAACAGCTGTGCTTTTTAAACTTTTTTTTTCTTCTTTGATGAATAGAAATTTCTAAATAACAGCATTTATTTGAAATAGAAATCGTTTGTAACATTATAAAAGTCTTTACTGTCACTTTTGATCAATTTAATACATTCTTGCTAAGTAAAGTATTAATTTCTTTAAAAAAAAAAAAAAAATGGTACCGATCCCACAGTTTTGAACATTTCAGTTTAGGAACAACAGAGTACTCGGTCACTTGTGTCTGGTTTACTTTGCAACTTATGGCCAAGAACTGCCCACTTAGACAGAACGAGACCGTACTCACATGCAAGTTTGTTTTTACATGTCGCTTAGGGGCCAGTAAATCTGAAATAGATTAATGCTGCCTTCATGTGCTATTGGAAATGTCCTACTTCCCACTTCGTCCAAGCTTGTCGCATTCAAGTGCTTTGTTGTCGTAATGAACTGGAATCATTGAGGACACCAGGTTTATTCTTGCCTATTTATTGTGAAAAGCTTATTCACCATGCTATAGTCAGCTTGCGGACAATTCTGGAATTTCAGTCAAATACAGGCTAATTTCGCTATGTATAAAACATACAATACGCTTCAAATTATTATTCATTTATGCACTTTAACGTCAAGACAAGGTTGCTGTTGTGGAAAAAACGAATAAACAATAGCAGTGACAGCAGCAATCGTTCTCCCCTCCGCCATATTTAAAGTTTATGGCACGCCCAACTCGGAAACTTGGATATCAAAATTATCCTCAAGCTTCCCAGTGGTAAATATGACTTGAGATGGTGTTCATGTCGAGTTTTTACCTAGGAAACTAGTATTTACAATAATTCCGATAGCACATGAAGGCAGCATAAAGCACAATAATAGATTGCATCATAGAAATCATAAGTCCTGTCCAATTAAAAAAAAAAATTATTTCAGACAAACAAAACAAATTTTCCACAAGTTCTTCCTGTGACCCTTTAAAAACCCTTTTCTATGCTTTGCTTATGTTAGCCCACCTTTTTGTTCTTTATTTTATTTCATTTATTAAGCTATTTTTCATTCTTGTTGCTTTGTTTGTGTGTTCATTGCTTTGCACATTATGTTAAAAACGTACAATAAAGTATTTAAAAAACAAAACAAAACAATTATTAAGGTTAACCTTATAAGCTCAAGGTTAAGAATATCTAGATACCTAGAAGTGTTTTTGTCAAAGATGTGAAAGAATGTCAAATCAAGTAATTAGTTCTTCCTCAAAGTGTTCATAACTTTTAAACACATTTGTGCAAACATTATGCATACAATCAGGGAACGTGGACGGTCTACTCTACTTGTGTTACCAGCCTAAATGATAGGCTACCATCACCCAGTATACACTAATAAGGAAGTAAAAGCCCAAATTTGATATTTAAAACAAATTCGATACATTAAAAGTGTCCATTTATAACTTATAAAGGCTAAGACTAGGAAAAAAGACAAAAAAATAGTACATTGGTTGATTTTGGTCATTAAAAGCGCCAACCTTAGAGAGGTTAAACACTCTTTATAGTGGTTTAATGGTGTGAAAATATCTTCCAACAGCTGTTTAGCTGTTAATCATAGTATTTCTATTTCCCTGCCTAGTTTAAGCAGAATGAAGAAAAACATAAAAGTTCTTGAACTCTTCAAAGAAGTGCAGCTCATCAGAGAAGCTGCTGGAGAAGCCCAAATCTTTGCATGAGGTCTTGACTGTGTGGACCACACAGACAGGGATTGTCTCAAAAAGCAGTTCGGCCATCGGCGTCATCGAGGGCTTCTTCTGCTCCGAGATCAGGCTCTGTATCCGGGCTTTATCGATGGGTTCAGGCGAGGCGCTGTAGGAGACCACAACGTTTAGCTTGTCATCCGACGCCGGCACCTGAAAGCGACTCTTTCCCGTCAATCCTTGGAAGTCTTTCTTGCAGGTGAACATGCCTGTGGGAGAGTTAAAGATGCGGACTGACCAGCACACCCAGTCATACTTCTTTTTCAGGTGCTCTACCAGCATGTCGGCCAGTTGCTGGTTGCTTTTGTCGCTTTGGTCTCTCACTATGCGTTTGGCGTCCAGCTCGGCCTGCGACGGAAAGCTGTTGATGCAGTCTTCAATCACGACGTTCATTTTAGACTGGACCACATTCATCTTCTCGCTCCAATCTTGAAGCAACTTCTCCTCGTCGTCGTCGCCTTTCAACGCCGCGTGTCCCAGCAAGGCGATCAAACCGACGCAGAACAATTTCTTGAGCGTAGCGCAGAAATCCTCCACCGCCCTGCGGCTCTTCTGCTCGTAATTCAGAGTGATTTCCAGAACGGACTCTCCTGAGAAGTTATCTCCGGTTACAGCATTATACAGAGTGTGCAAGTTTTTGTCGCCCCCCGTCTTACTGAAGTGATCCAGGAACGTTTTCTTTCTGACATCTCTGAATTTAGGTTTCGCATTCAGGACGTCCATGAATTTGCGGAATTGGTTGGTCAGATTCTCCTCCACGGAGAAGTAGGTGGCATCTATCCCGCTCTTCTTGATCTCCTGGTTTATCTGCTGGACCTCTTCAGAAACAACTTCCAGGCGGTCACGCACCTTCTGGAACTGCTCCTTCATGTACTCGGCCTCTTTGCTTTCCACGTTATCCAGCGCCAGCTTCACAATCGGAGCTGCGATGGAGAACACAGGGAACAGATCTCCAGCAATGCTGGCCAACACTTCTGCGCCCTGCTCAAACACTTCCATCACGGTCTCGACAACATCCTTCTTCTGTGCGACAAGTTTCTGCAGCTGCTGGGCCATCGTTCAGTTTCAACAGCAAGATGTCTCTGTGTAAAATAAGATCAGTACATAATTAGAAGTTTACCATTTAAAGGGGTCATGAATTGAGAAATCAAATTTTCCTTGATCTTTTGACATATAAGAGATCATTCAACATTCAAAGAAAATGTTAAGGATACAAAATATCCTTTAAGTTTCAGAACTCAAAACTTCCACGTTTGTCAGAAAACAGCTTTTATTGAAGGCAAGCTCAGAAAACGACTTGTTTCGGATTTTGTCATATTATTAAAACGAAAGACCGCCTCTGCGGAAGAAGATCAACGCCTACTTCTACGTCATTGCTTCTTTAGGCCCGCCCACTGATTCACGCATGTCATGTAGTAAATACGAGAGATGCAAACACAGGATTTACTTTAGCAACAAGATTACAAGAGTGGCAAGTTGTGGAAAAACACAGTCTTGGCATTGCCTTCCTTGTGATCCTAAAATCAAGAAAGTGTGGATGAATTTTATTTTTAACAACGTTCCAGCCAGGTCAGTTTGTTCGCTTTATTTTACTGTGGATTCGTTTTTAAACAAGACACAGTTTGACGCAGGCTTTTCAGAGAGACTGAATAAAAAAATGAATGAATAATTAATAAAAGATTATGCAGTGAAGACTACATTGGATCCGACAGTAATGTCGCAACACACAAGTGATATTGAATCGGCCCTGACGGCCGTCAGTTAAACAGTTATAGACTGTTTAATGTCTAACAGTGTTTTACCATGTGTCACTATTGCTTTGTCTGATACAGATCGTTTGATATGTACTGAGTATTTATACAGTAGCGCCGCAGTGAATGGTTGTGATTGGCTGTTCTTTCCTTTGTTTCGTCATTTATGTGATTTATTTGCCACAACCAAGATTTTTCAACATTAAAAGTTTTTAAAACAATTCCACACGTGTAATGGCGGGAATGTTAAAAATTATTTTAATATGCAAAACTGTTACCCAATCATAGCAGTGTGTGTTTACTTCGAAGCCTTGAGTGTGGCACGCCCATCAAAACGGTGTTCGAAAGAGAGGGTCAAAAACAGGATATGAAATAGCTTCTCATTTAAATCACTAAGCTTGTGCACATGCTATCCAGTTTGCACGTTTTTATACATGCAAACCTTTAGTGAATAACTGTCTTAGTCTCCTTAGACTGGTAAACGGAAAGAAACTTACATGTGTCAGTCTTCGTTTCCTCTGAATCTTTAAACGGTCAGTGTGAATCTGGGTGGGTTTGCTAAAAAAAAGATAAAGGAAATGAGAAATGTTTTAAACAAACCATAAAAGCAGCAACACAACCTCAACAACACACACCAGGTGTATGTACACATACCACACCTTCATTTACATAAAAGACGTGGGCCAGATGCATTCATTCAATTCAAACATGCACTAAACGACCTGGCAAATAATGTAAGAACAATTAGTCACACAGTATGCAATATGCAACAATAGAGAGGACAACCATTTCAATTGGAAACAATTCGAATGGATTTCCCCTTTTCCATAATAATGATGCAACACTATTTTTGTTAAGTAGCTTGTTAGGTCATATTATCACTTCCTAAAAGTCCAACGTTTGGACACACTTGACTGACTTCATGTCTTGTGATCTAAAGCTTTGCGCTTTATATGAGTTGTTTTATAAAACAAAGTCAATTTTGTTGTTTAATCTTTTTAATGTCTTTAGCATTATTTGAAAATGTGGAAAAATTAACTGAGTAAGTGTGTGCAAACTTTTGACTGGTTGTGTAACATTAAATAAACAGAATGCTGATACACTATTCTCTTACATAAAGTTTCCTGAATAAATGTTTTTGATATACCATAAAACGGTACGTTAATTAGGGCTGTGTATCACCAAGAATCAGGCGATGCGATTTGTATCACCATACAGGGGTTACGATACGATACAGTGCGGTATATTGTAAGAAAGGTGATTTTTTTTTTTTTTTTTGCATAAAACCTGAGTAAAAACATTTATATAAGTATTGTCCGGAGTATTGCATTTATATAACAAATCACTATTGTTGTGCAATCTAAGTAAAGGGAAAATAGCAAAGTGCTTGCAAGATTTTTTAGGTAATATCCAGCAAAACCACTGATGATTTTCCATTAACATTTCTGGCTAGTGCCAACACAGGTGTGGGAATAATTACCGTATTTTCCGGACTATAAGTCGCACTTTTTTTCATAGTTTGGCTGGTCCTGCGACTTATATTCAGGTGCGACTTATATATCAAAATTAATTCAGACTGAGATGAACCAAGAGAAAACATTACCGTCTACAGCCGCGAGAGGGCGCTCTAGTTGGCGGAGTTATTCAGAAGCGACACCATATGAAGAAAATTCAATGGATTCAGTGATGTGGATGTGGAATGAGATCGCGGGAGCTTGGTGAACTTGTTTACTGGTAACTTGCTTGTTGGACTCGCTGGCTTATGTTAATTTAGCCTATTCAGCCTCCCAGGTATATGTTCTTTATGCTATTGTGTAGCTGAATAACTGTTAATGTGTTGCGTTAACATACCGGACACCTACTCAGCCTGTTGTTCTGTGTGCTACTGTGTAACTTAGTTAAATAACTTGCCTTTCCAGATTAAATGTCTGTTCTTGGTCTTGGATTTTGTGAAATAAATTTCTAAATAAATGCGACTTATACTCCAGTGCGACTTATATATGTTTTTTTCCTCTTCATGACGCATTTTTTGACTGATGCGACTTATACTCCGGAGCGACTTATAGTCCGGAAAATACGGTAGTAGGGTAGTTCAACTAGCTGAGCAAGAACCTTTTTCCAAAGCACCTCAGCAGTAACCATGGAAACAAGACAAGGAAAACACCATGTCAGCTTCTCTCCAGACACACACATTATGCTCTTTTTGACTGGGCAGTAGCTACAAAATTCCAGTGTTACAAAATACCACAAATTCAAGCAATTATGTTACTTACAAGCCAAAATATACTTGTATGCATATTTAAAATGTCATTTAAAAGATATGTTGGCATGCCATGGATCATACAAAATGAATGACTAATTTAATACACTAACTGGGGCCATTAGCTTTTATCCTCACCTGAACTCGTAACACACATATGAACACACAATTTTTAAGCACACTTTTGAAGTTGACGTTTTGAAGTGGCAAGTTGTGGAAAAACACAGTCTTGGCATTGCCTTCCTTGTGATCCTAAAATTAAGAAAGTGTGGATGAATTTTATTTTTAACAACCATGAGTCACTATTGCTTTGTCTGATACAGATCGTTTGATATGTACTGAGTATTTATACAGTAGCGCCGCAGTGAATGGTTGTGATTGGCTGTTCTTTCCTTTGTTTCGTCATTTATGTGATTTATTTGCCACAACCAAGATTTTTCAACATTAAAAGTTTTTAAAACAATTCCACACGTGTAATGGCGGGAATGTTAAAAATTATTTTAATATGCAAAACTGTTACCCAATCATAGCAGTGTGTGTTTACTTCGAAGCCTTGAGTGTGTCACGCCCATCAAAACGGTGTTCGAAAGAGAGGGTCAAAAACAGGATATGAAATAGCTTCTCATTTAAATGACTAAGCTTGTGCACATGCTATCCAGTTTGCACGTTTTTATACATGCAAACCTTTAGTGAATAACTGTCTTAGTCTCCTTAGACTGGTAAACGGAAAGAAACTTACATGTGTCAGTCTTCGTTTCCTCTGAATCTTTAAACGGTCAGTGTGAATCTGGGTGGGCTTGCTAAAAAAAAGATAAAGGAAATGAGAAATGTTTTAAACAAACCATAAAAGCAGCAACACAACCTCAACAACACACACCAGGTGTATGTACACATACCACACCTTCATTTACATAAAAGACGTGGGCCAGATGCATTCATTCAATTCAAACATGCACTAAACGACCTGGCAAATAATGTAAGAACAATTAGTCACACAGTATGCAATATGCAACAATAGAGAGGACAACCATTTCAATTGGAAACAATTCGAATGGATTTCCCCTTTTCCATAATAATGATGCAACACTATTTTTGTTAAGTAGCTTGTTAGGTCATATTATCACTTCCTAAAAGTCCAACGTTTGGACACACTTGACTGACTTCATGTCTTGTGATCTAAAGCTTTGCGCTTTATATGAGTTGTTTTATAAAACAAAGTCAATTTTGTTGTTTAATCTTTTTAATGTCTTTAGCATTATTTGAAAATGTGGAAAAATTAACTGAGTAAGTGTGTGCAAACTTTTGACTGGTTGTGTAACATTAAATAAACAGAATGCTGATACACTATTCTCTTACATAAAGTTTCCTGAATAAATGTTTTTGATATACCATAAAACGGTACGTTAATTAGGGCTGTGTATCACCAAGAATCAGGCGATGCGATTTGTATCACGATACAGGGGTTACGATACGATACAGTGCGGTATATTGTAAGAAAGGTGATTTTTTTTTTTTTTTTTTGCATAAAACCTGAGTAAAAACATTTATATAAGTATTGTCCGGAGTATTACATTTATATAACAAATCACTATTGTTGTGCAATCTAAGTAAAGGGAAAATAGCAAAGTGCTTGCAAGATTTTTTAGGTAATATCCAGCAAAACCACTGATGATTTTCCATTAACATTTCTGGCTAGTGCCAACACAGGTGTGGGAATAATTAGCAGGGTAGTTCAACTAGCTGAGCAAGAACCTTTTTCCAAAGCACCTCAGCAGTAACCATGGAAACAAGACAAGGAAAACACCATGTCAGCTTCTCTCCAGACACACACATTATGCTCTTTTTGACTGGGCAGTAGCTACAAAATTCCAGTGTTACAAAATACCACAAATTCAAGCAATTATGTTACTTACAAACCAAAATAGACTTGTATGCATATTTAAAATGTAATTTAAAATTGTAAAGATATGTTGGCATGCCATGGATCATACAAAATGAATGACTAATTTAATACACTAACTGGGGCCATTAGCTTTTATCCTCACCTGAACTCTTAACACACATATGAACACACAATTTTTAAGCAAACTTTTTAATACGTTATACAAGATCCAACTCATTTTTTTAAGTCAGTTTGATGTAATTTAAGTTCAAATGACTTAAACATGGCCGAGATCCCAACACTATATTGCTGTCTGGGTTTGCAGACTGCAAAACTGCAAATCTGCAGAATTTATACAATCTGCAAAACTGCAAAATCAGAAGCCCTTCCAGCGCACTCAGTGTCCGAATTCGCTCACTCGTTTTCATCAGCTCCTTCAAGTGGACTATATTAGTGGAGCAATGTAGGGAATAGTGAATGATAGTATGGGGGGGATTTCGAACACAGCAATGGGCTCAGGCCTACACTGAATACTTGATTCTGATTGAATAGCCGACTTCTCAATCAGGCCCTCAATCAGGGCCGTCAAATATCGTATTCATAAAAACCATTGTTCAGGGTATCTATCTGACTGCTCGTCTATAAAACTTCTGATTTCTAATTGTGCTTTTCGTGGTCTTTACACATAATTTGAATTCGAATAATATTTCACAAGTAATATTTGTAGGCTATTACTACAAAAGTATAAAAGTATAGTAGGCCTATTTCTTTATTTATTTATTTGTATATTTGTTTGATAAGCAGATACGTGGGACAGTGAGTGTACACTCATAATGAGTTGGTACTCATAATGAGTTGGTAATTTTCGCAAAATAAACGGCTTTATGAAGATACGATACAAGGCGCTCTTTATTTTGCGATAACGACGGACTGACTCAAAGTTGTCCCGTACCTGCACCAAGCTTGACAGAAAGGTAAATCTGTTCTCTTTCCCCCCTCAGAATATGGATTTAGTATTTTATAACCACATTTCTACTGGCACATATGCAGAAATGTTCTCTTAAGATAAAATGTAGTTAAATATCAGGCTGGCAAAGTTAATACAATCATTGTTGACATAAGAAACACTTCCTGTTTTAGACTGCAGCCCAACGATCACTGTCAAACAAACCCTCTGAGTTCTTCAGAACGAAAACAAATGAGTTTAAATTAACGTTACAGAGAAGATTATTTTATTTTTTGCCAGAATAATCGATCGGTTATAACTCGCTCGTGTTTAAAACATACCGATGTTGCGAGCTGGTGAAAATGTCACAGGCGGACATCAGACTGTGAAGAGAAACGCCCTAAAAACTTTTCTTGAGCAAAAACTGAAACCACGGCGTACAGAGACCAACGAAACCGTCGTTGAACTGAACTGACGTCTAGACTAGAGAACAAATTAGCCCTGTTATGAACCAAACTCACCTTCTACCTTCCAATCGATCTCAAATGGGATAGAATAAAATAAAGCAAAAGTTAACGCTGATCTGTCTCGCTCGACGTCTGATCATGTGCTGGTTCTTCTCTAGCTCGTGGCACACCCTTCAACTACTACACACTGAAGGAATTTCAAGTATTGCCCTTTACCCCTTACAAAATTGACCATTTTATCATAGTTTCCAGTTTCCTGTGTATGTTTTTTGTTTATGGTGTAAGAGAAATATTTAAGTATTGTCCTTTAACCCCCTACAAAATGTAGGCTACCATAGTTTACACCAAAATACCACAGTACAATTTTTGTTACTGTTGTAAGAGAATGAATAAAGTATTGTCCTTTATTTCTTAGAATTTAACACAGTATCCCACAAAAAAAAAAAATTACATAGTTCAGGTTTTGTTATTATTGTAAGAAGAATTTAAGTTTTACCTTTAATGTTTGCTATGGTTACCATAGTAGCCTATGTTTTTTTAAGGAAAATTATTTAAAATATTCAGTCTCTTGTGTAAGTCTCCTATACATTACCCTTAAAATATGAACCTTATTCAGGTAAACATTTTATTTTTGCAAGTGAAAACAAGGCTGTGACTTATTGAAATACAGTACATTTAATAAAAAGTAGGCTAGAATAAGGTCCATAACTTTAATAAAAAAAAAAACTGTTGATACTTTGAAACAAATTTCTAGATCATAGTTGTTTTATTTGCGATTACATAATATCATAAACATGAAATGGACATGATTATTGGGTTACAGAGAATATATAACTAGATTACTTACTATAATTTTTCATGTGGAAATACATTTTTTTCCAGAAAAGACTACAATCTAAAGTTTAAATGAAAAGATTTTTGATTGTAAACACCACGACTAACAACAAACCCCCACAATCTGTCTATCGTTGAAGTTTTCGCCACTCAACTGGTCTTTTAAAAGCTTTCTGAACTACAAAACAATACAATTTACATCTGAAATGAATGCATTTATGTTTGGTCACAGACATATATTTATCTTTATATTCCTTTTTTGCCTTGACATGCGAAAATAAAGCGAAGAACCGGCAATAATATACTTTCTCGTTGTATGTCCACAACAACAATTTGGTCATCAGTTTGCTTTACCTAATGCTGGATAATATGAAACCATTTTTAAGATCAGAAATATAGAGAAGACTGATTGCCGTTTCACACATCTATTCAGAATGAATGCACAGGTATGCCTTTTTGTGCCTCGCAAAGTAGAAACATTCTGGCTGGAAGTTGTTTTTCTCTTCTACTTTCTTATAGCAGCTAATGGCATGGACCAAAGTGTCGGGAAGAGTCTTCCACAGCGCTTGAGCCACAGACTGCATGTTTCCCTTCAGCTTCTGTGCCTCTATCTGATCTAGCAGCTGGCTCTTGTTGAGGGGTTTCGGGTCTGTACTAAAAGACACCACGATTCTGATGCTGTTTGGGGTCAGAAGATCAAAAAAGTTGCCACCTCCACCGCTTCCATGGTACTTTTTGCCAGCGAGCCAATTCCAGAAGAATATGCCACTGTGGTTGAACACCCGAACTGACCAAGAAACCCAGTAGTATTTCTTCTCAAGGAGATCCAGTATTAATCCTGCGAACTCTGGGTCAACGCTGGCTTGTTGCTCCAGAAGTTTATGCTCCACATCCGTTTTGGCCTGCAAGGGGAAATTCTCAATGCAGTCATCCACCGCCGCTTTCATGCGTGTCTCTACGTCTTCCATGCGATCCTGCCATTTCTTCACCATGGCCTCGCCTACCACTCCCTCTTTCAGGGCGGCGTGACCCATGACTGCTATAATTCCCATGACAAATATCTTCTTTAGCCTGGCACAGAACTCCTCCACTGGCTTTCTGCTCCTTTGCTCTGTGGTCACCACCGTGTCCAGTATGGCATCTCCGGACATATTCTTTCCAGTTACAGCATTGTACAAGGCATCAATGTTCAGATCGCTACCCGTGTTCTCATACTGGCTTATGAACTTCTCCTTCTTCTTCTCCTTGAACTTGGGCTTAGCATTGACAAAGTCTTGAAACTTCTCATACTGACTGATTATCTTCGCCTCACGGTCAAAGTTCTGCTTGTTCATGGATGTCCGCTGCATCTCCAAAGCGATTTGGTCGATTTCATCTTGAATACCTTCGAGTTTCTGGTTAATCTTTTCAAACTGCTCAGCAAGGAACTTGGCCTCCTTCCCATCCGGGTTGCCGAGGATCTCGGCTGAGGCCAAAAACACGGCCTCCAGGATGGGGTGGAACTGTCCCACAGTGGCTGCTAAAACCTCGCAACCTTGCCCCATGATTTCCACTCCTTTCTCGATCTTGTCCTTGTTCTCCAAAACCCATTCTTCCACCCGATTCATCCTGGATCAAAGCAGAGAAGGCCTTCTTATCCTTCTTACCCTTGTCTGTAACAGATCAAGGCATATATATATCATAAAGTGGAAGCCACAATATAAAAATCAATACAGAAATCAATGCGGCTATTTCTAAGGGTCATATTTGTTTGCTCAGGATGAGACCTTAAAAGTAACCTGAGATGAATTGGACAGCCAGACCACAGGGGCAGAAATACCAGAGTGTTTGTACGTTTATACATGTTTTCCATGGGCTCAAGCCATTTAAAAAAAAAGAAAAAAAAAGGAAAAGAAAAAATTCTAGTCTTGTTCGGGCATGTCCTGTTCCACCTTACAACCTGCCAGCTAAGTCTCGGCAAACTATACAACAATAAAGGCAGATCATTGAGATCAGGTGTCTACTATAAGAATTAAAAGCAAATATGCTAAATGTTTTTTGTGCTTCAAAGCACAGTTTATTTTTATTATTATGAGCACACTGTCGGTGTGAATAGGAGAGCTGCTCTCTCCTCTTCTTTGGAGAATAATTCAGCCTTTAAACTCCATATGTATAGCAAAGCAGATGTTTTCAGGAGGGGTTACTGGGTGGGAGAATATATTTGATGGCTTTAGCTAGCATTTCAGGACTTTTCTGGGCACTTTGATTACACAAGGGAGATGATCTCACACTCGTATCTAATTTCCCAAGACTCAATATACAGAAAAAAAGGCACACCCAGATCTGAGAAAATCTGAAACCAATACACTTGTCCTGCGGTGAAACCATGTTCTACAGCAGGCAACAAAATGACTCAGATTTTCTCATAGAAATAAGCACAAATAAATATACAAGACTAAACCTGACATTTGATATTTCAAAGATCAAAGACTTAATTTGGCTCCTGTCCAATAATGTCTTACATAATGCTTTAGTGGGTTATGTGAACAATTATGAGAATTCAGTTGCTAATATTATGAATGATAAGCATGTAGAACTCATATTTGGAATTTATGACTCAACAAGCATTCTGATCTCAATGGAATTAGGAGCAAAACAATACTTACTGAACAATACAATGATCCTGATTGTTTCAAGTCCTCCTTTGTAAGAATAATTAAGATGGCTTTGAAATTAAAACTCCAGGATGTGTCCGATTTCAGAAAGAAAAAATGAAACGTAGGGAAATAGTTGTCCTAGCAAAGAAATCCAGTCTAGCAATTTGTACAAGAAGACCCTGTTTTTGATAGTTCTACTCTGTGAAAAAAAGGAAAGGAACCAACCAACTGATTCTGAAAAAGAGGAACTGTTTAAGTTCAAAGCCACGTCCCTTATTTCTATCCAAATGCTGCTTGGAGCTTTGTGGCAGTCAGTATATTGACTTAAGCGCAACATCCAGTATTATTTGGACATAATATGGCAGGATGTGGTACTTAAGTCAATATTGACTATCATCCACATCACAATGATTCTCATAAAGTGTCATCTCCATCTGTTCATGACAAATGATAATTAAAAGCATAGATCACTGGCCAGCTATTTTTATTTGTGAATTTATTTTATTTTATCCTTGGCTCTATGAAGTTTTTGAAGTAGTACAAATAAAATAACCAAAGATGAAAAAAGATAAAGGGAAGGATAATGAATGGAAATAGACAAAGAGCAAAAAAAATAATAAGGAGACTCACCGTTAGTCTGGTGAAATGTATAGATGTGTTCTCTAGTGTTCCAACAGAGTCCAACTGTGCCTAAAAGCAGCAGCCTCCCAGGGTCCACATGTATATATAGACTCTGCCCTGCGGCACTCCCCCTTCAGATTAACTCCATCCCCTGCATGCATTCCTCCGAGCCCACTGAAGAGATGAGGGACAGGCACACAGACAGATTACATCCTGTAAACATTCCTTCTTTGAGAAAAATCAGCATGTAGTAAGTTAGATAGTCCCAGAAATGCTTAGTAGAGCCTTTCCCTTATAAAACATGAGGCATGCTCTGCTTTTCTACACGGGTTGTCATGGGTACAGGCACTCACAGTGGCCAGTGCACACACACACACACATATATAGGCCTATATATATATATATATATATATATTTAGTGATTACGATTAATCGCATCTTACATAAAAATTGGTTTATATAATATATATATTATATATATATCCACACACATATACTGTAGAAATGACACTATATATATACACTTTTATTATAACCTTTATGTTAGATGCGATTAATCAATTTGACTGCACTAAATGCCATGTTTGTCACATATTCAGGCTGTAGACTTTATTAATTTGCATATAATATCACACTCTGAATGGCCCAAACAGTAGTTGATACCATGCATTAGAAGGCAAAATGCAAATAAGTTGTTGTCTTCACATTGTCCTTCTTTTAGGAGACTTTTTGGAGCAACACTTGCCAATCTGAAATGAGTGTGAAAACAGCTCTTGGGGGCACGATGCTTCTAGGTCATTTCCGTCACACTGCTTTACATGGCAGAGAAAGACTCCACTGTTTTCAGTATGGCAGGCGGACAAACCCAGTGGCTTTGTGCTGAAGCGGTCGCTGGGACACGCTGGCATGCAATGATTGGTCTGTAGAAGGACAATAAGGGGCTGTTGTGGATTACAGCGGGTCTGGCATTAGCATTTCAAATCTTCATGTCACTGTTAGATCTCGCACTATGCAAATCAGTTGTGCTTATAAAGGATGACGTGCCCTCGGTAGAACAGCAGTGGGTGTGATCGCTGATGCACATGCTTGATAAACAGTAAACAGGACTCTGGAGTGTTTGTGGCAGATTTAGGATCCATACTTTCCAAACAAATTACTAATGTTCATAGTTAGTTCCTAATAATTAAACTTCACTTCCCGTTTTGTTTGGGATATGGACATGAATGATGCCTCGAATTGTATGCAGATTGTTGAGAAAAGATGGGCTTCTCTAAGCAATTGTCACCTGTGAATGTAAAAATGTTAAGGTTAGGGAACATGTAAAATGGTTTTCTTTGTTAATTGGCCACTTTGTCTAAAATGCATAAAACATCCATAGACAATAGGCAAATACAATCTGAAACAACTTCCAGGTCTGGTAGTTTGTTAAGGTGTGACTTCCAAGTAGCCATTTGCTGCATTTGAAATCCCTGCCCTTTTTTTTTTTTTTTTCATGAGTCATGAATTAGCCTAAAGTTAATAAGTGGATTAAGCTTTTAATTTCATCTGAACAACAACAACAAATCTGTCATCATAATGCTTGACAGTTATGCAAGGTGTGCAAAAAAGGGCAGTATAGTTCACTGGAACGTCGTCATGATGAAATTATCATCAATAATATTTAAGTGTTGAATTAAATGCAAAATTTGAGGCGTGATTTATGCCCAGCACAAGTTTATTGCTTACGGTTAGGGGTTTTGAAAAACAGATACGAGCTGCTTGCCTTAGCAAACGCCACTAGCACAACATCATTAGCTTTTGTATGCCACATGATAATTTTTTTTAGCCTTATCTTAAATACAAAATGCCTTACATGTATTAGTAAAATCTATAGTGTTTATCATACTGATCTGTGATGTTTACTGAGTAGTAAAGTGCTTATGTATGTAGCCACAAGATGTCACTTTGGTTCATGTAGATTCCTTGTTTTTGTGAAAGAAAAATCTGTCTAGATTTTTTGTTTGTTTTATAAATCCAAAAAAAGATTTTAATAAGCAAGTATTAGCATGCCTATTGGGGAAGTGTAAGAGTAAATTGTGGGAACTATTTTATGTGGGAATTATTTTATGTGGGAATTAGCTTCAGGCTATGCTGACTAACTGCTAGGCCTAGGTGGAAATTATTCAGACAGGTTTGTCTTAACTGAAACTAAACGATCATTCAGGTTGGTCTTCCAAGAATGACATAATCATGTGGTTAGCGTTGGCTATCAAAATTAAGTGTGTTCTAGCGAATTTTTTAATTGGAACATGCTTCATTGTAAATGTGTCAACGATCAACTTCTGTCATGTGAGGCAAACAAGATCAACCGTATGAATGAGGAAATATCCAATCCATGCAAATAAGCTGCTGTGTTGCGTTAATATTTTGCCACCTAAGTCTTTTGGGTTTAATTCTTATTTTGTTGATCCTTTTCATTTTCTAACAAGCAGTGTCAGGGAACAGCTGCGTCCAGGTCGCAGGACATAAGCAGAAAGGTTTCAGTGAACTACGGAAAAATGTGTCATTTCGCTTAAGGCAAAGGATGAACACTGCTTTAATGACAGACCTGAATATCTCTGTTTCCTCTGGTCTGGACAAGCTTCAGAGGAAATTGACAGTAACTGCAGTAAAAAAAAAAAAAAAAAAAAAAAAGATATCTGGGCGTATGCATATTTTAAATAGTTCCTTTCAAAACCATTCTACATGATCCACAGGTCCAAATATTTGTTAAGCTTTATGTATTTTTACATAGGCTACTGTTAAAACAAAATCAATACAATTTAATAGTTCTTTATAGTAGCCAGTTTGCCATTTTATATATGCATAACATTTTTGGTAACACTTTAGTTTAGGGTCCAATTCTCACTATTATTACTTATTAGCATGCATATTACTAGGATATTGGCTGTTTATTAGTATTAATAAAGCACATATTAATGCTTTATTCTGCATGACCATATTCTACATCCATTAATCCTAAACTTAACAACTGCCATACTTACTATTAATAAGCAGTAATTAGGATTTTGAGGCAAAAGTCATAGTTAAGAGTTTAATGGTGAGAATTGGACCCTATTCTAAAGTGTGATTATATTTTTTATATTATATGTCTTAGCGAGGTGTGCTAAATCCGACATCTTTTTAGTTCCCATCTTGATGGTGAGTTTGTTTATCAGTGTTTTGTCTGGCTTTACGTGTGTCTATTGATTTCAGTCAGGTTTTCTTAAGCATCTCTCTCTTTGCCCTTTAAAAACCTCCACCTTATGCAAATGGCAAATGTGATTACAACCCAGACAGTGATGAAAAGAGAAGGTCACCGCTTTGCAGATCTTCATTAATGTGTGTCCGTATTGTCCTATGAAGGCCACTGGAGTGAATTTATGATCATTTGTCATTTAACCTTAGTTTGTCATCTGGTTGTCCTCATGCTCAGCAACACTAATGATTCATAGTTGTGACATAGTTGTGAATTTAAAATGGAAGTGCACAGAAATCGTTATGTGAATCCAATGTTATTGCCTGAAGGACATCCATTTTGTTTGGGTTTTATCACAGTACAGGGTCACTTTGGTGTTCATGTGATGCTCCACCAAGAACTCAGAGATAAAATATATCGGCATGAACGTTTAGACTGTCACAGACAGATGGAAGACTAGAGGAAGGCTGTTTGCTCACAGATGGCTCTTGTGGTTTTGTCAGGAAAGAAGCTATAAAGAGCTGCTTGGTTCATTTGTTAAAGTATTATACTTTATAATGGCTAAATAAGTTCATGTGAAAAATACGTAAGGGATAATGTAGAGCGAGGCGGTTGTTATAGCGAATACAACCCCAACAGGCTGATCAGGACCCCGACGCGAAGCGGATTTTTTATCCCGCTTATTACATGGCTACCTACCAAATAAATCAATAATTTGACACAAAACATTGATTTAAAAAGGAGTTTATTGATTTAAAAACGATTGCTTCCGCTAAAGAAAATAGTCCGTTCCGTCTCTACGGTTAGAATCCTGCGTCCATAGCAACGCTCTGTTTTTCATGGCAACGGTGTGTTATGATTAGCAGGGGTCTGTTATCAAGAAATAACAGACCGCATTCTACAGTACATTAGAATTCAACCAAGCCATGTAATAACTTAACAACTTAATATTTAATAGGTCTAAAATTCCCCTTCCCTGGCAATGGTTAAAATATTAAATTTACTATATAAATCATTTGTCCATAACATTATACCTTCAACAAAATTATGAACAGTATCTGGAAGATGTCCAGGATGATTTCAGGGAAATAACTTAACAGATAAAATAAGTGTTTAATGAACCATTCCAGAGATAAAGTTCACTGGAATCCACACCAGATCTATCCTCTCCTCCCATATGACCCTGTTTGTTTAGCCAGTTCCTGTCAGACAAGTTTTCACTGTGTACTTTAGCCAAAAGGGTCGTCAGTTTCAAATTGCACATGTGTTTGTTTGTGGTAGTTTGAAAGACAGATATTACAATAGTGCAACATGCTTATTTAGGAATATTTTGTATGAGACATCTATTGTGAAATGCTGTCCAGTGCACCATTTACATGAGCTGGGTGAAAACAGTTGTGAAATCCATGGGAAAACATCCAGCTGCCTGTATCATGTTTAACAAAAACCAGGTCAACTCAACATTTACAGCTGAAGCTAGCCATCTTTGTGGACGAATACTTTTGTGTATGAGCTTAAGCTCATAGGTCTCACAGTATTTATTTATTGCATAAAATAACCTGTCTTGTAATGTTCTTCATTTTTCTTTATGTTCTTCAGCTTTCACTTCCTCAGTTTCATACTGATTTTTTTTCTTTTTTTTCTTTCTCACGCTCTTTACCCTTCACATTCGGATAATTAAACTCGCATCCCAAAATAAATAACCACATGCAGAGAGCCCAACAAAGGGAGCATATTGTAAACCCAGCTTAATCACTCATGACAAGTAATTGTTTTTCCTATTTTTATAAGACTGTCACAGAGATTGCCAAATGTTTTGCCTTTTTTATGTGTCAGATAACCAGTATGCAGAATCAACTATCATATTTTTTACTTTTGGAAACAGTAAAAACGTGTCGGTGGGATAAACTGAAAAACTAACGATGCATCCGAATATAATAATTTCATTATATAGTAGTATAGGTGAAAAACAGTATGTGAGTAGTATGTCTGAATTCACAGTACTCATAAAAGAGTAGAAAAAATAACCAGATGAGCTACTTCCTGTGAGATTCTGAAGTGTGCATTCAATGGACACTTTACTATCCCATGAGGCCACGGGAGAGGATTTGAACCAACTGATGCTGATAGGTCACATGATAATGACAACATGATAAATGTAGTACTTCCAGATAACATTCATACTGCTCATATTCATACTATATAGAACATACTTTTTTAGCCGTTGAGAAGTAATTACTTATTCAAAATAAGTTCCTACTCAAGAGAGTATGCGATTTCGGACGCAGCCAACATTATTTAAGCATGACTAGTTGTTATACAGACCGTTTAAAAGTTTGGGTTATTTTAAGCAATTTATACTTTTATTCAGTTAGGACACATCAATCAAAAGTGACAGTAAAGAAATGTATAATATTGTAAAAGATTTTTAATTCCATTAAATGCTGTTTACTCAACTCAAAGAAGCCTGAAAAAATTTATCAAAGTTTCCACAAAAATATTACAAATGTTTTCAACATTTATAAAAATAAATGTTTCTTGAGCAGCAAATCAGCAAATTAGAATGATTTCTAAAGGATCATGTGACACTGAAGACTGGAGTAATGATGCTGAAAATCCACCTTTGCATTACAGGAATAAATTACATTTTACAATAGAAAACTGTTCTTTTAAATTTTAACAATATTTCACAAAAGCACTGTTTTTACTATATTTTCGATCAATTAAATTGAGCCTTGGTGAGCATAAGAGACTAATTTCAGTCTTAGCAAACTTAAGCGTAAAAAGTCAAATAATAAATACATATTTTTGGCACATAGGTTAATTGACCTTTGAACTCTGTCAAAGTCTTGTAATGCCTTGTTGGGTGCTGTTCTTTTGAGACCCACTAGATGGCATCAATCTTTAGACCTGATTTTAAACTACCAATAACTGATGTGTGAATATAAGTAAAAAAAAAAAAAAATCTGTCAAAAATGCTCTATATCTACACTGCAATTCAATCCACCAGATATTTACACTTTTTTCACACCTGGCTTTTTAAAAATGTATTATTACTGGCATGAAAGCGAGTCTCTGTCATGGAAGGGAAGCGGTTGCTTCCTGTGAGAGCTGAAGGAGTGTTGTGGGAACAGAGGCCAGTGTATTGACAGTCTGTCTGATATACCACAGTGCTGAGGAGGAGACACACACACTGTTTAGAGTCAACAGAGCGGAGGAGTTGAGCTTATCTCAGCACAAGAGAGAAAACAGTGAGACGGAGAGAGATTCCAGAGTGCTGACGTGTCCTCAGAGGCAGACATGCAGCAAATGATGTGCTGTACGACATTGAGCTTGAAATTATATGAAGAAGGTTCATAGGAGAGGAATGCATGCAGGATAATTCATTAGTTACCATTACCATTCTGTGAGGAAACTACATATTCAGAGGTTTCATGGCACAACCAGACGCATCGGAAGGATAAATCCAGTGCGGAGGCTGAGGGTGAGCTGGTGTGTGTCACAGTACAAATGTTTTAATGCTTTTTATCAGATCAGGCCACTTAAAGGCATGAGGCCGGTCGATGGTCCACGAATAGGTAATGTCATTAGCTCAGGCTGTGATTGGCAGATGCAGCCAGAGTGAGGTATCATGGGATGGATCTGCCATCCCTGGCAGTACTATGAAGCTGGGTTTCATAAAATCACTTATTGGTTTATTAAATATTGATATTGACTTTCAGGTTGGGCCTTTATTTTCATCATAGCTATAACAACACAGCCGTAGTTTGTAAAGCATCTGTTAAAAAGTATGTATTTTAACTGTTTTAAGGGGGGGGGGGGTACTATTATGTCTGTAACTATTATGTACTATTATGTCTGTAATAGTACTAATAAACTAATTTGTTTAGTTGTCATTATAGTCTTGTGTTTGGTTAAACATCATCCATTAGTTTCAGTGTGTTTTAGCGCCATCTGCCAGCAGAATGTGCATGACAACAAACAATGTTTCTTTTTGTTATTTAGAATAAAAGGTCATACTGTAATAAAATACATTTGTTTTGGTTTAATAACAGACAGGTGTGTAAACCACTAAACTTTTATCAGAGATGGACACCACATGGATCAATAACTCCAACCAGGACAGAAGCCTCAACCGCTAATGAATTCAGGAGTTTCTATTTGCTGAGACATTTGTTTCCATTCAGACTCTGAAGGAGGAGAACGAGTTGGTTTAGAAAATACAAATACATATACATTTAGAATAATACACTATTAAATTCAAAGCTACCAAAATGTCAAGGTGCAGCATGTAATTCTGGCACCAGAAACAACATAAATAAAATTATTTTTGCACATAAAGAAACTTACATAACACAAGCCATTTAAGACACATACCATGAGCTCCAAGGTTGATTATTGTTGACATGCATCTGTAGAAACCACAAGTCAATTTCAACAAAAGTTTAATTCCTGAGAGCTCCACCTGTCCACGAAATCGCATGGAAATGAAAATCCACTACTTTTTTTTTACTACAAATGGCACCAATTCAAACCTCTTTATGAATATCACAGCTCTTAAAAGTTGATGTCAAATACATGGTGTGGCTTTGTTACGATCTACCCCACTGGGGTTGTAACACATGCTGGGGTTAGTTGTAACAATTAGACAAAAGAAGCAAAAACAGCAGCCACACCATGCAATAGGCCCTATGCTTCAAAAAACAGGTTTATTGAAACAGTCCAAAACAATGTCTCTTTCTGTGACTGACTATAACTCAAATCCACGTTCTGTTTGATTCAAGAGTGTGTGTAAATAAGTCTGGAACTTCCCTACATGGATAATTCACCCAAAAATGAAAAATCTGTCATTAATTACTCACCCTCATGTCGTTCAAACCCGTAAGACTTTCGTTCATCTTCGGAACACAAATAAAGATCTTTTTGATGAAATCTGGGAGCTTTCTGTCCTTCTATTGACAGCTAAATAAATACCACTTTGACAATTCAAAAAGTTCATAAAGAGATCGTAAAACTAATCCATATGAATTGAGTGGTTTAGTCCAAAGGATCTGAAGAGACTCGATTGCTTTATGTGATGAACAGATTTAATTTGAACTTTTATTCACATATAAACATTCATCAACTCACAGATCAGTTGTGGTAAACGAAAGCTCAAGCATGTTCACTTGACGTGTGAGAACCAATGAGATTCATTCTCGTGTTACGCAGCACGTTTGAGCTTCAGCAAGAACCAATGAGGTTCATTCTCGTGTTACGCAGCACGTTTGAGCTTCAGCAAGAACCAATGAGGTTCATTCTCGTGTTACGCATCACGTTTGAGCTTCAGCAAGAACCAATGAGGTTCATTCTTCTGTTACGCAGCACGTTTGAGCTTCAGCAAGAACCAATGAGGTTCATTCTTGTGTTACGCAGCACGTTTGAGCTTCAGCAAAACGGTTTGTTCTCGCGTGTCAAGCAGGTTCGTTTATGTTCACTGATCAATGTTTATGTGAATAAAAGCCTAAATTCAATCTGTCCATCATATAAAGATATCATGTCTCTTCAGAAAATTTGGACTAAACCGCTCGATTCACATGGATTAGTTTTACGAATTCATATGGATTCAAATGCCTACAGAAAGGTAGGAAAGGCATCATTAAAGTAATCCATGTGACTCTAGTGGTTTAACCTCAATTTTATGAAGCAATGCGAGTGCTTTGGTTGCACTTTTTTTTTATCACTTTATTTGCTAGAAATTAATCTCCAGCACGCGTTCATGTGAGCACACGCATGTGTGTGAACTAACCTTTTAATGCTGTTTTTGTTTTGTTTTTTGGCCCAGACAACAAGTCAGCAGTCTTTATGTAAAAACACAAACAGCAGATCCGTATGTTTTAAGAGCATCATTTCTTGTAGCAGTAGTGCAGGCTAAAACAGAATAACATACTGTAGCTTAAGGCCCTCCTGAGTGTAAAATTATGGATTGTTCCCTCACTCCGCACTTCAGTGATCTTAATGAGTGGATCTGGAGAGCTGAACACAGCACTCTGAGCTCGTTGTCCTTATATTACCAGTGAAAGGTTACTCACCCTCTGTGTCTGCAGCCCATGGCCAGAATCTGCTGACTTATATACAAAAGCAGTAATTTAATTAGAAGTGGCTTTGAGTGCTATATGTGTCCACTTCAGAGAGTTAATAGCAATGAATGTCAACAATCGCTTATAAGTCATGTTGATGTGAAACAGGCCATACAAAACAGGACACTGAAATTAGATTTATTATTGACTATCACAAAAATATATAGGCCTAAATTTAAACTTTATGCATTTGAATTGCATATCAAATTTCCATTCATGTGGATTACAGTTTTAACACAAACTTAACATGATGCATATTTGTCAGTCATACATAAATGTCTGTAATAGTACTAATAAACTAAATGTGTTTTAAATGCACAATAACTAGGTTTAGATATTTATCATCAATAAATCCAATCTGTTTCAATCTCATATTTTAACTGTTGAATATTACTTGTTCCACAGCTGGCCATATATTAACCATGTTCTTACTTTTTAACTGAATATATTTAATTGTTTCATAATGAACACATTTATACTGATTCTAAGCAATGTGAATAAGTGTATTTTGAAAATATGATTATTTAAATAAAATAAAATAGATGCAAGTAGTTAATAATAAAATGTGCCAGGAAACATACCTGTTTCATAACAGTTTCATTTATTATTATAAATACAAATATGCATCACGTATAGTTTGTTTATGTTGTTTGTTGCGGTGTACTCCAAATGGATGAACATTTTATATGCAATTCAAAAACATAAATCATACTTTTAGGTCTAAATATTTTTTGGAGTGTATAATCTTGAAAAAAGCTAAACCAGCAAACAAGCTGTTTCTTGGAAATATATAAATTCAACTTTGAACTGACATGAATTTTTAAAGGGCATATTTTAGTCTAAAACCCAGCTGAGCTCTGCTGTGCATGTGCATTAGTTTCCCGAGACGTCCTGCCATGGTCTGTTTTATGGCTGATGAGGAACAGATACTGTCAGTTCAGGTTATTATCATGCAGGCTAAATGGGGAAGCACATTTCTTAGCCAGTACCGTCCAGTCTCGTTGCTTAAGTCTTTATTACCACAAAGCATTTGTTTACATAACATCACAATATTTAACATGTTTGCTGCCTATTGCGTTTAAAGGGAATGTTTTCAGATAGACATTCAGTTATATTATGACATTATGATGTGTAAACATGCCAGGTAATACAGCACAAATAGCCAACCTATTTTGTTTGAAAATATGGCAGTTATTCAGTAGATCAGATAAGTCCTACATTTGTGTACATATTACATACATTTTTTTTATATATATATATATAGGCTATATTGTATACTGTATATATACATTTATATATAACTCTTGAACTGTCAATAAAAAATCTTGACAAAAAATTGACACATCTCTTGTGTGAAATAACATCACAACATTTATTTCCATCAAGAGGTCAAGATCTTGTATTGACAATGCAAGAGTCCAGGACTCTGTAAAGTCTCCTCCAGCACATCCTAAAGACTCTCAATGAATTTAAGCTCTGGACTCAGAGATGATTCTTCATGCTCCATCCCAACCATTCTTTCACAATTTGAGCCTGATGAATCTTGACATTGTCATCCTGGAATATGGTCATGATGTGTCTTCCTACATGTTTTTTTAAGAAATGAAAAGCTACACACTCCATCAATCAGGGCTAGAAGAACTGTTTCCAAACATATAACATGCTAGTTAATGTCTAAATCTACTCTGCATGCACACAGACATTCACGTTCTTGTGTTTGTCCCAGTAGTGACATTCTTCAGGAAAACTCGACACAGCGAAGCTCTCCTTGTGACGACTGACGGCATGAACCAGAAAGCCAGCTAACTGCTTCTCCAGAAGCTCCACGACAGCTTTGGCATCTCCCTTCCTCGCAGGACCTTCCATCATCTGTTTGATGCTCTCACTGGGCACAGGCTGAGGGGCGCTGCAGAACGAGACCACCAGGTTTATGTCATTTCCTTCAGACACTTCAAAATAACTCTGTCCGGCCACACTCTGAAAGTTCTGTCCAGCTCGAAAGTTCCTAATTTTGCCCAAGTCACTAACGCCTCTGATGGACCAACTCACCCAGTCGTACTTCTTCACCAGGAAGTCCAGCAGTTCCTTGGCCGTTTCCTGGAGGTTCCCATCCACTCTTTCCTTCACAAGCCTCTTGATGTCCAGTTCAGCTTGCTCTGGAAACGATTGCACACATTTCTCAATCGCTTCCTTCATTTTCATCTCAATTTCTTGGATCTTTGCGCTCCACTCTTGAATCTTCTCCTGCTCTGCTTCTTCTCCCTGAGTAAGGAAACAATATCCCAGCAGAGCGATTATTCCCAGGCAGAGCAGCTCCTTCAGCCTGACGCTGAAATCTTCCAGGACCCTTCTGTTTCTGGCCTCGTATTGTTCCACAACATCCAGGATTGGCTCACCAAATGTGCTGTTCCCCAACACAGCATCATAAAGCACACAGAGGTTTTTCTCCCCACCTGTTATGAAAAAATGCTCCAAGAACAAGCGTTTTTTTACCTCCTTATACTCAGGTTTGGCCTCCAGAATGTCAATGTATTTTCTAAACTGGTTCCGCAAATTTTCCTCCACAGAGAAGAACTGGGTATCCAAACGTCTCCTCCTAATCTCAGAGTCAATGTCTTGTAGCTGAGATGAGAGGACATCTAACTTGCTCCTCACAACTAGAAACTGATCTTTGACATACGTGATCTCCTTGCTTTCCACATTGTTGAGGACGAGCTTGAGGACTGGAGCTGCAGCCTCGAAGAGCGGCGACATCTCTCCAACAGCGCTGGCCAGCACCTCGGCTCCTCTCTCAAACATCTCCATCACTGCTTCAATGGCCTCCTTCTTCTGGGCTACAACCCTCTCTAGTGGACTGGTCATTTCTTTAAAAGCAAAACCACAACACACACAAAGAAACACCACAGTTATATTAAGGTACATTTGTAAATTATTTAAGCAAACTGCTATTTGCATAATTAACTCTTTCCCCTCCACTGGTGGAATTTTCCGGCAATCCATGGGTGCGTCTCATTCCGCTCCCTATTCAGTAGTCAGGGCACTGATCAGGGAGTCTGCCATTTTAAGGGCTGTCTCAATCGCAAAATCCTTTCAGTGCAAATATTTACATTACAAATAGAAATAATATGATTTATATTGGTTTATGTTCACATATGTGAAAAAAAATATCATGTGTTTAATTGAAGTGTATAGCCATGTTGTTCTGCAAAGCAAAGAGTGCATTGTTACGTGCCAAGAAAAATTACTGTTTTGTTCAGCTTTCTTCTAAGGTACAATGAGGTAAATGAGGCATCATAAGACATATATATATATATATATATATATATATATATATATATATATAAATTATTTCTTTTCTTTTTTTTTGTTAAATGATGCATCTGTCCACTGCAACAGTAGGCTATAATAGGTATTTAAAATGTGCAATCACTTTTGTCAGATGTTTGTAATATATCATATATCATAAATTAAAACCACAGTGACATACAGAGGAGAGTCATATAGAATTATGAGAAAACGTTCATGGTTTGAATCTGACATAACCCCTGAATAGTTAAAGTGGCTTTAAAAAACAATCATGCATCAGAGATAAATAACTGTTCAACTGAAACAATTATAGATTACTTTAAAATAATGTTGTTCAATAAAATACACAATGACTCATTTAGGTTACATTTGTGAATCCAGAGTTCAAGACACACCTTGCTAATCTCTCTAAAGCTCTAATGCAGTCTGTCTCGTGGATGTGTCTTAATTATGCGCATCCTTGAGATAACATCATCATCATCATAGCAAAAACATATTTAAACAGGTTTCTCACGCCTCTCAGGATGAAGAGCTGCTGGAAAGACCTCCAAGTTTCCAAATTATTCCCACAGTTTCAGGTTCGATTTCAAAGCGAAATGTCGTGATCAAATGCTCACTGTGGAAAAGATGTGCGTGCGTGTGTGTGTGAGAGAGAGACAGAGAGAGAGACAGAGAGAGAGAGAGTTGTGCGCGCACTGGTTTGGGGTCGTTTTGGAAAGCAGTTGGTAACTGTCGGATCAATGGCTCATATTTGACAGCAGTGTATTTTTATAGTTTGTTTGCAGATGGATCTCTGATCTCCTATTCAGACATCAATTTTACACGAGACTGTTTAATTGCAGATTATTTGTGCGTCGTGCGCAACATCTCACGCGCTGCTGGACATGAACGTGCGCAGATTTGGGATTTTGGCATCTCAATATCCAAAACAAGGTATTTTACATTCTATTTAATAGCATATAATGAAAAGTATTTATATAGGTATACTATTGTACAGTGCAACATTTTGTTATAGCCATCACGATACTCGAGTGTTTAATAGATTGTGCCTCAGTCAGTGATAATGGACAGCTCACGGACTATATAGGCTATGCATGCTCTTTTCGAAGCTATTTTTTAATGAAATATTTTAAATATATACTTTAATTATTTATTTAAGTTAATAGGCTATCATATAATTTACGTATTAGTTGTCACATAGTTGTCATATTTTTTAGGGTAAATAGTTGTTTTTGAAAATAATGTTTTTAGAGAAATACTTTGATGTTTTCACTATATAAAATTACAATGTATAAAGCAGCAACATATAAGTTTGTAAGTGAGTGAGTATAAGCAAGAGGGAATGAGAGCATCGGTGTGACAACTTGCCCCGGCAGTGGGCCTATGCATTTAAAATGTGACCTTGAGAAGAGCTATTTGAAGTCTACCTTGTATCTTTTTCCGAATGTATTTCAGTATGGCTTTTATGTTTGGCAGCTTGTTTATCCAACAGCTATAATAAAATAGAATATGTTGATACTGTAATTTTTGGTTTAATAACAGAATTAATTACAATTAGAATTAATTAATTACAAAAATGAAATAAAAAAATCTTCATTTCAGACCGTTTTGTACTTCGTATTTGAAAATGACATAGAAAACTACTGCTAGAGAAATTCATGTATTTGCAGTTGATTTTTGAAATGTAGAAATTGACAAAGAAATGTAGACTTTTTGACAACTTGCCCTGGTCTCTGATAGAGCTTGAGGGCTCTCTCTCTCTGTGGCTATTTATTTATTGTCATTTCTAGAATTTTTCCTAGTGAGCTCATCAACAATAATAACATACACTAAGAGACAATATAAACACATATAAATAAAAATGAAAAACAACACGTATACACCTATGGTATACACTGCCCGGGCAAAAAAAAAAAAAAAAAGAGTCTCTGATCAGATTTAAATAGGCAAATGCTTATGATTGGATCATCATTTCAGTGATTATTATGCTTGGCAACAGTTCTTCTAACCCTAATTGATGGAGTGTGTAGCTTTTCATTTCTTACACAACCATGTAGGAAGACAAATCATGGCCATATTCTAGATGACAATGTCAAGATTCATCAGGCTCAAATTTTGAAAGAATGGTCGGGATGGAGCATGAAGAATAATTTTCACACATGAATTGGCATCTCTGAGTCCAGACCTTAAATTCTTTGAGAGTCTTTTGGATGTGCTGGAGGAGACTTTACAGAGTGCTGGACTCTTGCATTGTCAATACAACATCTTGGACAAAAACTGATGCACCTCTTAATGGAAATAAATGCTGTGATGTTATTTCCATCAAGATGTGCACACACTCCATCAATTACAGGGTTAGAAGAGCTGTTGCCAAACATTTAACATGCCAGAAACATATAATCACTGCAATACTGATCCAATCTTAAACATTTACATTTAAATCCAAACAGCGATTTATTTATTTATTTATTTTTGGCCGGGCAGTGTATATTCCATCAATTACAAGGAATGAAATACAGATGCATAAATACCAGAAGAATTAGAGCATGAACAATAAGTGCTGTTCAAAAATTCTGGTTTTAGTTTTAATTGCTTTAGTGCTTTAATTGTAGATGATTTGTTAATAGTCTGCCTGAAAAGGGGTTAAGAGCTGTCCGGACGGATATTAAGCGTAGCGTCAGTTCTGGCAGGTCACGTTAGTCAAACTCGCATCAGCTGACTCTCAGCTAATCCACGTCTAGCTATAGGAATACGATACCTATCACTGTATTCATATATAAGCTCCTTCAGTATTATCAGCAGCTATCATGTTTCTCAGGAGCGAATTACCCTCCTCCATCCCCAGCTCCTCCTCTTGTTCAGTCAGTTTGGCTTTCTGATTCCCCTTGAATCAGAATAAATTCTCGAATCATGTTGTACTTTAAAATCTTGAATTAATGATATCTGCAATACATTCATGTTGGTTCTGTTCTGTTTAAGGGGGGTTATTGCTGCTCTTATACATGCTAGGCTACATGGATGCGCAGGGAGTTTTTGCCCAGAACAGAACTATACCGAAAATCCTAACAGTATGCTAATTGTCAATCGTATTTGACGATATGTAGGATATTTCAGAATTGTTAGACCTTTTCTAAAATGATAAATGTCTTCAAAAGATCACAACCTACCAATTTTGAGGCAGACCGAACTATATTACGGATCTGACTTCTCTGCTTCTCTTATTAATCAGGATTTGGCTGAAGAGTTGTCTGAAGGAAAGTCACACTGGGTAAAGTGAATCTTGAAAATTCTTAGCGATAGGACTATAGGACTTGCATGCATATTTAATAATAAATAAAAAAAACTTATTTAGTGAACATTTTATCATGTTTGACTTTCAATAATCTAGCTATAATTCATAGTCTTGTTCTTTAGCATGAAGCTGCTGCTATTATTATTATTATCTCAATAATGTGTAATTACTGTGTTTACAGTGAAGAATAACTAGATTAGCTAAATCGTATATATGTAATTTGGGTTATCTAGTGCATGTCAGGATAAGTTACACACACACACACACACACACACACACACACACACACACACACACACACACACACACACACACACACACATATAAAATATATATTTATATATATACAGTATAACTTTTTTCAAGACAATTTATTTTTATAGAAGGATACATTTATATAATTGCATTTCATTATGTTTATGTAATAAAGTAAATGTATCTAAATAATTTACACAACCTGCTTAATTTTAATTTCTCTGCTGTCACATATATTAGACAAAAACCTCAAAACACTATTTAAAACACGATCACAGTGCCCTTCACTTTGACACCATTGCTCACTGTGGCTGACTGAAATGAAAGGAAGAGTGTGTGTAACGTTATTTCTCATATCTTTATTCACAATTCTGCATAGTACTTAAGACAATGCCAGAAGAATATAGCAATATAATGTAATTCTAGAGAGATAGAGATCTACAGAATTTTTTTAAAGGCTATACAAGTTATTAGGATTACAGATTTGTTAATTGGCATTAAAGAACTTTTTTTTGTGACTTTGGCTTGGGCAGATTCAGTTTGAGTGCGTGTAGTAAACTGTACAAAAAGATGAAAACATCACTGGCAGAAAATAATATTGCTGTATGACAGTATCATAACTTTTGTTTCACAAGTGCAAATATTTGCAGGAACACGTTAGAAATGGGTTAACAGTTTGATAGATGGTTGCTAGGATGTTGCTAGGGAGTTACTAGGTGTTCTGTGTGGATGCTAGGGTGTTGCTAGGTGCCTAGATAGATAGATGGATGGATGGATGGATGGATGGATGGACGGACGGATGGATGTTCTGAGTTGTTGCTTGGCCAGTCACATGGGTTAAAATCACTCATAAGTGTTCAGCACTTCTGACATTTTTTTGGCCACATCTTTCATTTTTTCTTCCCACTCGATGCTCAGAGCTTCTTCATCATCTCCGACGATGGCAGCGTAACTCATGAGAGCAATGAGGCCGATGCAGAACAGGTATGTGAGTCGCGTGCAGAGGTTTTCCATGACGCGCTGGTCACCCTGTGAATGATTCATGTACACCTCCAGAATGGGCTGGCTGAAGATCTTTGATTCGCCCATCACCGCACCATAAAGTGTGTACAGGTTCTGGTCACACTGATTGATCACAAAGCTCCTTTCAAACTCCTTCTTGCGCTGTTCGTGTGCTGCAGACGCCTCCACGGTGTCCATGAACTTGTAGAACTGATTACGAATGTTTTCTTCTAGACGACAGTACAGACCATCCACCGTCTCCTTTCTGATCTGAAGTAATACATTCTGATTCTGCTGTGAAATTTCATCCAGGGCTCGATTCACGCTGCCGAACTCACGTTTGAGTTTCTGAATGTCTTCATCGTCCACATGGTGCAGCACCACCCGGATGAGAGAGCCGGCCACGCCGAAGATGGGATTGACCACCGCTGCTGCTGACGAGATGGTGGCCACACATTCTAGAACCTTCACAAGGCCCCTCTTCAGCTTCTCTGGGTCCTCGAAGATCTCACTTTCAGCCATTGAGTCTGGAGGAAGAGCCCTTCTCAGAGATGTTTACCTGAAGAAGAAACTGGTGATACAAAGACACACAATATTCACACAATATTTAGTTTGAATATTTACACTGCTCCTTTCTAGAACAAGCTCATGATCACACTTGTATAGAAAGCAGCTGAGTGAAGTTTCTTCCAAAATTGGTAAAAGTTGTCCATATGAACAATATTTAACATTTTCTGTTCCTCACACACACTTTTTGAATCCAAATAACCGCAAGGCTGCTGGCATCTCCATGTGGCATACAGTACTTGTTTCCTTCCCGGATGAATCTGCGTTTTTGAACCAAACAGTTAAGTGAATGATTCAATGACTCATAAAAAGAGTCGCTTGTTCCGTTCTTGAATGAATAAGCGTTTTTTTTAATGAATCGGTTGAATTAATGATTCCATGACTCTCTCATAAAGACAGTGGCTGCATCCGAAATCGCATACTTCCCTACTATATTGTAGGCGAAAAACAGTATGTGACAAAAGAAGCATGTCCGAATTCACAGTACTCATAAAAGAGTAGGCAAAAAGTACCCGGATGACCTACTTCTTCCGGCAAGATTCTGAAGTGTGCATTCAATGGACACTTTACTATCCCATGAGGCCACGGGAGAGGATTCATGAATGGCAGTGAAGCGATGTAACTGATGTTGGTAGATCACATGATAATGACAACATGGTGAATATTAGTACGACCAGACATTCACACTACACCCACTCATACTATATAGAACATACTTTTTTAGCGGTCATTACTTCAAAATAATTCAAGAGAGTATGCGATTTTGGATGCAGCCAGTCTCTAGTTTCGTTCCAGAATGAATCAGCTTGTGTTTTTGATCGAATCGTTCGGCGAAATGACTCAGTGACTCACCCACAGACAGTAGGGCTGCGTCTGAAAAATTAGGCAGCTGATTTGTTGCCTCGCTGCCCTATCAGGCAATGACATTGTAGGCAGTGTTCGTACATGAAAGTATCTTACGAAACTTGTTTCGGACAGACTTCTGAGGCAGGGTAACGGTTTAATGTTCTACAGCAAAATAGAGAGAGCTTTGGAGATAACTAATCGAATATTTTATTAGTACAATAGTAATTTCTCAATAGAAAATGGAAAACACCTAGTCGCTTCTTTCGTTGCTAAATAAGCTTATTTTATATGAATCGTTTGAATAAAGGATTCATTGACTCATCATTTGTTGCCACCTACTGGTGTAAATAACTTCCAAAATAAGTCACTGAAATTTTCCATCACTAATGCACAGACTGACAGCCTGTCTGGAACACATAAAACATATGGACTTCTTATGGATTACTTTTATATAGCTTTTTTGTCCTTTTGGAGAATGGATGTGGTCACTATGAGCTGTTGTTGTTTGGAAAAGAGCTGAAGAGTTCTAAAATTCTTCTTTTGTGTTCCACAGAAAAACAAAAAAACAACAACTATAGAAACCATAATGTAGATTTGGAATTGATACGAGGGTGAGTAAATAACGACAGTGTATATATAAATATTTTTATTGAAATATGTGTTTAATATCACCTTAAATATGCTACAATGGGCTCTGAATTTAATGATCTGAATCATTAAAAAACAATTCGAAATTTTAATGATACACATGATTTATAACCATGCTTATATACAGAACACAGAAATTGTTAAAATACTGTAAATGGTTGAAAAATAACTAAATATTTAAATATTGATCTTGAATAACAAACAGACCTTGCATCACTTTACAGACTGCACTGCAAAAAAATATTTTCTTCTGTTTTCCAGTACAAATATCTAAACTGCAAAAAAGTGTATATATATATATATATATATATATACACACACTTTTTTGCAGTGTGTGAACTGTAAACAATTTTAAGTGAGAATTAGGACTGAAATCATTTTGTTCGAATATCTCTCCTGTGTTCTGGGTAAATTTTTCTTATACAAAGCTTTTTATTTTATTGAGCACTGGGTGTTTGTTGCAGCTCTGGGATCAAGATCGAACATTTACAACTTTTTCAAGCAAAATCACAACAATTTAACATCCCTCTTTGTTTTCTCAAACAACATGAGTATTTTAAAGGGGCTTCATCCCATCAACTTCACTCGGCTGCTGTCTGTCCTGTTATAGCTCCCTCTAGCTGCTGCTCCATGTTTCCTTGTGCATGCTGAGGACTGTATTCTCTTTCTGCCATTTTCAAACTTTAACAAACAATACCTATAAAAATCTACACATTTTTTCATGTATTTTAATAACACTATCTAGTTGCCTGTGACGGATATTGCAATTCTTACCTCTTCAGTTTGCTTTCTCCCTCGTCTATGTCTTCCCAGCAGTCACTGCAGGATGGGCAGTTTCATATGAGCTCAGTGTGGAGGGGTGTACAGATGGACTATACCATTATCTTACAGGGTCCTGGTAAATGAAATATTATCATAATTACACAAGCTCCTCTGATGTTATATGAAACTGTCACAGTTTTGCTCTTTCATTGACCTTTACATTAATGAAATCTATCTATCTATCTATCTATCTATCTATCTATCTATCTATCTATCTATCTATCTATCTATCTATCTATCTATCTACTTGTCTGTCTGTCTGTCTGTCTGTCTGTCTGTCTGTCTATCTATCTATCTATCTATCTATCTACTTTGTCTGTCTATCTATCTATCTATCTATCTATCTATCTATCTATCTATCTATCTATCTGTCTATCTATCTATCTATCTATCTATCTGTCTATCTATCTATCTATCTATCTACTTGTCTGTCTGTCTGTCTGTCTGTCTATCTATCTATCTATCTATCTATCTACTAGTCAGTCTGTCTGTCTGTCTGTCTGTCTGTCTGTCTGTCTATCTATCTATCTATCTACTTGTCTGTCTGTCTGTCTGTCTGTCTGTCTGTCTATCTATCTATCTATCTACTTGTCTGTCTGTCTGTCTGTCTGTCTGTCTGTCTGTCTGTCTATCTATCTATCTATCTATCTATCTATCTATCTATCTATCTATCTACTTGTCTGTCTGTCTGTCTGTCTATCTATCTATCTATCTATCTATCTACTAGTCTGTCTGTCTGTCTGTCTGTCTGTCTGTCTGTCTGTTTGTCTATCTATCTATCTATCTATCTATCTACTTTTCTGTCTGTCTGTCTGTCTGTCTGTCTGTCTGTCTGTCTGTCTGTCTATCTATCTATCTATCTATCTATCTATCTATCTATCTATCTATCTATCTATCTATCTATCTATCTATCTATCTATCTACTAGTCAGTCTGTCTGTCTGTCTGTCTGTCTGTCTGTCTATCTATCTATCTATCTATCTATCTATCTATCTACTTGTCTGTCTGTCTGTCTGTCTGTCCGTTCTGCAAGTGTTGGTGCTGGCCGTGGTACTGTATGACTCCAGATGTGTCATGTGACCTGTCATGCTTCCTTAAAATCATTCACACTGTGAAAGGACGTAGACCCGCTTTAGTCTTCATGCAGTGACATGGGTGGTATTGTATGTACATAAATCTGGTAAATCTCTAAAATGGAGTGATGCAAATTGTATGTAACTTCATGTAGGTAGTTCCTACCACTCATAGTTCCTGTTTTCCATCTTGTGCACTAAAATTCACACATGAGGAAGTGGTTGACTACACACACTGTTTAGTCACACTGACAGACATATTCTTCTTCCTTTTATTTCGAGGGGAAAAACCGTGTATAAGATGACTTGATTCTCTGCTCTCATTGCTAGAGTGATTATTTTCCCATTGAGTGAGATTACTCCTAAAACTGAGGACAAATGTAAATGGACATTGGGAAGTAGATGTAGGCCCGACTATCAGAGCGAAGACACAGACAAGGATAAAGAAGTAAGAGATCTATCTATCTATCTATCTATCTATCTATCTATTAGGGGTGGAGCCGAACCCGAATACGGTATTCGGAAGGCACAAATAACGTGTTTTTTACGAATACTTATTTCGAACAAATACTTTAAAAAATATTTGTATTCGGGAACAAGAAAAACTTTATATCAAAAAGCTGCGTTTCCTCATGAGACCGCAGTGCAGAGTGAGTGAGTGAGTAAAAGAGGTGACTGACACCTCTCAAACCCGGTAGTTGATGCGCGTGCATGCCCGAGCCACGAAGCGCGTGCAGTTGCGTCCTCTTCATAAGCGCTGAGACATGGCGACCGGCGGTGCTGCTGATGTGGTGGCTGTAAATCCACTTGTTGATAAGAAAGGAGGAAAGAGCCACATATGGAAATATTTTGGATTAGGCTATTATCACGTTGGCATAAGGGGCCGTTCACATAGCGCGGTTTTTGCGCGTGCAGATTTCAAATGTAGGCGCGCTCGTTTTTCCAGGCGCGCCTATGGTTGCATAGCAACGACAGACGCCACGAGAGAGCGAGAGCGTTTGTGGAAAGGAGAAAGCGGTGCGAACTGCGCTCTCCATGATGACGAGGAAGTATCAGCAAAGAATGAATTGATTTCTAGCTCCGCATTAGCTTTAGATATATTTATGGAGATGAGAAATGAAATAAAAAGCCGTCATTATCAGTCCGTCAGAAAAGCAGTTCTAGGCTTATTCTTGGCTGGATAACTCTTAGCAGGTTTAAAAAGCCCTTTTAAAATTAAATATGAACGCAGTTTTGGAATAAATAAAAGTACAGTCAATTCAAATAAAACACGTTTTATCTCCTGTATAGTTTGGTAACACTACAGTAAGATACCATTCGTTAACATTACTTAATGCGTTATCTAACATCAACACATTGAGTGAACAATATATTTTTACAACATTAATTAATGTTTGTGAATGTTATTTAATACAAACACTTGATTGGTCATGTTTGTTCACTTCATTCATTGTGCATTAAATAATGTTAACAGAAATAATGTTAACTTTTGATTTTAAAAATGTATTTTTAAATTAACCCCAAGGAGAATAATTGCGACAGTAGGCCTATATAACTATTGTTTATTGTTAGGTCATTTTATCTAATGTTATCTAATAAATTGAATCTTATTGTAAAGTGTTTTTAATACTACAGTTTCCATCTTTTGTAATCTAAATTAAGCTTTGGTACCGAAATTGGTACAGAGAACCGTGGATTTTCAGTGGTTTTGGTACCGAACACTGAAATTTTGGTACCGTGACAACACTAGTAGCTCTGTTAGCTCGGTAATTTAGACAATAGGCTGTTTACAGAGTAACATTAACGTAGGTAATGGCTGTTATGTTATTTTCTTTTCAATGACGTTCCTTGTTACACGTTCATTGCTGGATTTATGGAAAAACATCAACCAATATTGCATATCCATAATTATTATAATGGATATAATTAAAGAATACTTACACTATAACGTAAATTAGAAGTGTAACGCAAAAAAAAAAAAGATTTTTACGGCTATTTTGAATTTTACTCGAATACAAATACAAATACAAATACTTTTCCCCCCTCAACAAATACAAATACAGATACAAATACCGGCTGCTTTGCACACCCCTACTATCTATCTATCTATCTATCTATCTATCTATCTATCTATCTATCTATCTATCTATCTATGACAAAGTCATTCTTATAATAAGAAACTTGTGTTAGAGCATTTTAGTATGATCTGGTGTATCCCTATGACTTATGTATGCTTGTAGCCACAAGATGTCACTTTAGTGCATAATTAATGCTGTGGTGTTAATAAATAAATATACTTGCAATGATCAGCATGTTTTGGGAATATGTGTGATTAAGCTACATGTTAAGGATGGTGTCAGTAAAAAGCGGACTGGTTTGTCCTGTTAACTGAAACAAAAACACAGATGAGTTTGTTTTGTGTCCATGGCAGATCGGTTGTAGTAGCATCTGGTAGATTTCTGGAGAAAGGAGGCTCATCAGGAGGGTATATTCCAGAAACAGGTTATGTGACATACCCGGGTAAGTTTACTCAGAGTAAGCGGATAACCTCCACTTTCAGTTCCAAAACCTGAGGTAACTTTCAGGGTATGTGCAACTTACTCTGAGTTTCATTCTCAGGGATGACTGAACTTACTCCAGATTGCGGTTTTGGAACCTGCAAAGGTTTGAGTTAGCAAAGGTCTGGGTTAAACAACCAAGAGTTCACGGTATATGTGATGGTAAGTTAAACTTGCTTTCTGGAATACCCCCAGCTGAAGAGAGAGCTTTCATTTCAATTACTTGAAACAAATTCCTTGTTGGTTCTGGCTTTTCTAAACTGAACATGTCAAATAAAATGTACTGCAATGGAGTACATAGCACATTTAGTGCTCAGTGCATTTTACAAAGCATAAACAAGTACATTTAAAGAGTCCACACTTACACATTCACTAGCTGGGGTTTTTTGTGCCGTGATGCAGTTGTTTCCAGTCCTGATCAGTCTAATCTGAGTACTAAAACCAGTTTACAGGCAACCTGCCCCTCTGCACATTAAGTCCATCATTCAGACTCAAGAGATCGATAGACGTCTAGATCACAGGAAGCTGGAAAATGTTCAGTGGCTTGTTGGAGGCTGTATATGGATTGCAGTCCATTTCACCTAAGCGTGTCTTTTGATGCTCTTAAAAACGACATGAAACCTCAATCCCCAAACCCTACACCACAAGACTCTGATTAACAGAGAACACCAGTGCTTTCCAGTTCTTAATAAAAATCTGCTTTATGTGCTGTGAGGGTGCTTGGAGTTTATGTATGATTAATCATGTTTTGTGGATTTTGTCATGTCAGCTCAGTTCTTCTCGCCCTCAGAACTATGAACATTCAGCACTACAGTGAGTAGAGAATCTAGACCAGGGATATTAACTATATATATATATATATATATATATATATATATATATATATATATATATATATATATATATATATATATATATATAAATAATAGTATCCAAATAATACTTTTAATAATAAAGGCCTTTATTATACTGATCTGAATAATTTTCGCCCAATTTCGAAATTACCATTTATATCTAAAATATTAGAGAAGGTTGTTTTACTTCAAATTACTTCAGTTTTATATGAGAATGATATCCTGGATAATTTCCCGTCAGGATTCAGAGCTGGGCACAGTACAGAGACAGCTCTGGTAAAAGTGCTGAATGACCTGTTAATAGCAACTGATTCTGGGCTGGCAGTTGTTTTAATTACATTGGATCTCTTGATCATTTGATTCTTTTAGACTGGTTGGAGTGTGAGGTTGGCATTCGTGGAAGAGCGTTAAAATGGTTTCACTCATATCTACAGGACAGAATATTCTCTGTTAATTTTGCAAATGCTTCATCCTCTGCGGCCACCTTAAAATATGGTCTCCCTCAAGGCTCTATTTTAAGTCCTACATTGTTTTCTTTGTACATGTGTCCTTTGGGTTCTATTTGTCGGTGCCCTGACATTTCTTATCATATGTGTGCAGACGACACACAGATTTATCTACCTCTCAAAGTCGGGAATGAACAGTCCCACTTTCTTCAACTTAATGCAAAAAAGTCTGAAATTATAATATTTGGTCCACCAAAATTCAAAGAGAAAACAGCCAGTACTCTTGCTCCATTAGAAATGACGGTGAAAGATAGTGTGAGAAATCTTGCTGTAATAATCGACTCATCCCTAAGCTTTGATAAACAGATAAATTATGTTGTAAAGAATAGTTTTTATCATCTTAGATTGATTTCTAAGATAAAACCCTTTCTTAGTTTTAAAGATTTGGAGGTCGTCGTCCATGCTTTTATTACGTCAAGACTGGACTACGGCAACTCTTTCTATGCAGGGATCTGTCAACGTCGACCATGCCGTCTGCAGCTGGTGCAGAATGGCTTCTGACTGGCACTAAAAAAGGGACCACATTACTCCAGTATTATCCTCTCTTCATTGGCTGCCGGTTCAGTACAGGATAGATTATAAGATTTTATCAATGTTTTTTAAAGCATTGCATAACATGTCCCCAAACTACATTGCTGACCTTTTAGGATCTTACATATCAGGTAGGGCATTAAGATCAACGGACCAATTTTTGCTGGCTGTCCCTTATTCTAAAAAGAAGTCAAAGGGTGACCGAGCTTTTTCAGTTGTGGCTCCCAAGTTGTGGAACAGTCTTCCCCTTCATATCCGGCTAGCTCAAACAATAGAAATGTTTAAGTCTCAGTTAAAAACTTATCTTTTTAACTTAGCTTTTAGTTAAGGGGTATTGTACATTGTTATAACTTATTTTTATTTAGTTTGATAAATAAAATTCATTATACAGTTGTGTGAGGGGTATGTTTAAGAGTGTGTAGTCATGCCTTCATCTGCTAGGCTTGATAAATGTTTTTATACATGTATGTTTTATTGTTTTTAGTTAACTGTGAAGCACTTTGGGCAACAACGTTGCTATTAAATGTGCTATATAAATAGATAGAAGTTGAAGTTGAAGTAATACTACACTGTTCTGGACTATTGATATTAATTAGAAATTTTGAAAATATAAAAATAGAATTTTATATTCTATGTAAAAATATATTTTAAAATAGTAAGTCTGCATATATAAAGACATTTCTTATTCTGCATATAAGATCTGACATGACATGTAAAAAAATAAAAAAACATTCCAGACATTTGTCCATGCTGAACATGTCAGAATAGAGATAGAATAGTAAGCCTTTATTGTCATTATACTCGCATACATTGAAATTAGGAAATGCTTCCCTTGGTGCCGAAGAAATTATACAACAAACACAAACAATATAACATACGACACACACACACAAAAAAAAAACATATAATACAAACTGAACAATTATGTAGTCAAATATTATAAATATTGCACTAATAAGAGAACTATTCATTGAAAACTGTTCATTGCAAAGTAAAAAAGTTAATAAAAAATAAATAAAAATAATTTTATATTTTTAAAAATAATAAAGTTTATACTGTGTCCTTTTGTTGGGCATGAACTCTGCTTTTAAAAAGACATGTTCCAGTATGGAAACGAAGGTCATGTGAGAATTACAGCCAAGCTTTATGTTTTTGTAGGGATATGTATTGTTAGTATATGTTCTACAGTCCACTCAAGTTTCCAAACTCTGCAGGAGAAATTGATAAATTATATCATCCCAAAATTATTGCTGAAACATGCTTATTGAATGAAACATGAAACATGTTATTCTGTATTGGTGATATTTGCATATGTGCACAAACAAATGCTGTTGACCTTCAGAAAGGTCAGAAGAGAGAGAACCGCATTACACTCTGAGGCTCGAACACATTGTGTGAAATGAGAGCGAGTGCAGATGGAGCCAAAATGAGATCAATATACCGATTAGAACTGTAATACGCTAATGGTTTGGTGAACGAGCGGACAGAAATAAACCCATGAGTATAATCAGTGTCATTTACCTCCTGCTCCCAAAGACTCCAACTGACACTTTATTTTCTTTTCATCTTCTCTTTATTGAAATGAGGTTTCCATGAATCCCCAACAAATATAAAGTATAATAATTTAAAATTGAACTTTAACTATTAATAATTATAATAATTGCTTTGTGAACTCAAATGTTGTTGTTTTTGAAAAGAAAAAAGGGCCTTAATAAAATAAATTCTGTATAAATTTTAACGAATTTTAATTATAGGTTCTAATTTACAAAAATAAATAAATAAACAGCTTTAATGTATGCACACTGTGATTTGAACAAACCTTTCAATTAATTAAAGGCAATGTGAAAAAAGGAGGTCCTGCCTGTACATTGTGTTTGAGGGGCGTGGCCATAAGCTCATGAATATTTAATTATGGTGTCCTGGGCAAGATGTTGACTAGTAAGAACCCTTAATTGTTGTTGCTGATCATTAATAATGCTTAGTTTACAGATCTGTTTGATGCTCTCTTTAATACAGTTGTGTTATGCTATTTTATTTTAAAGGAATAGTTCACACAAAAATTTAAATTTCCATACACAAGAACTGCTATACACAAAAAAAGATATTTTGAAGAATGTGGATAACCAAACAGTTGATGGACCCCACTGACTTCCATCTTCCAACTTTCTTCAAAATATCTTCTTTTGTGTTCAGCAGAAGAAAGAAATTCATGCAGATTTGGAACACTTTGAGTGTGAGTAAATAATGACAACATTTTCATTTTTGGGCGAACTATCCCTTTAAGGCACCATGATTGAGAGGATTTATTTATTTATTTTTTTTTCACGTAGTTTACTCGAAAAGTTTATTTAGAGCATCATATACTCATTTTGTGAAGAAAAACAATAAGATAAAAGATCTTTTTGCAAACCACCACCAGACGCATCGGAAGGATAAATCCAGTGCGGAGGCTGAGTGTGAGCTGGTGTGTGTCACAGTACAAATGTTTTAATGCTTTTTATCAGATCTGGCCACTTAAAGGCAGGAAGCGGGTCGATGGTCCACTCTGACAGAAAGGTAATACTATTAGCTCTGGCTGTGATTGGCAGATGCTCCTGGAATGAGGGATCATGGGATTGATTGACCGCCTCCGCACTACTACTAGGTTGAGATTCATAAGATCACTCATTTATTTATTAAATATTGATATTGACTGATGCCCTTTCCTGGAGATGATTGTGGTTTCATATGCCTTTATTTAAAAAGTTTTAGTAAGTGTTCCAGCTCAACATCTGGCTGTGTCATGCTGGAATCTGTCATGTTTGTTTTGGTCTAGTAACAGACAGGTTTAAGGTCTTAAGGTTTAAGGTTTCAGAGATGGACGCCACATGGATCAATTACTCCAACCAGGACAGGAGCCTCAACCGCTAATGAATACAGGCTGAGCCACGCGTTTGCATTCAGACTCGGAAGCAGGAGAAAAAACAACTGCTTTATCTGTATGTTCCAGGATATTTGTATTATTCCATTGTATAAATATATATTCCATTGATATTTGCCTTATTCGTATGTTTTCAATAAGAAAGCGAAAAAATTTAATGGAAAACAATGAATGAATCAGTATTCACAAATATGACAGAAAGTATGTTTCTTTTTTACTTCAAAACAAGAAAAGAATTAGTCTTTCTTTATTCATATATCAAAATGGTGTATTTTGAGAGAGGATTGCATTTAGGGTTGTAATGTCAATCACAATTTGTAAGCAAGAAAATGCCCTTTTTTAAACCATTAACTTTAAACAAATGGAATTTTTATGAACTTATGAAAGAACATACCATATAATGAATTATGGTGTATTTTCACTTATGGAGTTTCAGTTAAGTTAACAACAAATGCATTAATGTAAATGTGGGTAAAATCTTGGGTAAAAGGAAAAATGTCATTCATGAGTTATTACTGTAAATGAATGTATAATATATATATATAATATATCCTTTAAAGTTTAAAATAAGGTTACAATAAAAGGAGGTTTAAGTTGTCATAAATAAAAAACGTATTGGCATATAAAGAGGACAGTCATATTGGATTATGTATGTAGGGGTCAAAGGTCATCACCCATGGTGGTTAGGGTGTAAGGTCACAACTTGTATGGTTATAAATGTTTTTTAAAGATCTGGTTCAAGAGGGTCAAATAACATTGTTTATGTTCTGTATCATTTTGATTCCTTGTGATTTTGAGTACAGAATGCATTTACAATCATATTTCTTAGCATTAACTTGCAATAGAAACACAGAATAGAAGAACAATGGAAATAGATTGTCCCTCCGAGTGTTAAATGATGGATTGATCCTTCACTCAGCACCTCAGTGATTTTAATGACTGCATCCGGAGAGCTGATCGCAGCACTTTGAGCTCGTCGGCTCTATATTAACAAAGTGAAACGTCACTTGCCATGTTTCTGCAGACGCTGGCCAGAAAATGCTGACTTGGGTACAAAAACAGGCATTTAATTAAATGTGGCGGGTGGTATATCATAGCAATGGATTTTAGAGATTAATTCCAAAATATTTTTTGGAAACGTATTCATTTTGCAAAGGTTCTCATTTTACTTTTGCGCAGTGCTGGCTCAGTTTGCTGAGACAAGACAACTGGACTTGTTTCAGGACTTGTTTGTCTTTACTGCTTGTTTTCATGGTTGATGGGGCATTTTTATTCTGCTGGCTCTAAGTAGGTCATTCTCACAAAGACCAAACCGCCAGTCCTGGCACCATTTAAATACTTGGCCCAAAAGCCATTTCCCCAACCTTTTCACACAACTGCACAACATTGTTTTTATCATGATATTGTTTAAATGCATGATTTATAGATACATACATATTTAAAGCATCAAATAATACAAACTTGATGTAATTGCTTTTAAAAGTACATACACAGATGGGCTGGTTAGTTGAACTAGTTAGTCTGAAAAATCACTTTGGTTTCATTTTAGAACCATGAAAATGGAGTGAAGAATTACAATAAATGCAATATTTGTTAGACACAGTGAGCTGACAATGAACAATGCCAAATAAATATTTTTATAGATATATCATAGATGTATAAAGTGCAGTTATAGTAGATTTTTATATTTAGTGTGATGTGAAATACTGTATACCCAGCTAACAAAAATGTGTTCTGAGAACATTTTGCTAACATTCCCATTCTGAATGGTTTTAAAAACGTTTTTTTCTTTTCTTGGTTATGCGAACATTAAGGAAACATTCCATTTTATTCTGCAAACTTTATGGAAATGTTACTGAAACAAGCAATATTAGATGAACATCCAACTAAAACGTTTTAGTATAAAATAAACATTTCATGAATGATGAATTTTTGAACTACCGTTTTGAGAAAGACCAGTTAACTTTAAACAAATGTTCTATTAGCATTACTGGAAGAACATTTGGTCATAACTTTGAGAGAACATTGCCAGAACGTTAGCTTAAGTTCCGAGAACGTTCCCTGTTAGCTGGGTAAATGACTAATGATCCTGTCTAACCTTTCTAAACTTCCTCTGCATGCACACAGACATTCACGTTTTTGTGTTTGTCCCAGTAGTGACATTCTTCAGGAAAACTCGACACAGCGAAGCTCTCCTTGTGACGACTGACGGCATGAACCAGAAAGCCAGCTAACTGCTTCTCCAGAAGCTCCACGACAGCTTTAGCATCTCCCTTCCTCGCAGGACCTTCCATCATCTGTTTGATGCTCTCACTGGGCACAGGCTGAGGGGCGCTGCAGAACGAGACCACCAGGTTTATGTCATTTCCTTCAGACACTTCAAAATAACTCTGTCCGGCCACACTCTGAAAGTTCTGTCCAGCTCGAAAGTTCCTAATTTTGCCCAAGTCACTAACGCCTCTGATGGACCAGCTCACCCAGTCGTACTTCTTCACCAGGAAGTCCAGCAGTTCCTTGGCCGTTTCCTGGAGGTTCCCATCCTCTCTTTCCTTCACAAGCCTCTTGATGTCCAGTTCAGCTTGCTCTGGAAACGATTGCACACATTTCTCTATCGCTTCCTTCATTTTCATCTCAATTTCTTGGATCTTTGCGCTCCACTCTTGAATCTTCTCCTGCTCTGCTTCTTCTCCCTGAGTAAGGAAACAATATCCCAGCAGAGCGATTATTCCCAGGCAGAGCAGCTCCTTCAGCCTGACGCAGAAATCTTCCAGGACCCTTCTGTTTCTGGCCTCGTATTGTTCCACAACATCCAGGATTGGCTCCCCAAAAATGCTGTTCCCCATCACAGCATCATAAAGCATGTAGAGGTTCTTCTCTCCTCCTGTTTTGGGAAAATGCTGCAAGAACAAGCGTTTTCTGACCTCCTTATACTCAGGTTTGGCCTCCAGAATGTCAATGTATTTTCTGAACTGGTTGCATAGATTTTCCTCCACAGCGAAGAACTCAGAATCCAAGCGTCCCTTTTTAATCTCGCAGTTGATGTCTTCTATTTGAGATGAGAGGACATCCAATTTGCTTCTCACAACTAGAAACTGATCTTTGACATATGTGATCTCCTTGCTTTCCACATTGTCCAAGACCAGCCTCAAAACTGGTGCAGAAGCTTCAAACAGAGGACACATCTCTCCAACAGCGCTGGCCAGCACCTCGGCTCCTCTCTCAAACATCTCCATCACTGCTTCAATGGCCTCCTTCTTCTGGGCTACAACCCTCTCCAGTGAACTGGACATTTCTAAAAACAAACAAAAGCTTTCTTTTACTATTCAAATCTCATTTCTTTCATAGCTCAGAACACTTTTTAATTCTTATTGTTTAAGAAAAATAAAAAATAGACTTAAACAAAGTCTCTCTCATTCTTGTCTGGGAGAAGACATTGTAAATGAATATTAGAAAAGCTGTCCTACTTTTCTCAGCCAGTACAGCCAAATATGAGAGAGAGAAAAGTGCATGAAACCAGTGAAAGTGAAAACCAAGTGCATTGGTTCAGCTATGTCATAATTATGTTTTATATAATCATAGTGTCCTTGTTACACATACATGAACTTACTACAGAAATAACAGTAAATTATGCAATTACATGCAACTAACCCTAAACCAAACCTTAACCCTATTGTAAGTACATGTAATTAATATTACTTACATGTATAATCACACTGCAAGGACACGTCAAAATAAAGTGTAACCTGCTTTTGTTCTCATAAATCATCATTTTAAAATCGAAATGATTACAAGTGTTTTCCATCACTGCAAAAAGCATTAAGTATAGGCATGTAACCCTCATCACGTTACTAATTTTACAAGGATAGCCAATTGTGCCATCAGCATTTTTTTTTTTCTATTTTAAATCTGCATGCATGTTAATAAGCAAATCGTGTTAAATCAAGTCCAGGCACATTTTAAAACCTCAAAATGATCATATTCAGAGCAAAATAATACGACTTAGAATCATGTAGCAGATATGGCACCACTGAATGTGCCATCTTCTGTTCCGTAAAGGACACACCTCGAAAAAGCGTTTTAAAGCGCAGTCTGCCTCATAAGTGTCCTATACGCGCATCGCAGCATTAACACGCGCAGAAAAGATTTCAAACAGGTTTCTCACGTCTGGCAGGTTGAAGAGCTTCTGTCCGAATTACGTGTCCGAAATTCAGGTTTCCCTCAGGTATTGGCTTGAGGAGGATATTTGTGATGATCTGAGTGACTGTGAAATGAACAGAGAGACAGCGCGAGGGCGCGCGCGCGAGAGAGAGTTGCGCGCGCTGAGGATGCGTTAGGATGATTTTGGTTTGGAAAGCCCTTGGCAACAGTCGGGTAAATGTCTCTTTTTTGACGTGTTTGGCTGTACTTTGCGTTTTATTCATAGTTTGACAAAAGATAGAAGAGTTGTGTGTTGTTTCTAGAGAGAACTAGTGCGTAATGGTTGTTCATCAAGAGGAATATTGCGCGCAATGCGCAACATGGAGCAGCTACTGTGGACAACAAGAAACATGCGCAGATATTTTCCACACAAGGATGGCAGGTATTTCACACATACTAATGATATATTTGAGCTTAACTAGCTTTATATTGTATGATGTTATAGGCTATAATATAAAATTATATTATACGGGAAACTCCAGGGGAAAATCTTGATAATAAAATCCTGTGTTCTCTTCTCTGAGCGTGTGCTGATGAAGGAGGGTCCATATGCATATATTATGAATCAAACGTGGATAAAAGGAACGAAAAGACGGAAATCACATGCATCTGTATAGTCTATATATTTAGGTAAATCAAGTGCTGGATGTACATTTATTTTCAAACAATCCACTAATAAACGTTTGGAAATAAGTCAGATACGTGTGACCTTGTGTCTGAATGCGTCATACATGGATGCATGCTGAACATGATGACATATTCCCATGAGACCCAACAGAGAAGGTGTTGTGTTATGAAGGTGTTATGAATATGGTGATTCTGATTATAGAGTGTGTGACATGGGGAAGTTACTATAAGGTTTTACATCTAAAGTCTAAGCTTTTTCCCCCCTTTTCTCTCTTTTTTTCAAAGCTTTCAACGGCACCATTCACATTTATTACGACATTTTTGTGATTTGTGACAACACAATAAAACAAATCTGACACGTTTATTTGCTCTGAAAGCGTAATGTAAGACTGACATAGTTGCACGATTCATTCATTCATTGCAGTTTCCTTTTTCCCAAGTAAAATGCCAAATCATTGCTGCTTCCTTTTACATTTTTGACCGTTTTTTAATTGTTTTGTGTATCATGACTTTTCTTTCTTTCTTTCTTTCTTTCTTTCTTTCTTTCTTTCTTTCTTTCTTTCTTTCTTTCTTTCTTTCTTTCCCTTTAGAATCAAGTGTCCATATGACTGCCTGTCCGACTTGATACAAGAGTCTTTGCAAACGGTTCTGGCTGATGATGAATGAGGCGGACCAAGAGATCTGTCTTCTGTGACGTAACATGGGGTAAAGTTAATCTTATTAACGTTTAGGACTATTAAATGAAAATAAGGAGAACGCATTTATTTCCTTTATAGGGCTGTGAAACAATTAATCGCAATTAATCGCATCCTTTTTTATATAAATAACACATTTTTCTTAAATATATATATGCGCGCGCGTGTGTGTATTTAGATATACAAAGTAATTATACACAGTACACACATATATCATGTAAACACACACTTGTATTTGTTTTAATCGCTATTTATGATTAATTGCGATTAATCGTTTCACAGCCTTACTTTGTTTCATAACCATTATTGCCTGTAGCTACTAGATTAGATTAGTTTAGTCTAACATGATAGGCTACCTCCAAGATTTGACAATTTTAGTTGGCGAAGTCCAGCTGCTGCTGGTACATGTTATTATTAACTACAACATTGTGGTCAAAAAGCATTTTTTTATGATCATTACATTTTTTTATTTTCTTCTGATTAAAAAATAAATAAAATAAAAAATCCCTACAATGTAGCTAACATTTTTATTTTAGTATAGTAGATGTTTTACCAGAGCCCAAGTTTAGGAGGGTTTTTAAAAGTCTGAAATGGAAAAATATTTAATGTCTGCTGCATTTGACCTATGGATAAGAAAACGTACAGACCATTTATTTATTTATATATTTATCATTTATACACAAAATGAATGAAATACACTTGCAAAATGCAAAAAAATGCAAATCAAGCTGATTTATTTATAATAACGTAGTGATAACATGTGAGTGTTCAAACGTGCTACAATTTAAAATGTTTATAATTGCATATAGCATGCTGTTTTTATATACATTAAAAATGTGTAGATTCTAAACACAGTATGCTAGTAGGCTATTCATATTTTGAGGCCTAAAGCTCAGATTGTGCTCTTTTACTGCCATCTTGTGGCAGAAGATCATAGCATACACTTAGTGTTCAACATGGGTTCCCAACTTCCGGGAATTTTAATTGTTTATAAATTGAACTATTTCAGCATTGCTTTATAATGAAATGCAGGAAATCTAAATTAGTAGATGTAACATGTAAAAACAGTCCACTATAGAAGTCCCCTCATCTACTGTAATTTCCTTTAGTTCAATAACATAAACATTTTATGTGTATTTCTCATGGATATATCTTTAAATTAAATGTATATAGATTAACTAATTAATTCACAGGAATATACCTATTTAAAAAAGTTCATATATATATATATATATATATATATATATATACACTGTATGTAATGAATTTGAGTCAAAACTACTTGGGATATTTCCTTGTATCTTTATTGAAAAATTTAACAATATTGTACAGCGTTACAAGTGCAACAGCATTCCAAAGATTGAATTACAAGAAAATGTATTTTAATAATGATTGGGAAGGTAACGTTCCAATCCTTGAGACATTCAAAAAGAACATGAAACTGAATTATAGTGGCATTTATATGCCAGTGCTTTATGGATACATTTAAAAGATACGTGATTATAGATGAACTTCAGTCGTGTCAGACTAAACGTGCAGCACTGTACATTGGGTTGCAGTATAGCAAGCACATCAGGTGCTTTATTTATCCCAATAAAAGGGTCAAAGGAATGCAAAAAGAGATCTTCAGTTTAGATGTCACTTCTTATATTAAAATATATGCTCTGATAATCTGTTCTAATGGCACTAAAAATTACACACAATACAATTAAATGCATACTCGAATCTACTACTAAACAGATTTAAGTATGCCGAAAAATGCATAAACATGAAAATTTCACAGATAGAAATTTTGATCTGAGTATGCAGACAGAAAATTGTATACTCTTCATTTTGCAGCGTTTGTATAGATGGATAGAGAGACTGAGATATAGATAGTTTCAGACAGAAAGACAGACAGATAGACGATAGACAGACGGACAGAGAGATAGTTTCAGTGTACATACTTTATATTTATTTATATTTATGTAGTGTTGAAGCTTTTTAAAAACAATTTTCAAGGTGACACTGCTTTTGAACTTTAATCATATTTATATAAGCACAGTCAGCATTCTGTAGATTAGTGTGAATTATGTCCATCATGCAGTGTTAAACTGAGGCAAGGCGTGAAGAAATGTGATCATGTGATTAAAAAATGATAACAAGAAGCAGATTACAGGAAATGAGATGGCATCACTGTGTGACCGTCAGCATAACCTGTTCACCAGGAGGATAATGATGCATTAGATGCTGCAGGTCGATGAAGTCCATTACAGGAAAAGGCAAAGCACGAGTGCAATAAAGAGCGTTGGTTGTGCAGAAAGGCATCACGATCACTTGCATCTCCTCAGCACCTCCTGCATTTTCACCTGCACGTTCTTCATATTCTCTTCCCACTCCTCGTTCCGAGATTCCAAGTCATCCCCAATGATGCCGTAGTAGCCCATCAGAGCGATGAACCCGATGCAGAACAGGTATGCGAGTCGCGTGCAGAGGTTTTCCATGACGCGCTGGTCACCCTGCGAATGCTTCATGTACACCTCCAGAATGGGCTGGCTGAAGAGTTTGCGCTTCCCCATCACGCCTTCATAAAGCGTGTACATGTTCTGGTCATCTTTGTCGTTGACGAAGCTAGCGACGAAATCTTCCCTCTTGCGTTGCATGTTCTCCGGCTTGGCCTCCACAATCTCCATGAATTTGCGGAACTGATTGCGAATGTTTTCCTCCACCTCGTGGTACTGTTTGTCCAACGTCTCCTTCTTGATTTGCAGCAGGGCTTGACGGTTCTGCTGCGAAATTTCATCCAGGGCTCGATTCACGCTGCCGAATTCCCGTCTGAGTTTCTGAATGTCTTCATCGTCCACATGGTGCAGCACCACCCGGATGAGAGAGCCGGCCACGCCGAAGATGGGATTGACCACCGCTGCTGCTGACGAGATGGTGGCCACACATTCTAGAACCTTCACAAGGCCCCTCTTCAGCTTCTCTGGGTCATCGAAGATCTCAGCCATTGTGTCTGGAGGAAGACTGTATTAAGCTCTTATCTTAGAGTTGACCTGAAGAAGGAAACCACAATCTCAGAGTTAAACAGAAATTCTATTCAAAATACTTATCTACAAGGAATCAATGGCTCAATCAGCATTTGTAGCTTAATGTTGATTACTGCAAGAATAAGTTTGTTCCTTATTTTCTTTTAAAAAGTTAGCAAAAAAGCAGAAATGTAAAGCTTATTTTAAAAGCTCTTACATTAATTCTGTTACAGTGTGCACTTTATTTGAGCTGTAAAGCTGTTGAAATCATAATTTGTACAGTTTTTTTCAGGGGTTACACTGTCAAATTGATTAATCAAAGTGCTGTCAAATCAATTAATCGCGATTAATCGCACCAAACAAGTTCGTAAATATACATGTGTGTGAATACATATATATACACACATATATATTAGTGCTGTCAAATTGATTAATCGCAATTAATCGATTCTAACATAAAAGTTTTATATAATATATGCATGTATTATTTTATATATATATATATACACACACACACACAAATGTTTATGTTAGATAATATTTATCGATTTGACAGCACTAAACTACACAGAATAAGAGATTTTTCACACTAAATCATGTTAACATGCATACTTTTAAGTCTTGTGAGTATATTTGCAACAGTGCGTACATACATTTTTTTTTTTTAGATTAGACTCTGCAACCACAGCAATCTGTCTTTGAAACTTTAACAACTTTGCATTTAATGCAAATCAAAACAATTTCCATATTCACCTGCTTTCTGCAGTCATTGTCCTTAGTGATCACATCATGAATTGACATGGCAGAAATCACATTTGGTCATATAACATGACAAATACAAAGACTAACTGCCATATGAGAGAAAAAAAATATATCCTTTTATTGTGCAAAGAATAATCAAACATAAGCAAATAATTATATAATAATTCGTAATGTGTAACTCACATCAAAGACTCACATCATTAGAAATATATATTTTTACAATATATTCAGTCACAATAATGACCAAAACATGCTTAATATTCTTTAAAAACATTTGTAGCTGGGATATACAGTATTAAAGGGATAGTTTTTGAAAATGATCCCATAATTTACTCACCCTCAAGCCATCCTACCGTAGGTGTATATGACTTTGTTCTTTCAGCCAAACACAATCTGAGTTATATTAAAAAATATCCTGTCTTTGCTTCAGAAGGCCTTTATTAACCCCCTGGAGTGGTATGGATTACTTTTATGATGGGTGGATGCACTTTTTTTGAAGCTTCAAAAACTCAGGCTCTATTTCCTCCCATTATAAAGCTTGGAAGAGCCAGGATATTTTGTAATACAACTCTGATTGTGATTGGCTGAAAGATGAAAGTCATATACACTTAGGATGGCTTGAGGGTGAGTAGATTATGTGATCATTTTTCATTTTTGGGTGAACTATCCCTTCAAGAAGAAATTGCATCATAAAGTCCATTGGCAAGCAGAGAAAGAATGACCTATTTTACACCCCACATGATTTATTGAAACTTCCTTATTCAAGATTGCTTGTGACATTAAAACTTTAAGCATATTATGAAACGGATTTGTCTCAGCAGTTGTTCAGTGTGACTTCAGTTTTCCTCAGTGCATTGGTCCAGAACTTCTTGCATCTTGGCTTGAATCTCAATGACCCTCGGGCCCCATTTGTCTCTCACTTCATCCTCGTCATCCTCACTGACGGCATAGTAGGCCATCAGCCCCATAAGACCGATGTAAAACAGGTGGGCCAGGTGAGAGCAGCGGGCCTCCATCACCTTTTTGTTCCTTTGACAGTTCTCCAGGTACACTTGTAGGATGGGTCTCCCAAACAGAGCAGATCCCTTCACACCACGATAAAACACATCTAAGCTCATGTCGCTCCCGTCCTTCTCGTAGATCTTCACAAACTCCTGCATGTGACGATCTGAGTTCTCAGGGTCCAGTTTAACTCTTTCCAACATGGTGTTGAAAGCACCGTACTGATGCTTGATGACTTCCTCGTGTTTACCGAAATTCTCGTTGATCTCATCAATGCGGATCTGTCGGAGCACCTTCTTGTTCTTCTCTGAGATGGTTTCCAGCTTTTCGTGGATCTCCCTGAAGTCCTTGCCCATCTCATGGTCTTCCTCTTCCGTGAGGCCTTTCCTGACGACCCCGACCACTGAAGTCACAATCCCAAAGAGAGGATCTATGGAGGAGGCGAAGGAGGAGATTTTCTCCACATAGCACAGCACTTTGACCGCAGTCGCTTTGATCTCCTGTTTTTCTGCCATAGATGGGTCTGACTCTTGGACTTTGGCTCTTCTAGTATTTCAGTCTTGTCTGATTCTGAAATGAAAGGAAAACATATTCTTAATAAAAACAGAACAGACCATAATTCCATTTAATCACTTCCTGATCCTGAACATGCAACAACTGGCATGCTTCCTTGGAAATTTTTTAATTTTAAATATTTACATTTTAAATTGAGTATAAATCTATCATTTCTATCATAAATCTATCATTTCTATCATAAATATATCATCATAAAACTTTCATTTCATTCAATACTGAAAACTATCAAATAGTTCAATGCAAAATTTCAAAATGGACAATTTTACTAATTTGTGTGAGTTTTGTATTTTTACGCATATTAGAGTATCAAGCTGTTAGAATAGCAACATACTAACATTAATCTCTATTGGAATCAACTTTGAGTGGTCTCTTGTGGTTTTATTTGAGTTGCTGCCTATGTAGAGTGTCCCAAATTGATCTCTTTTAAGGTTCAATGACCATTAGATTCTACCTTAAAAGGCAGCTGTTTATGTAGGCCGTAGGTTTTGGAATAATTTTCTCTTTCTATGACCGTAAAAGGTTGCTGTCCAGTTCTGAATCTGCCGTGTCCAGAATGGTCATAATCAGTACCTGTTTCCTAATAAGTAACTAAAATTTAACTTTCACGCCAGGGACATATCTGTAGAAAATATCTAAACTTAATTTTTTTTAATTTTTTTTTTTTTTATATAAAATGAAATTTTATTTACAGGTTTTTGTGCTTTCAGAAAGGAAGTTCACATTAAGTCTTGACTCTTATTCACAAAGTAAGGGATTATTCAATATACAGTAGTAATCTAAAACCGGTTTGCACAGAAACAAACAAACAAACTAGTAATTCAAAACTAAAACAATACAGTTGATAAGCACGTTAGGTTTGACATTCCCATCAAATCACATGGCATAATGAATGATGTCATGCTTATGGCTTTACTCATGTTTTCCTTATTATAAACAAAAAGATTTTATAAATGGAGTTTTTTGTATAACAATCAGTTTATCTTTGTCAGTCACTAAAATAGGTTTCTAGACTGAATGAATGGCAGTATGGCTTGTAAACAGGCTAACGCAATTAGCTTAAGAGGGAGGTTGGATGAACAGCAAAACATATTCGATTAGATGAAGCAGCAATATTATTCCACACTCATGTCACAGGATACACGTTTAAGCAGGAGAATGTTCTAAGCTATGAATCTTACCTTTAAATGCGTCTGTAGCTGTCAGTTCCTAATGGTGCTGCTGCTGTTTTTGTACAAGCAGCCACCATTTCACTGTCCGGTCTGAGAAACAGCACCTCCCTCTTTGTCAAAAAAGGGCAGGGTGTGGGAGTGACTCATACCACAGCAATGCTGATTGGTTTAGAAGGGGGAAAAAAAAGCATGCAGCTTTTCCGCAATCCCCTTTCTGAAGAACACGCACACACCCTGCATGGAAAATGGCTGCAATGCGCTCTGCCAAGTTCAGTATTGAATCTTGTCACTTACAGACACGAATGAATAACTAGTTGGAGCAGATGAGTAAATTAGAGAACATTTAGATTGCCTATATAGAAAAAAAAGAAAAAGAGGAAATTCTGACGTTGACTAGTCTAATACTAATGCATGAGTCAAAAAGTATGTGGAAAAACAGTTTATGGGCCGTGCAGTAGATCATTAAACAATTCTTACATTTATTTAAATGCAACAATTACATAAGAATGTTTTCTTCATTCTGCTCGTGTTTCATGAATGAGGCCGTGTGTAAAAATTCAGGAAGCAGGTATGTCCTGTTGTGGCTTATCTGGTTAAGTGAGAAAGAAATCACTAAAGCATAAACAAAGGATGAATATACGCTGAAAGGAGAGGCGGTCGGGCAACTGTGCGTGTCAGCTGCCATTTGAACAGCTGTAAGAGAGTCAAGTTCATGACAGATGTGAACTGGGCTTTGTGTGGGTTCATTTTGTAAACAGAGTGCCGGCAGATTACATTGAATAGCTAAGAAAATAATATGCACTGTATGCTTGGAGGAAAAGGTCACATTTTCATTTTGTTTAACTTTGTGAATGAGTGTCACCTCTAACCAGTTAAGACAGGAAAATTAACTCTTACGTTGCAGTGAGAAAGACCGGATGTCCCAAATGGAGATCTTGTTTTTTTTCTTTCTTCCAAGTACCTGTGACAGAACAGAGAGGGGAAAAAGCATAGAACTTTTAGCAAAGTATTCATAGAGTTTCAGGTCAGTTATCTGTTGAAATTGCAATAATGACTAGTGATAATCTTGATAGCATCCGTTAGAATGTTATCAGATATTTCACACAGTATGCTATTGTTTTCCAGTAAAGGTGTGTGGCAATTAACAGCAACTGTTGCAAACTAAAAACCTGGTCTTTTTTTTGTAAATATATAATCCATTTGACACTTTTCCAGCTAACAGGAAACATTCTCAGAACTTAAGCTAACGTTCTGGCAAGTTTCACTCAGAGTTATGAATGAACGTTCTTCCAGTAACGTTAATAGAGCGTTCGTTCATCTGGTCTTTAATAATGTTAATAAATAAAATTAGCACAAAACATTATTTATACATCATTCATGGATCTTTTTTCCTGAAACATTTTAGATGGATGTTCATCCTTTTTTAAATGTTACTACTTCTGAGAACATTCAAAAGTAACATTCCAATCATGTTTGCATAATGTTAAAATGGAATGCTTCCTTAGTGTTCCTATAACTAAGAAAAACATTTGTAAAATATTCTTAGAACACATTTTTGTTAGGTTCACTACTGCTGAGCCCTGTTATTAATGCAATTAAACAGTGACACATCAACAAGCTATCAGTGTTTTTTTGATGTCAAAGTACATTATGACTCATTGAACAAAATAACTTCACATGAATATTATATGGCATAATTATATGAATGCTAAACAATATGGCCCTAAAAACATAAAAGTTAATTTTTGTTAAAACTCAAATCACTTTTAAAGGCTAACAAAGTAATATGGAAGCTCCATTTCTGTCTCTGTAATACCAAAATATCATCTTTTGTGTTCACAAACTCCAGGTTTGGAACAACTTGAGGTGAGTATTATAATGAAAATTTGGGTGAACTAAACCCTTTAAGCATTTTTACAGTGACATATCCACAATTTACTAATGTTCTTTGATGTCAAAGTAAATAATATAGCTTTTCAAAAGAATACTGTGGCATAATTGTAAAGTAGTATGGCTGTAGTATAGCGAGCTATAAAATATAAAAGTTATTTTTTGTTAAAAAGCACTTTTAGGAGGGCAACTGGCCATCACAATAAGGACACTGCATGCTGCTGTCAAATTCAAGTTAAACAACTATCCTCAAACAGGGAACTTTAACATTTACACTTGCTGGATTTAGTGTATGGGACAAAAAAATAGTAGTAGTTCAGTAGTCTATGAGAGAAGAGAGCTTATGAAACTTCACAGCAGAATTATGTGATAGTAGATGATGTGCAGCTGCCTTTAGGGGTTAAAACTCATTTAGTGTCTGATGACTGTAATGGTATTGTACTGAGAGCTTAGGGGACCTATTAAAAAAGGGGATGCATGCAACTCTAAATGAAGGCATATTTACTGTTCATATTCTCCCATTTGAGACACAGACCCTTGTTCCTGATCCATCCAGAGGGGGCAGTAATTTACATTTTGAGATTTCTGATTTAAAAAAACACCAGACAATGACAAAGTGAAATTGACTGTGATGCCCCCAGGAGGACTAAATTTTAACCCTTTAAATGCTGGATGGTTTTAGGATAAATGAATAAAGTTGCACCTACATCCTCCATCCTTTCTATTTTTTCCGTATTTAACCCTTTCGGTTCATCTTTATGCTTTATCTTGTGTAAACAAATATAATTGGGTTAATTTATATTAACTAACTCACTTATTTAAATATAACTTCCCTCCATTTCCAATAGGAAAGACACAAATTATATCAAAAGATGAATTATCATTGATTAATATGATCATCACTTTTGAGTATTTAACCCTTTCAGTTTATCTTTATGCCTTATCTTGTGTAAACAAATATGATTTGGTACATTTATATGAACTAAATAACTCACTCATTTAAATAGAACACAACTTCCCTCTATTGATTAATCATTGATTAATATGATCATCCCTTTTGCGTATTTAACCCTTTCAGTGCGTATTTAAGCCTTTCAGTGCATCTTTATGCCATATCTTGTGTAAACAAATATGATTTGGTCCATTTATATGAACTAAATAACTCACTCATTTAAATATAACACAACTTCCCTCTATTGATTAATCATTGATTAATATGATCATCCCTTTTGCGTATTTAACCCTTTCAGTGCGTATTTAAGCCTTTCAGTTCATCTTTATGCCATATCTTGTGTAAAAAAATATGACTAGGTTTATTTATATTAACTGAATAACTCACTTATTCAAATATAAAACAACTTCCCTCCATTTCCATCAGGAAAGACACAAATAAAATCAAAAGATGAATGATTATTGATTAATATGACCATCACTTTTGAATATTTAACCTTTTCAGTTCCTCTATGCCTTATTCTATGTAAACAAATATGATTCGGTTCATATATAAACGTACAACATTTTGCTTTATAATATATATAATTCACTTATTTTAATTTAACACAGCTTCCCTCTATTCCAACAGGAAAGACACTTATTATTGATTAATATGATCAACACTGAAAGGGTTAATAGGTCATTTGCACCAACACCAGCCCAATAGCAAAATGTTGTAAGTTTTATATTGATAGATAATAATAAAAAGCTGGGCTGCCTTAATTAGTCCATTACAGAACTTAGACAAGGGCCCTGATGACTCTCTGGCAAGACTAATCTGAGACTAGTCCATACTGTGTGCTTAACTATTCCCATACTCCAGGCTTAACTAGAAAAGCAGTTGATGTTAGAGTGTTTACACTCCACACTCACTTAGTTAAGACTGGAACATGATCTCCTCAAGGTTTCTTCAAGTCAGCAATACTAGTAACCATAACTCTGCTTATTACTTAATTGTAAAAAATTATTATTTTTCTTGCAGTTTAACTTGAAAACAGTTTTATATGCTTGAGCACAGAGATAAAAATTCCAGAGTGTCGAGCAAGTCAGGAAGTAAGCCGTCCCAACAGCTTTCACTACTCCAAGGAGCGGCCATCTTTAAAGCTCTCTATCAGTTCACTCAGAGAAGCTAATATGTCAAAATTACCTGGTAAAATCACATAAATACACAATAATATATATGATTTACATCCTTTTTGTACATTTAAGTATGTTTTAGTCTTCAGGGACCATCCTTAAAATGTTTCCTCTCTTGCTTTTGTACAGCATTGACTGCATGTCAAATTGGCCACTTCCCTTGGACAAGCAGCCAAGGGATCAAGACAGAACAATTGCAGACCATTTTTAGCAAGCCAAAGCACAACAAATCAACACCTTCCTGTGTTTTCCCAACCATTGTGAGTATTTGAAAAAGTCTACAGCCCATTTGGAGTAGATCACTTTCAGCCAGCTGTTGTCTGCCCTGTTATAGCTCCCCCTAGCAGCTCCCTCCATATTTCCTTGTTCATGCTAACCATGATATCTATTCTCACCCTATACAGACACCATGCAAGACTTGTAAAAATCCATATACAGGCATGCATTAGGGCCAATGTACATCCCAATGAGCCCATCCATCCATTAGTGGCCTGGGCCATTGGAGAACACAGCTCCTCTTACCTTTTCAGATTGCTTTCTTCAAAGTCCCAATCCCGACTGTACTTCTTCTTCCCAGCAAACACTGCAAAAGAGGAACTTCCATTTTAGCTCAATATGGAGGGGTGTTCAAATTGGACTATACCATTTAAACTGGTGTACAGATGGCCCTGGTGCCTCAAAAAGGGCCCTTTGGCCACCAATATTAATGCAAGTCTCCACTTGCTCCATTGCAGAGGCATATATTAACCCCAATTGACCAGCCCCCTCCTCAAGCCACAGATGACCTCCCCCAGTGACATTCAAATATTCCAGCCTTCCAACAGTCAGATAGCCTATACAGAGAACCGACTGTCACTTCTGGAGGCAGCTGAGGGCACACAGAGTCTCCAAACAGGCCAGCTGCCAAGCTCTGCCATTGGTGACACTGGGTGGAAGCTATTCATAGGGGGGCTTTTTATTAAAATTAAGCTTTAAGTAATAAATTAAGAGTTAGAATATACCAAATTTAGTTAAATAGGGTACTGAAATGTGAGCCATCTATTGCATACGCTGGCATAGAGTTAAAAAGGCACACCCTTCCAGTGGTGTCAGTGTGTCTCCAAATAGGACACCTGGTTCTAGCATTAATAAAAGAGCTTAGCAGCCTTAGCTTTGGAGTTTAAAATATATTTTTAAGGTATACCAAGCAACATGTATAAGTTCTGATTTGAGACCAACCAGTGTTGAATCACTGTTTTGTATCTATATGAAATTCCTCAATATCATCATTACACAGGCTTTATGAGGGCACACACATTTCCAAGCTGCTGTCCCTTTAAAGACAACAATCATGCTCTAAAATGTGCTCTTCAATTGTCTCGTTAATAATGCATGAATCAGCTTACAAGAACAATATTCACCCAATAAAACAAGACATGATTATAAACAACTCAATGGGGATCAGTGCATCATTCTGTGATGCTGTAAGTACTTTGCACATGTTCTGAACATACAAACAAATTGATAATTTTGTCTGCAAAATGGTGCAAACACAGGATATATGTTTAAAATGTGATCAATAGCATATTTAGATGTCTTGAAACATAATGTATGCTAAAACTAAAAATAACTCCCATGCACAGAGGTGTGAAGTCACAGGGTGAGTATGTAAGGTCACAGCTGTTAGAATCAAAGAGATATGGGTATTGAAAGGCGTACAGATCTACACAAGATTGTTTATTTATTTATTTTTGTCTACACCATGTTTTGTTCTGTGTCACAGTCTCAAACATTTATTATAACATTAGCATATGTATCAGCTACAAGTTAATGTAGTTTAGAAATCTACAATTTGAATTAACGTAAGGTACAAACTAAAGATTGGTGGGCTATAATCTAACCCAATACCTAGGTTTGTAACAAATTTGAAAACAAAAGGATTTTTTTTAAAGAATTTTGTTTATATTTATTGTGCTATTCACTCGTACTGGTTTAAAATCATTATTACTTAATCACCATTTCTTTTAAAACATTTTAGTTCAAAATGTAAAAACATTTCAGTTCAAATGCGCAAATAAAACGGCTGTGGCTATTCTGTAGTCACATTTTGTATCGTCTCATTATTTTGTGTGAATCCAAGCTACATTGGTAGCCTAAGCCTTGCAATCCTCCTAGTCCGCTCAGCCATGATATTTCTAGTGTTTTAGCATGTAAATGAAAAGATTGTGTGGCTGTCGTGAATGATGTTAAAGGCCTTTTCATATGCCATCATTATCACCTCAGAACGTTGGTGGTCCAGACTAATGATTTCATCCTGTTACTGTTTTTTTAAAACTGACGGTGTTACAACACTCATCATCGGTAGCAGTATGTACTTAAGCATGCTTAGATACAAAAACTGACTGAAATAAAATCACAAAAACGCTTACCGGGCGAAATCGTGCAAAATCTGAAGGGAGAGTGCGCCAAACCGCTGCGGTGGGATGTTTTGATGAAACAGAAATAAGTGGGGGAAAAAATTACAATGCATTAAACTACCTGAATCTTAGGGCGAACACAATCTAACATTCGAGTGCAGGATTATTTTCAGACAGGCATCCGTTAACTGCTCGACGCTGTGTGTTTTTATCACTGACAGGTGTAGGCTACGCGGCCTACGAAACAGCACGTGAAACATCGCCTGGCAAACGATTATTGATTCTGAATGACACCAGGAACTAAGACAACGTATAAGGTAGGCTACGATACTAAAAAATATATCAAACGTATGCTCACAGACAGTCTTGATGTTCATGGATTGCTTTCATAGATTTTGTTTAGGCTATGCATCGCATAAGTCAGTCATTTTGATGGATCTCAGCAGTCGTATTCTATAATATTTATAGCCTATAATGAATTGGGTGTATTTGTATACTAAATACAGACATTTGTGTACTAATGTCAGACATTAATTAATAAATATTAGACATTAAAGTCCCCCTGAGATGAAAATCAAGGTTTTAATATTGTTTATGTCTGTGGTGTTTTTAAACGCTTTAAGACAAACCATGTGTAAATTCATAAGTCAACACCATTGCTGAGTATTTTCTCCTTAAAACTGCAGTGAAAAACAGAATCTACCTTGTAACCAATAAGGTGTGATCATCTGAGTGGATCTCTGAGCTGCTGTGAGTGAGTGAGTGGAGGCGGGGCTAATAGTATACTAAATGAGGCAAGGGTGTAGACTCAAACTCAGTTCCTGGAGGGCCACAACCCTGCAGAGTTTAGCTTCAACCCTAATTAAACACACCTGATCCAGCTAATCAAGGTCTTCAGGATTACTAGAAACTTCCAGGCAGGTGTTTTTGGAGCTGGTTGGAGATAAATTCTGCAGGACAGTGGCCCTCCAGGACTGGAGTTTGACACATGTGAGAGTAAATAGTCAAATAAAGAGTAAATTCAAGCTATTTTAAAGCCTGAAGAATTTTTTTTCAAGGAAAAAAACACTTACAAATGTAATTTTGGTGATCAAATATGAGTTTTAAGGGATAAAATTATTGACTACAGCAGGGGGACTTTAATTTAATAAAACATCCGACCCCAAGTCCAGACAAGTCTGTTGATTTAAAAGAGTCTTCCATGAAAGATTATTTTACTATTTTATTATAGGTCTACATTTTAAATTGGGAGTAAATTTGTTTTTGAGTTTTTCTTTTCTGTCTTTTGTTTTGTGTTTTCATTTAATGGAACTCATGAAGTTTTCTTCAAGGTATTTTTTTTCGTAACACAGCTTCCCTTTTTTTAACAACTTCAAAACTTGCCTTTGACTCGCCTTTGTTCTGCCAGTGCCTGAGATTTAAGTTTCTTCTGTGAAGTTTAAGTCCAACAATTTTAAGGCTTTATCTTGGTTTTGAAAACATTCTAAATTCAAAGTTTTGCATTCTCTTGATTGACAAGATGATGTGGGGGGGAAATGTGTCAAATGGAACTTAAATTCAACAACATATTACTATAATAATCATAGAGATGTGTAAAATGTATTTTTTGTTTAGTATTGTCAACATAATTCTGAGTTAAAATGTATTTTTTTAATAATAAAGATTATAGAAATGACATGATGTACTGTACTGTGAAATGCCTAATAAAGTCTTGTCCACTGTATGTGCAGTTATTGTCTCAATTGCATGTGTCTAAGTTATTGTAGGTTGTGATTGCAAAATATATGTTGATAGCTGTAAATTAAATTAAATTGCCAGAGGGTTGGTTATGTAAGTAAAATACTTAGAAACTGGAGTAATAGTATGCTTTACTATATATATAAAAAAGCACATACTTCTTCATTACATGCACCAAAACTTGAATGGAAAAAGATCAAGGAAAAAGTGATTTTTCATGATATCACCCATTCAGTGTTTTGATGCTGAATGTAAAGATTATTATTCAAACAGAGTAAGAGCCATTTTAAGACATCTTTAGCACTAACTCATACAGTATAAATACATTTCAGGCATGTGACAGAAAGGGAAATGGCTGACGGATCATGGAGTTGTGGGTACTGTCCATGGTGCTGTAGGATTTCTGTGACTTCCTTCTTTTTATCTTGGATTTAGATAGGGTAGCAAAGATCATGTATTTTGTTTTCCTTTTTGTTAGATTACTTAAAGATCAGCTGTTTGATTATCGTTGTCCTCGCATGCTTCCACAGTCACTGAAAAAATAAAATCAACCGACCTGCAGTAGAAATCCATCTGGTCAAATACTTCCCGACACGAGTGCAGAGCTCATGTATATCTACAGTTTTTATTTTATTTTCCAGCGTTAAATTCTAGCCTAAGTGGACAGGACAGATATTACCATGCCAAGTAACAAAGGAAAAGTGAAGAACAAAACTTATTCTTAAGGTTACTTTAACGAACCCTGAACGAACGGAAGAGTGTCCACTCACTAACTCTAAGCTCTAAGATCATGGGAAGAGGAAATCACTGTAGCAGGATTATTTTTTTATTGATTAGCTATTTTTATGACGCTGTTCCAGATAGTTCTCCTTACGTTTCTTAATGTTCTTCATGTTCATGTAAATCTTAAACTTTGCCTTTAAGTTTCGTCATTTGTTTTTCCGGGACCCGAAGAAGAAAAAGCACGTGAACCATTGAATGTTATCTTTAGCAGAACATTAGGGATTCCAACACGATCAAAGAGTTGGCTTAGGCAATGCCGCATATTTCTAACTCCACACCGAGTGTTGTAATGGTTAAAGACGACAACTTTACTGTACACCAGAAGTAGCCTAGCCTGTGTGGTTTAGTCTAGTCACGTGCTCTTTGTTTATGTCCAACAGCTCTGTTTTGTTCCACCTGTCTTTTCTTTAACAGCAGTATTCAAACAAATGAACGGAATCTTATATGTCTACGACTTTGTCGTTTCTATGGTGTATTATGGCAAGTCGTTTTGACTTTTATTCATTAAAAATGTAACATTTTTACTATTAGCCTAGCAATTCAATTGTTGATATCAAGAACAGACATTTGCACTAATAACCACATAATTATTGATATAAAAACATTATGATATTTACTAGTAATAGGCCGATTTGTGAAATTGGAATTTCAACTATCAATTCTTGGTATCAACAACTGAATTTGGATGGCAGCTTAAAAATAAATAAAAAAAATTAACTAGTGAAAATAGAAATCGAATTCCTGATATAAAGAATTAACATTTTAACTAGTGAAAATTGTATAACTTGTTGTGTATAACTGATCTCTTCTTCCATTGGTCAGAGGCATTGAGAAGTGTTGTGTCGTCATCACCACAGCGCCTCCCAGTCCCAACGGCAGCTCGTTAAACTTGAAATGAAATGAATTGCATAAAGGCACAAAGGAGAAAGTTAAAAAATTATTTTATTTACGTCATAAATCTTCAAATACAGTAAAAACCTTTGGGCGTCTAGATGTTCCCGCGTTTCGTGAGGAAAAGAGTTCAAAAACACAACAATCAATGAAGACTGAAGCCACGAAAGTACAGTGAGTTTATAACGGTCAAGACGCGAATCAGAGCACATAAATCTCTTTAAACCAGCCTACAATGGTACCCTGGTGTTCCTCTACACAATCTTTAAGAAAAAATCCTGCAAATGATTGAAATATCAAAGCTACAGATATTCTTCTACTCAAAGTTTTGCAAGTTGAGATTGTAGTATCAGCAATCCACCACAAGAGGGAAGTATACATCTGACTAAACATCAGTGGACACAAAGCTGGCCAGCTCGTGGACATGCAACTGTTTCAGGTTTGATCTCTTCATTCCTCCACCTTCGCAAAAATGTATTATGCCGTGTGTGTGTGTTTGTGGACAAAATGTCGCCATAAAGATGGCAATATCCAAAATCCTTGTCCTTGTGGGGACGTTTTTTTGGCCCCCATGAGGAAAACCGCTTATAAATCATACTAAGTGGTTAATTGAAAATGTAAAAATGCATAACATTTTCTGTGATGGGTAGGTTTAGGGGTAGAGTTAGTGTAAAGGGATAGAATATACAGTTTTTACAGTATACAAATCATTATCAATGGAAAGTCCCCATAAAACATAAAAAAACCACATACACACAAACATGCGTGCGTGTGTGTGTGTGTGTGTGTGTGCGGATAATACCGTCCAACATAGCTGTCAAAGCAGATTACTTTCAGAATGTTTACCAGACACACACCCAAACAGACAAAATATGCAAATACTTTGCAAATGCATTGCAAGTGCGTGGTTCTATACCAACATACATTGTTGTGGCAGTTTCTAAGGAAATATAATGTACCTGAAGAATATAGTATACAGTACTATACAGTATGCATCAATATGGCAGCCTCACATGAACACTAAAGCACGTTTTGGAAGATGTTGTGGTCAAAGTACTTCTGCTAAATATGAAATTCACCCTCATGTCATTTCAAAACTATACTAATTTATTTTTTTCTGGAGAAAAGTTCAGCAGAATTTCTGACATGATCCTTTCCAAATGCTTGATTAGAAAGGAAATGAGAGAGGGCCCTGTCAAGCTTCAAAATGTATTTTTATTTTATTTATTTATTTATTTATATTATTTTTATTTAATTTTTTAATTTTTATTACTTTATTAAGTATGCTTCATGTCATTTCTGGAGCGCAGCAGCGTCATTTCACTTACATTGTATATATTAGAAATTCTTTTCTCATTTTGTGTTTGGAACCACATGAGAGTGAGTAAATAATGTCAGATTTGATTGATAAATAGTTTCAAAACACAGATGCCTCATTATTTACAATTGTTTGGCCAAACATTGGGCTGAAACATCACACTTTCACCAGTGTTAGTGCTAGTGACACTTGTGTGTTGTAGTAGGTGAAAGTGTTAGTTTTATCAGAGGATGCAATAGCATGTCGGAAGGTTTTATCACTCTCGAGGCCTCGCGTGGTTGTTCAGTGAAGTGACCCGGATTCTGAAGCAAAGTGGTGGCGGTGTTGGCTTGTATGATGAGAGTGGATTAGAGATTGGGGGGGGGGGGGTATGGGTGATGCAGTTTTGCAGCTGTGCGTGTGCTTCTGTGTCTGTGTGTGATTACAGGGGGGCAGGAAAGGTTCAGAAGTGTTGGAGCAGAAAATCTCTCTTCTCTCTCCTCCTCCTCTTTCTCTTTCTGTCACCGGGCCAGACGTAAAGCAACAGCAATTTGTGCGATTTCACAGCTCACTGGATCCCAAAAAACTCTGACAACCTTATACTGAGAAAGGAAGAGAAGCGAGGAGAAATGGAAGAGTGGAACGATGTTATGAACTGAACAAGGGGAATTTGAAAATATAAATATGTGGAATGATGAAGAAATCTAACTATTAGCCTACAGTGTCTTGTCGACTTGTTTTGCTTTAGAACCAAAGTGGCGAACTTAAACAGCACTGATATTTTAAGATATTCTTAAAATTAAACATTGAAATGTGTTAAACAGGGATAGTTCATCCACAAATAACTAGACTGTTGATGGCACCCATTGACTCCCATAGTAGGAAAAAAAATACTATGGAAGTCAATGGCTACTGTCAACTGTCTAGTTACCAACATTCTTCAAAATATCATCTTTTGTGTTCAGCAGAAGAAAAAAACTCATACAGGTTTGGAACAACTTGAGGGTGAGTAAATGATGACAGAATTTTCATTTTTGGGTTAACTATCCCTTTAATATTAACTACAAGAACATTTAAAAATTAAAATAAAGCAAAATATTAACATGACAAACTGAACAGTAAAACGTTTTGAAAAAGAAAACTTGTGGTCAGCATCAATCATGTTTATATAACCTCACTGCAATCGGACCCTTATTTAATGTAGTCTGGGTTTGTGTTTTCTTTTCCCTTGAGCAGTTTTTTATGGTTTTCAAGGACAAGGGCACATCACACAACCTGTCCATGTTAATATCATGCATTTAAGAGTTTAATTAAACATATGGCATTAGATGGTTCCAACAAAAATATGGTTAGATGCATTTCATTATTTGCTTTTAGCATGTTTAAGTGTGTCAATCGAGAACCACTGATCTAGGTAATAACCTCAAAAAAAAATTTTCTTTTAGATTTTTTTACATGATTTAGGAAGCAAAGTTCAAAAGTTTGGGGTCAGTGAGATTGTTTTGTTTCTAAATGAATGAATACTTTTGTTCAGCAAAGACAGATCAAATTGATCAAAAATGATAGACAGTATACAAAACTTCTATTTCAAATAAATCCCTTAAACTTTCTTTTCACCAAAGCATCCTGAAAAAATGCATCCCAAGCAGCACAACTGTGTTCAACATTGATGATAATAAGAAATGTTTCTTGAGCAGCAAATCAGTATATTATAATGATTTCTGAAGGATCATGTGACACTGAAGACTGGAGTAATGATTCAGCTTTGATCACAGAAATAAATTATTTTAAATTGTAATGATATTTCACAATATTACAGTTTTTACTGTATTTTTGATCAAACAAATGCAGCCTGGGTGAGCATAAGAGACTTCAAAAACATTTAAAAGATCGTAAAATTTTTAACAGTTGTGTATCAGTTGTCTAAAAAGATTCTGCAGATTTGTTCCTACATACTGGCCTTTTGTGCCCTCCATTCGTGAGTCTTCTGCTGGCTTAAGAACTATACTATGAGCTCAGCACAAAATCTGGCCCTGAGGACCACCTAATCCTCCAATCTCTTCACGAGCATTAACCGCTCTTTGAGGTTCCATTTGTGTGGCCTTTTCCTTTATCTAATATTCAGAGATGTGTCACTTTTAACCCCTGAAAAACCTCTGAAGCTGTCCTGAATGCATAATGCTCTCTTCTGAACAATTACGGTGTTTGCAGACAAGCGAGGGAGAAACTCGTGCAATAATTGAAAAGGCATTTGCCAGGATGACGGAGCACTTAAAAGAACCGCCTTTTCAGAAGAGGAGCTTCAAGTGCCCTCAAGATAAGATATGTCACCTGAGTTCTTTGTCTCGAGGGCTGTTGGACATCTGGATTGGCTTTTAAGGTCAGTCATGGGACAGGAAGCCCCTTTAATCCCACCAGCTGTAAAATGAGGAGGATATTCCTTGGGTTGCGGAACAGTAGCTGCCTACACGTCTAATCGCACCACATCACCTTAAAGACTTGGAGGAGTTCACTAAAAATTAAGATTATTTACTCCCTCGTGTCGATCCAAAGCAGCATGAATTTCTTTCTTCCATGCAACACCAAAGGTGACTTAAACAATGAATAAGGGAAGCTGGGGGTGTCAAGCTTCAAAAGTGACTCACAAATATCCATAAAATAATGAATATTAGTTCATGTGCTATATTACTAATTTTCTGAAACCATTCAATGGCTTAGTCAACAGACAAACAGAAATTTAATTAAGAATTTGACAGCTAAAGATATGACCTAAACACAAGTGCATTTAAGCATTGTAAATAATGCTCTGATAAATAAATAATGCAAATGAAATGGAGATAAAGGGCATATACTGTAAAAAATGATAACAATTTTAACGGTTAAAGATTGTAAAAAATGTTATGGTAAAAATTGGTTAATTGGTTAATGGTTAGTTCCCTTACTAGATAAGAAGAAGAAAAAATCTTAACAGGACATTTCATGTAATTTTACAGTAGAATACTTTTACATGTACAGTTTTTGGAAGTGAAAAAGAACAAGTAATTTTATAATTTACAGCGAAAAAGCGAGTTTACATCTCACAATTCAGAGAAAAGAAGCCAGAATTGTGAAGATGGAAACTCGCAATTTCAAGAAAAATGTCAGAATTGTAAGAAGTCGCAATCACCCTTTAAAAAAAAAAGTTTTACTCTAAATTTAAGTTAAATCTGTAAAGCCTAAAATGCTGTTACTATATTTTTTAACGGTAAAGTTCTGGCAAAGAAAGAATTTAAGTGCCCTTATTATGCTATTTTAAAGGTTCCTAATCTTGTTTTGGAGGTCTCCTACAATAGGTTTACATGCATCCAAGATCAAAAAACACTTAAATTTGATCATAATACACATTGTAGCATCACCTCATTTCTCAAAGAGCCTGAAAAAAAGGTTAGTTTGAAGATTCAGTCTCTTTAAACCCCTCCTTTCTGAGAGCCTATACTGTGCTCTGATTGGTCAGATGGGCTAGTCTGTTGTAATTGGTCTACTGCTTGCAGCGTGTACAGCGACAACTACAGTGTTTGAGGAAGGGTCAAAGTAGACGTTGTTCATAGGATTATAGCACATTTGTTACAAACCTGCATAGGTTCATGCAGGAAGTGAGACTGGAATTGCTGACGGCTCATTTTGGGAGTTCAGAAACGATTCTTTCTTTTAGGAGACAATGGGCTCTATTTTAACGATCTGAAACACAAGTATTAAGCGCGAAACGCAAGTAACTTTGTGGGCGGGTCTTGGGCGCTGTTGCTATTATACCGGCGGGATAAATGACTTGCTCCCGACGCAAATCTAAAATGGGTTGGTCTGAAGTAGCTTCATTATTCATAGGTGTGGTTTGGGCGTAACGTGAAATAAACCAATCAGAGCGACATCTCACATTCCCTTTAAGAGCAGGCGCTTTTTCCATGGCGGATTGCTATTGTAACGGCAGATGTAAGTGACATTGGGGATGGAGAAACCCACCCAAATTAGCTTCGGTTAAACAGGCGTATAATAATTTGGGTAAATGTGTAAGCTAGATGTATGCCTATTTTTTCACATCTTCATGGACACAACAATGATTTCCCTCGTGTGTTAATATTTTTCCTCGTAATAATGTATGGTTTTCTAAAAATGAGAACTGCTGCGTCTGTGTGTAGATATTAAGATAAGCAAAGTGTATGCGCGTTGTGCTCACGCTACATTGATTATGACCAAGCATGCACCCTTAAAATAGCATATGAATAACATGCGCAACGCGCCACTGACTTTAGACTAGGTTTTTCCTGGTCAGTGGCGGAATTGTTTTCTAAATCTGCAAAATAGCACCAGGGAACGTTTGCGCCGGAACACGCCTCCTCTATGCGCTGAACCGTCCCCGGGAGCTCAAGTTCATTTCCTAACTTACCGACGTGCGTCTGTGGAGGGAAAAGTCCGCTGTGCGCGGGTGCAAAATAGGAATGATACATGCGTCAGTGTACAAAGTCATTTGCGCTGGGTGCAAGATAGACTTTGTCTATCGTGGACTTTGATCTTTCAAATTTTGAACAAATCTTTTCAAACTGTTCAAAAACAGCTATATTACACACTGGCTGAAAGGTAATTATCTAAATAAAAAAAGCATAACAGCAGTACTTTAATGAATAGAAGCAGGTATATAGATAAACACGGACTCTTTTAGACATGGTGTGTGGGCGCTGTTTTCTCACATGATCAAGGAATGACTGTGTAGGGTGAGGGGTCAAGTGAAGGTGGCATCCCCAAGCAGCCAACTGGAAAGCTTTGAGTTCAAAGGTCATTGAAAATATGCTCAATTGGTTGACTTGTCATACAAATCAGATCAGCTGCTAGCTGTACTAAAATGACCTGGCCTATTAACAGAGCAGAGACAGCAAACCGCTGCTTGTAGAATATCTGTTTCTTCATTTTTTTTACCCTTCAGATATGGAGTAAATGTTATAATGCTACACTGATTCTAGCTTAATTTTATATTCCCTCTGTGACTTTGACCTTGTCTTCCTCGCCACAAGCATTTGTAAGAGTGTGATTTATCTGTCAGATTAATTTTGTTGGCTGCATTGAAATGTTTTTAAGATAGGGGTCACTCTTCGGGTCAAAGATGGCAGCCAATAAATTGAAGGGGAAGGGAGAGGGTGTTTAAAGCAAATTGTCAGAGGACAGAATAATTGAAAGTATTGCATTTGCACAAACATAATAGCATCTCTGAATTATTCAAAAGTTTATGGGATTATAGGGTCTATAATAGAGTTTACAATTAAATGTGTGTTAAACACAACAATCAATAACTTTGTTTCAATAGTGAACATGCATTGCAGATATGCATTTACTTAGGACTGCTGTCGCAGAGGGAATGTGTCTTTTAGAATAGTGTGAATTTCAATAAAATCAATAACGTGTTTTCTTAAAGCTCTTAGCTGGCATTCAGTTTTGCATGCCTTGCAACAGCTATATGAGAGAGCTATCAGCACATATTTATACTCAAAGTAAGCACATCTTTCATCAGAGCGACATCAGAAGTATCATGCATGCATATCAACACTTGACATTAGGTGCAACGAACACATGTATATTGTACATTTTCTTTAAAATCAGTATTGATTTTGCAAAATGAACATTATTGCTGTTTAATGCAAACTAATATATGTAAAAATGCTAAATAATCAAGGCATTGTTTCTATTGGCTGTTTTCCATTAAATAGTCAGTAGAAGTTCATATATACGTGTGTGTGTGCGTACCAGTCAGTAGTCGATCAACATTGGAATATAATGTTGTTATATGCATTATGTAATTTAATGTTGAGACACACAAAATTGCTGAAAATCAAAGAAAAGTTAAAATTGACTTAAAATTCACTAAAAATATTCAAACTTTTATTCTTATTTTATATTTTATTATATTATGCTTTTGTTAATTAATCAAACTGACAATTATTAAAGGCCAAAAATAGGCTGTTTAATATTAATCATAGTGATAAACACTATTAACTTACCTATATGTATTGTACAACTTAAAATGTAATGTGTGTATTGTTATGGTGCATAAAAGTTGTTGAAAAAAATTATTAAAACATTTGTAAGAATGAATTCATGGAGATGAATCAGACTCATGCTAATGTGATTTAAACCAGAGATAATATAAAAAAAAACCCAAAAGCCCCCCACTTAAATCACATTAAGATCTTCACAATTTAAAATTGCATCATTTTTTATCTCCAACAAAATCATTATGAAATTATTATTAAAAACGTTCTATATATTGCCTAGTAAATAACAGTAATTTTAAAACAAAGGATCATGGAAAAAAGGTTTACAATATGAAGAATTATACATTTATGTTTTTTTTTTTCTTTAGTAAAACTGTATCGCACTCAAGAGACTGTAAGAGGTCGATGAGCAAAAGAAAAACTCTAGATGGAGGCCCATGTGGACGGACGATCTTATGAGGCAGATGTTTATGACTCGTTATTTACAAGCTCTTTAATCTGGCCAATTTCCTTGCCCTTGGCAGTGGACGGGTCTATGGGTCGCTCCGGCTGAACCCGCGCGCCGTTGGTCATTCATCTCCTCGCGGGCAGCTAATGTGGGGCAGTCGCTGGAGCGAAAAGCTGTCAGGGCTGTTTTTCATTCATCGCCCGTTTTCCCGCATACATTTCAATTAGAGGAGCTTCGGGATGCTACCGGTCCGTCAAAGGAAGGTCTGGCAAAGCCCTCGTTTAATACTCCCATCTGTAAGATAAATATTAGCCCCGTCGCTACCCGTATCGATTTTCGCTAAGGTTAAAAGCTTTGAGGACCTTGGCTTGAATATGGTCTGCTCGACAGCTTCCCTTCACCCCCACGGTCAGATCGCACCGAGGTCTGACCCAGACAGTTGAATCCTGGTCCTTGATTTCTTCCCCCATTTGTGATTAAATGCTGCCTCTCTCCCTGTCACCCCAACCTTAACCCTGGACCTCTCTGCTCCCAGGTCACTTAACCTTGAACCCAATTACAAGATAAGGTTACTTAAAGGTGACCCCCGCTTTGCTTTACTCAGCTAATAGGACGGTCGAGAAAAAGGCCGGCGCAGCTGATACGCTTCTAGCTAATTCACAGGGGTTGACAAAGGTCGCACTCAAGCCATAAAGAAGAGCTTCGATCTCGCACGCAAAATAAAACTCAGCAATACATGAAGACAGTCAGGCAGAGGGCCAGCAGCGCAGTCTGCTATTCAAATAAGACATTTTTGATGCATTACAGGCGACTTGATGTGTTAACATTCATATACTGCCACAGTATTTACACTGTCAACCAATTTTGATGAGATTTCTTTGCAGCCAATTTGGTGCTGATTCAAAATAAGACAATAAACCCCCACTTATTTTCAGTGTATAAATATCTTACTAATAGTGCTGTCAAATCAGTGAATCCCATCTAACATAAAAGTTTGTTTACATAATATATGTGTGTGTATATATGTATTGTGTATATATATATATATATATATACAGTATGTCTGTCTGTTTGTATATACTGTGTGTGTGTGGTGTGTGTGTATATATATATATATATATATATATATATATATATATATATATGTATATACTGTACACATATTTATACATGTATATTTTTGTATGTATATGTATACACACACACACACACACATATATATGTAAACACAAACTTTTATGTTAGATTTGACAGCAATACTTACTGAATGTTAACAAAACACAAATACATTAAAGTTAATAAAATCAATCCAGTGTATACAGGGATGTGTAAAGAGTTCATCAAATGTAAAAAAAGGGGCATCTTATATTGGGTAATTCCAATATAGCAATTACTACAGTAATTATATCTAGTATAGACCTACTGTACAAAGACATTGGTAGATGTAGACATCTGTTACAATGGTAGACATTGTAGGAGTCACAATTATGAATGTGGGACTACTGATATAAACTTCTTGTATTTTATATGTACAACAACCAGAATACTGGATTTAAAGTTAGAAAGCATGAAGCTCGCTGTGTCAGAATGCCAGTCTGTCAGTCAAGTCCGAAGCAAGACACAACCCATAGCAACGCGTTATGGCAAAGACATCTCAGATAGTCTGACAGCAGATAAAAAAATAGAGTAAATAAATTGCACTGCGTACGAAATTGAATACTTCCATGCTATATATGACTTTCGAGTGATTCCTTACTTAATCGGCCCGATACCGATGAGATCGGCTCAGGACATCCCTTAAAATAACTGTTTTCTAAATAAATTAATTTTAAAATGTAATGTATTCCTGTGATGCAAAGCTGAATTTTCAGCATCATGCGTCACATGATCCTTCAGAAATCATTCTAATATGCTGATTTGCTGCTTAAGATATATTTCTTATGTTGATAACAGTTGTGCTGCTTAATGGATTTCTGGCACAGATTGGATCTTGTTTGGGTGAGTGAAAACAGAAAAACACTACTGAAATTTGATTTGTGCAATTTTTTATGACATTCATGTCTCTTTATTTGGGAGTTTTCATCATTGTTACACAACTGATAAGCTCAGGTAAAGTTACTGAATGCAAAGGAAAGTGTGTATGGGGTTGGGTTGCCTAGACTTGGACTCGGACTGCAATTATGAAGGAACTCGGACGCACTCGGGTGGACTTGTACTCGAACTTGACACAGATTCTGACATTTGTACAGCCGAATCCACATCATGTGTAACATGAAAGAAAAGAAAAAAGTACAAACATAACATTAAGATTAGACACTTTAATAAATGTCTCCAACTCAAACTCAGTTGGTTAAGGACTTGGACTTGACAAGGTGGACTCAGACCCAACACTAGCAATTAGTATTTCTATCATGGCTGTCAAACGCTCAAAAATTGGAATGCTGATTAAAGGTAGGGTAGGCAATTTTTGGGTGGCTAGCAAAAGCAAAGCCACACCTCCTCCATCAAAACACATGAACACGTACAGCAGGGAGCATCACGAGAGACGGCGTTAAACTACCTCATGGTTCAAAGCACATAACATTACAATAATAATGAACAAAAATAAACTTCTTACTTGTAGCACCTGACTGCTGCAGATTCATTTCGCTGTTGATTAGTGTTGCCATTGCAACACACAAATTTGATTCACGAACCGCTCTGGGTATAACATCACGGGTTTCCATCTCTTCCAAATTATAGTAGTTATGGCGTGAACGCAGCATAAGCTTGTTGTTTTGGTTCAGGAGGAACTGTTAAAAGTGGCTGCTGTTTCGGTTGCATTGCTCGTTGACTGACGTCTGTCTAACTCTCCACAGCATGAAACGCTCTGATGACGTGTGATGTCTTAGCCCTATTCGGACGGGATTAACTTTACAAGGGTAGATGGAGTAATGTAATTTTACCACAGGACGCCTGTAATATTAATGGCCAATTCGCACGGGGTAAGATATCTCAGTAAAACTAGCAGAAGTGGGAGGGGTAACTCGATTTGCGCATCGCCGTCACTCCTGTCGTCGTGCGTATTACGTTGCTTCCTGATATCACGTGCGCAAACACATATAACCTATATTTATATATATAAAACAGTTATGTCTGGTCGAACGATGTATTAATGAACTTTAGATTGGATTGTGTTGGTAATAGGCACTTACCTAACGCTAAAAGATGTTTCGTGCCTCTAACAAGTGCTTTCGATCTTCTTTCTGATCTGAATGGTGTGTGGACAACACTTGAGTTTTGCCAGAGACTTCTAGAACACAACTGAATGCTTTTTTAAGCGTCTCCATACTTGAAAAACCGCGGGAAACTACTTTTAAACACGAAATGACGAAATATTCACGTACATATTTACAGCGGGCCTATTCGCACGGAATTAGTATTACCTAATGCTGGGTACACACCAAAAGATTTTTTACATCTTATAAGATTTTCAAAATGTGATAGACCACAAACATGAGGACAAAAAAATCCTAGATTTAAGCATTTTGCTCCTATAGTGTGTGGTGTGCCATGATAAGACAAAGACAGCACACCACACACGAACAGATTTTCAACCAGAGTCTCAACTGTGAACACAGGAATTCTCGCAAAATGACGCGAGACTTCAGAATAAGCATGGCGGACGATATGCAGGAAGAAATTGCGTTAGTGTTTGGAATGATTTTCACATAAAATTCAAGTGAAAAAAAACCCCCCATTGTACCCACCATTAGCCCACATATAACCTTTTATACAGAAATATATTCATTCTTTATTGTCTTTATTTATTCTTTATTGGATTTATTGTCTCTTTAGAAAAAGTTATAATCCCTCTTTTTTTAATCTTTTTTTTAATTGATTTTAAGAATTACAATTACAGTCAGGGGGGTACAAAGAGCAAAGCCGATAAACAAACATAAAAAGACATATACATAAACAGTGACAAACTTAAAAGTTAAACAAAAAATTTAAAATGTTTACAGATTGAAATGCACTTTGCAGCTTTCTTATTTTTCAAACCCAATATTGTGTTTAGGTATTGTAAAATGTCTGCTCTTAAAATGAAAAACAAAGTCTTGTTTCCTCCAAATTTACACTTATGAATATTAAATCTTAACACTCAGCTTCCTGCAAGTGTGTGTGTGTGTGTGTGTGTGTGTGTGTGTGAGAATGACCTCTGTCTTCCATCAGCTCGCTTTCTGATTGGATATTGTTTTGTTTCACGTGATAATCTCCAGAACGTGTGCGCGTTTGTCCTCGGGGTTCCCCTCACACATCAGGATTTCTGATCGTAAATATTAAACATGTTGAATATTTACGATTCGCGATCGGAGCGGCTCCGACGTTCTTCCGAGCAGGTTAGGACACTCTTAACACACCTCACACCAAGGGAAAATCTGATAAGATAATCTGTTGAACCATCAAGATAATCGGGACATAACTAGGATTGTCGGAAGGGGGGAAATCGGCCCAAAATCAGCCCGATTATCTTTTGGTGTGTACCCAGCATAAGGTAATTTTTCCTGACCTTTTTACTGAAGGTAAAAGTCGCCGTAATCTTTACTGACATTGTCCGTGATGATTACTGAGATGCACATTCGGACGGGACTAAAATCGCAGAGAAGCTCTGGTAATAATTACTTCACCCCACCTCTCCATGTTAAACTAGTCCATTAGCTAAACTAGTCTCCATGTTAAACTATTGACAGGCAAATAAGACATCGTATCATTGCATTCAGACCAAACATTTTATGGTCCTATGCCATCCGCAGAAGATATATATACATATAAATACATTTAGACCACTTAACTTAGTGATTGCTATCAGGATGTGAAGAGACTTTCAACCAGCATTACAAAAAATGTTTCTGGAACAAATCACCTCCCCTGCCTTTATTGGCATGCCGTTTAATACACCAGTTAAAAGTACTTCAGCTTTGAAAAGCACATCTCAAGAGTTGCAAAAACATTTTAATTATATATTAATATAATAATATATATTTACTTGTCACTTGACATCTAGCAGATACTCTACATTCAAAGCAATCCGCAGTGCACTAATTGCAGAGACACTCCCCTCGAGCAGCCTGAGGTTAAGTGCTGTGCTAAAGGCCAGTGCTGGGAGCGCAAGACTGTGATCGTGATAAGCCTCTGGTTGCTGGCTCACACTTGTTTGGGACAGAACCTTCAGCCTTTGTGTCAGCAGTCCAGATTATATCTTTGTTTAGTCATGAGGAATTATTTGCCTTGAAGTCAAAATAGTCATCTGAATAGTATAGGATTTTATGGTACGTCAGTGTATATTCACTATTAAAGGTATAGTTCATGAATGTTCTATCATTATGTACTCACCCTCATGTCTTTCCATACCTGTAAAGTCCAAATAATGTTAATATATATAAATAGTAAAATACTAGAGTATATTATATAAGTATGATTTTTTATAAATTATTAACAATAACAGCAACAATAATAATATTTTTTTTATAATATTTCTTGGCCAATACATTTTCTCAGTTCACTGGCCATTTACTCAGGTTTGTGAGTCCCAGTTTCAGTTCCAAGATTGAAATGAGGACTAATGTGATTTTATAATTTGTTGTTAATTGCATCAAGAGTTTTATTCACCCTTTTCATCATATGAAAGAAAGGGGCTGCAGCTGACATGCTTAAACGTATTAGTTCATTGTTTGTAAGTCAAGTCTTTGGAATAGGTCATTGCATTTTGGTGAGAGACAAAGGGACTGTAAAAATTGCACAGCAATGCCAGACCAATGTGCTCAAAAGGTCTGTCATTTAAATGATACATATAATACATCAGTGAAAGCAAACATTCAGCTCAAGCAGAACAAAGCACCTGAAACAAGCCGTTTTATTGGTATTTTGGCAATGAATGTATTAAAAAAACCCAGATTCAGTATTTAATACACACAGTATTTAGTGTTGCCTGATTGCTTACTGTTAGAAAAGAGGGAGAAAAGGGCCAGAGAGGGAGGGAGAGATGGAGTGAGAAAGAGCGAGAGTGCCCTGGTATAGAGAATAGCCTGTTGACCGCTGGGTGAACCTTTCTGTGAACTGAGGATGAACCTTCAACTTGAGGAGCGTCGGTCACAGATCTCCCTGGGAGCTACAAACAGGGGCAACCAACCCTGAGACCGACACACCAGCACTTAATACTCACATCTTGCACTATTCACCCCTGTGTACACACATTTTTCGCTTTCTCACACCTTCGACACAGCCATACGCAAAACGGCAGAGCTGAAAATCAACAATAGCCGCTTATTTTAGGTGTGTAAATGTGCGGCATCCAGATAGATGCATTGCTTTGAATTTCCTTGACACACTATACAATAGTGTATGCGCACACCAGCAACTAGCACTGTAACAAGCACATACGCAACAGCGCTATAACTATCATAACACGACACGCCCAGCGGGGCAATTGCAAAATGCGGTGCAGGGGTCATGGACGGGTCAGTGTCGAACATACCATTCCTGTCTCTGTTTGGCATTCTGTTGCAAATGTCACAAGGGAGGGGATACAGCGAAGCTAGGCAGTGCAAACTCGACTTTCCGAGATGAAAGCTGAATTACTTTTAAGAGTCCCATTAACAACAGCATTGTGTTGTGAAGTGGGGCAAATGTGAGCCGGAGGGTGTCAAACAGGGGTGAATGGAGATCTGAACCTATAGGAAATGTATATGTACTGGACTACGAGAGAACTGACAGCGTGCTAGACGTAGAAAGCGCATGACCTGACCTTTGCCTCATTCAAAAAATGAGATAAAAAAAATGATCGATTGATTATTTTTCAATTATTTTCATAGTATAAATATGAATATCAACAAAACAAAGCAATTTTAAAATATATACACTACTGGTCAAAAGTTTGGGGTCAGTAATATTTTTAATGTTTTTAATATGCTGATTTGATGCTCAAGAAACATTTTTTATTATTATAAATGTTGAAAAATGTTGTGCTTTTTAATATTTTTGTAGAAACCATGATACTTTTTTCAGGATTCTTTGATGAATTGAAAGTTTAAAAGAACAGCATTTAGGCGATTTGAAATAGGAATATTTTGTAACATTATAAAAGTCTTTACTCTCACTTTTGATCGGTTTAATGCATCCTTGCTGAATAAAAGTATTAATTTTTTACAAAAAAACTTAAGTGCCCCAAACTTTCAAATTGTTTTGTTTAATTGTTTTGAATAAATGTAATCATTATTTAATAATATAATGATCATCCAACACAAATTATTGATTTGACAAATTATCCCATTTTATAGAAGTTAGAACAAAATATACAAAAACTAGAAAAATAACTACTTTAGATTTTTTTTCTTCTAAAAATTACTATAGCAATTTCGGTAGCACTTTATTTCACAGTCCTGTTTCACATGTACGCATGTAATAATTACACTAACTGGGTAATAACTAGGTACTATAACCTACCCATAAACTTACCCCTAACCCATGTAGGTTACATTACTTTCATGAGTAAGTACATGTACTGTATTTCCATGAGCTTTTAAGATTTCCAGGCTTGGAATTTACACTTTTGAAATTCCCTGATATTTACATGTTTGTTTGTTTTTTCAAGACTGTACATTAGACAATACCATGCATTGATGTTATTCATACAATGTATAACTGCACAGTAGTGACATAAATAGTGGTAATAAAATTGCTTCACCTGTTTTGCAACTAAATTTAGAAAAAAAAGTACCAAATGTACTAACAGCCAGGGGTGTCTACCTGTGCAAAACTCACCACTACAATGGCGTGTCTGTGGTTGCCAGGGAATTGCTATGCAATTTCATTTGCATACTATGCAGATGTTGAATTTCCTGTAAATAGAAATATATAACATTATATGGAAATAAAAATGGGTTAAGAATGCTGTTTAGTGTTGAATAAAGTAAATATCTGAATAGTTTATTGAAAGCCATGGCATGTGCATATGAGAAAACACATTACGCTGATCATATTGGCCATAAAAATCATTATGTTCTTACTGTATTGCAGGGCAGCTAAGAGCCAAGGACACCTTGCCATAGCAAAAAAAACAAATGGAGAGACAACTGTCCCTGTAGTCAGAACAGGTGCGTGCTGCGGGACCGGTCAGAGTCCGCCGGGACAGCTGTTCTATTCCTGTCCGGAACAGAGCCGGCTGACTGCAGATCCACTGAGAGTAATGACAGATGGACAGGTGGGGGAGCCCTCGAACGGCCCGGAGGTCTGCGTTTTACACTCCAAGAGGATGATGGAGAAACCTTTCACTCAACATAGATACAACTGATGCCGCTATCAAAAAGTAATTGCTCATAAATATTTTTTAAATGTGTTAAATCAGCATGTGTTTGTTTCTAATAGTGTTTTGCTGTCCTTTGGAAACAGATTTATTCACTCCGATGAGCAATTTCCACACACACAGACTCATGGAAAAACACGGCGAATCATGCAGCTGCAACACCCCGCGCCAATTAACATGACTGCGACCTCACACATCCGGGTCAGTGCATCCGACCAGGGGAACAAAGGCAGAGCTGGTCCCAGAATGCGAGGTCCCAATTACCCTTGAGTGAGATCCACAGAGCATAATGCTGCAGGTGAGAAGTTGGATGGGGCTTCTGTGAGAGGCTGGCAGAGACACAATAACCCTCTGTGGCACCGGCTTGGAATCGCTGCTTGTCTGCGATGAAAAATGCTGAGGGCAGAAGACAAAACAGTACACAGACTAATGAATTCAGTGCATGTGTAATTTATGACGAGCAGACGGGCCCCTCGATTCTCTTTGGTGTTAAACTGCATGCTACAAATGTGCAGAACACATCAAATTAATAACGTATTTGAGAGCGAGTTATCAAGACGGAGCGCTTACAATGTCATGTGACGTCATTCTATGTGAAATTTTAAAACAAGTTATATACGAATAATAGTATCTTAATAGAAAAGTTCACATAAAAATTGACTTATTTAGTCATTACTAGTCACCCTAATGTCATTTCAAACACATGCAATAGGTTCACATGCCTCCAAGGTCAAAAAGCACTTTAATTTACTCATAATATACATTGCACATCATCACCTCATTTCTCAAAGGCCCTGTTTACACTTGGCATTAATGCGTTTTGGTCGATCGGATCACAAGTAGAAGAGGGAGACACATTCCTGTTTACACCTGGTGTTTTAATCCGTCTCTTTTGTCCAGTTTCAACCACTTCTGTCCTAATTTCTTTGAGGGCAGGTAAAAAAGATTTTTTTCCAGATCTTTCAATCTAATGGAAAACATAACCTCACGCAATTTACATATGAACGCACCCGGAGACGACGAAAGCAACAGCTTCTGTTTCTGCTGACAGCCAGAAGACAACTTAAGGTCGTGTTCATCTTCAAACCAAACTTGGGTCTTGAGCTGACAAAGTTGAAATCCCGCCTGGCTTGCATGCGTCCCATAATGTTTACGCATTAGGTCAGTAGCCAGAGAGAAGGCGTCTTTTGAGGCTGTTGGAACATTTTCGACCACATGAGCGTTTACACTACGAAAGCAATCGAGTCGAATTTGTTTTCCACTACCTCTGGAAGTGGTCGAAAGTGGACAAGATCAAAACGTTTTAGATCCTTTTACACCTGTATTTAGCGTCGTCCACTTGTGATCCGATCAACCAAAACACATCTTAATACCAGGTGTACACAGGACCAAAGAGTCTGAAAACGGTTTGTTCAAAGATTCAGTCTTTCTAAACCCCTCCTTTCCGAGAGCTACTCTGCTCTGATTGGTCAGATGGCCCAGTCTGTTGTGATTGGTCGACTGCTTAAAGCGCATGTACAGTAAGAAACGGAATGGCCATTACTATATCTGAATTTTAGCTCTGGAGTCTTCCTCAGCACTTGATACACAGTGATACGAACTGTAACAGTGGTGTCGGTTTTCAATTCGGATCAATTCGAGCCAGAGTCCTCATCCTCAGAGTCTTCTCAACATTTCGACGACATGAAACAAACTCTTCCAGGCTTCAGCTACAACTACAGTGTTTGAGGGCGGGTCATAGTAAACATTGTTTACGGGCAGCCAATGAAGACCATAGGCTGACATTATGCAAATTTGTTACAAAACTACAGTCTACATAGACTCCTTTCGGAGTCGACTACTCCTTTCAGCAGTTCAGAATTGATACTTTTTTTTGGGAGACAATAACTTGTATTTGTTGTGCACTTTGATCTTAAAAACTTTGCAGACCTTTAACATTCACAAACAGCTATTACACATTGCATGAAAGGTAATATTCGAAAAAGAATTATCTTTATCTTTATTATCATAATTCTCCCACAAAAAAAGACCATAAAAGTTGTCAGAATGTTGTATAAAAGTAGTTTTGAAGTCGTACAATAAGGAGTAGATTAAAATTTTTGTTGTTATACACCAAACATCTAAAATTTCATCTGTGTTTGCATCAGATTAAAAAATGGTTCATCGGTACATCAAAATAGTGATTACTACCAAACGTTATTGGTTTCTCTGTGTTGTAGCTGACTGAAAATAGTCATATGGACTGTTGGGTTCTGAGGGGTCCTCTTGCTTTGGATGAACTATTCCTTTAAAAATCGGTTAAGCAAACATATTTAGATACTAACTGCTCAGGCAAACACAGCATACAGTAGCAGATGTGATCAATTGTCAGAGTGAAGTGTGGAGACCACATGATAGGAAATTTGCCTAAAGGCCAAGAGGACTGAACGCTGTATCTCATCTCAACTCGTAACCCTTTCTGTTAACAGTTCAATGGCATGTTAGCCCTGCAACAATTAGCCTGCCCTTACTGTACCGAATGACTCGATAGAATTTGACTGTGATCTAATGTAGTAGATCCATCGGTGCTGGTGTCACTGCAGATGAGTTCATACAGAGATCAGGAATCAATGTGCAGCTCTGCAAAGGGCATATACAGTTTGTCAGTGGAGTACAAGTCTGTACACAATCTGTGCATGCAAAACTCAGCAAAGGTTAAGTAAAACAACCATCATTTACTAAGTTCTTTACATTCCCTGCCATTTAAGTCCACTGAAAATCAGTGATTCAAAACCTAATTTAAGTAGAACAATTTTAGATTTTGAAAAATGTAAAACAAAGAAATATTTTGACATAAAATAAGGATTACAAATATTTAGATCCATTTATTTAAAATAAAATTATTCAATAATATTTAAAACAAAGAAACTAGTTGGCCACTAGTTATATTAATTAGTATTACTAGTAGTTCTAAATTAGTATTATTTTTATTATGTTTAAATAAATACTAATTTAGTGATAAATTATTTAGATTTAGTACTAAAATATTCTGGCATAAAATAAATAAGAAATAAAAATAATTATTATAAAATGTAATCATAGTTTTGATAATTGTTAATATAATAATATAAATTTAAAACAAGGAAACCAGTAGGCTATTAGTATTTATATTAATTGGTATTACTATGAGCACTACATTTATTTAAAAATAAATAGAAATTTATTACTAAATTGTTTAATTTACTAAAACCTAAATTTAATAATGATTTATATAATCTATATTAACAAAGAAACTAATATTAGTATTTATTTTAATTAGTATATAGTAAAACTAAATGACTATTTTAAAATAAATTATTTAATTTATTTGAACATAATACATTTTTTATTTATATTTACAATATTTATTTAGTATGAAATTCAATAATAATTTAAATAATTTATTTTATATAAATTGAATACAAAGAAACCAGTTGCCTTTTAGTATTACTAGTATAATAATTACATTTAAAATAATTCGGTAATCATTTATTTGAACATGATAATAAAATAATTTATATTTATATTTACCATATTTATTTCATATAAAATTGAATAATAATTTAGCTAATTTCTGTAACATACATAACTTAAATGTATTAATGTATAATTAAAGTGTAATAGTAAAGGTGCAATAGGTGATCTGGGAAATGCTAACTTTAGCCTGCTAGCATTGAAAGCATACGATCCCACCCTCCCTGCAAATCGCTGTCCAAAGCCACGCCTCCTCCAAAACGTGAACGCGCACAAACCAGAAGCATTTTATGGTTTGCCTTCCACAGATGATAAATAAGAATACATTTAGACCGCTTAACATAGTGATTGCTATCGGGATACCAGCATAACAAAACATTTTTCCGTAGAGAATCACCTATTGTACCTTTAATATAATATCATGTTATGCAATGTTTTTAGGTTACTAATCAAAAATAAGAAAATGTGTGGTCATGTTAACGCTTTGTACACAGATCATCAGCTTTTGTTCATGTCAACTCGAGTGCTGCTGTCATCAAAGCAAAAAGGGGACACGTCAAATATTAATAAATTATGAAATTCATGAATTTTTCAGTTCAACTTCTTTATTTAAATTATGCTAATAATGTGTTATGTAATAAAAAAAAAACTTATTAAAAAAGACAAATAGAAGCATTTTAATGCACAAATGAGGACTTTTGGACTAAGATGAAAATGCTTGTAACTTCACCACACCACTCAGCTTTCCTCATAATGGCACACACCGATTCTGGATAACATTGACAGGCCTTTAGGCCATGTGAGGATGACTTTCTAGGTCAAATGCTGCCCAAAGCCAAGACAGCCAGAAAGGAGGGGTGGAGAGAGAGACTGAGGGGAAGCAAAACAGGGGGAGAGCACGCACAAAGTGGAAACAGACGTGCCTAAAAATAAACCATCTGAAATATTTAACTTACTGACCCAGAAACTGCATCACTGTAATCATATCTGTGCTCCAGCAGAGGGGTCGGCAACAGTGAGAGAATGATATCATTAATGTGGAGTATGGAAATCATAATGAAACAGGAAGAAGAAGCCCCTGGGGAAATTCGCCTGCAAACATGTAGCCAAGAAAAATCCTGTGAATCCGGAACGCTTTAATCGCTCTGTCCACTCTTATAGAATTGTCTAGAATCAGTGAACTTTTAACGCAATGTGTGTCACTGGGCATCATTTCAGTACGTGACTCATAGAGCCCTCGTGAACTAGAGAAATAAACAACTGAGCTAATGGATGAACAGAAAATGGTGCCTTTTAAGAAACTCTATTTTTTTATTTTCAGTGAATAAATGTTCTTATTCATCAAAGAATCCTGAAAATAAAATCCACAAACATATTAAACAGCTAAACTCTTTTCAGCATTAATACTAATAATATAAATAAGAAATGTTTCTTGACCACCAGATTAGCATATTATAATGATTTCTGAGGGATCATGTGACACTGAAGACTGGCGTAATGATGCTGAAAATTCAGCTTTGCATCACAGGAATAAATTACATTTTAAAATATATTCAAACAAAAAACAGATATTTTAATTTGTAATAATATTTCACGATATTACTGTATTTTTGATCAAATACATGTAGTCTTGGTGAGCATAAGATACTTCTTTCTAAAATCTTACTGGTATAAAAAATATGCAGACTATTTTGTATTTTATGGCACATCAATAACCTTAAAACATATGCAACTTAAAATAATAACATTCAACCAAAAACGAGAAGTCATTCACTTCTCTCATGTCATTCCAAACTCGTATGAATTTCTTTCTTCTGTGGAACACAAAATAAGTTAAGAAATGTAAATTAAGTCTTATAAAGCCATGCAATAGCTGTGTGAAGAACAGACATCATTGATGTCAAATCACTGATATGAACTAATAATTAACAGACAGGGATTTAGATTCAACCAGGATTAGGCTTTAGTTAAATTAGTAACTTTTTTAAAATGTGCCTTAGAAAGACATTATTGGTGTGCATCTTGAGATGGCACTGACATATTTTAAGATATGTCACTTCAAGTTCCTGTCAGTTAAGACAGCTTAAACATGCATTTAAGTCTGGGACTAGACTTAAGCCTTGTCTGTGAATTTTTGGGTGAACTGTTCCCTTAAGAGCTGCCTAGTTCTCACATCCTAATAAAAAATCTATAATATAGGCATTCATAGTTTTGAATAATTCCCATATTACATAAATATGAGAATGAGAAACATACGGACCACTCTTGTATCCCCATTTGAGAATCTAAAAATTTAAAGTTCGGAGGGAGATTTACAAGTCTCTAAATAGAAGATTATGCTTATCTTTATTTATGGTGTGTAATAATGAAACTCTTGCACTTTAATAATCACTATTTGAGAGTTGCCCTGGGGCAGTTGGGAGGCAATGCAACGCCATTAATATTGATGCCCTGTGGCTTAACTGGGTTTTTGGAGGGACTTTCTCCCACATCAATATTGATGCCATTGCCATATATCCTCGTCAGGCCCTCTTTAAGGATTTATAACAGCTACAGAAAGGGTAGACGACTTTGTTAAAATGCTGAGGAAGTTTTGGTCCCAGTGACTGTGCTGGAAGAATTTCTTTTAGTCACAGTCATTAGTTTTATGGGATTGGGATTGCTTCCAGGAAGGGTGCTTTGGAAAACGAAATTTATTTCATTTTCAAATGAAAAACTCCTAAGTAAATAGGGTTTTGATTTCAGCACTCCTGATAAGCAATTGTCCCAAATTTCTCCAGTATGGCTTTGTGTGCTCCCTAAAACAGCCAAAGGGCAGGAGCTCCGCTTCAGCAGCTGCCTTCCTGACAGTGAGCCAAAAATGAGAGACCTCGTATGCACAAAGACTGACCTCAATTCAGTTTGACGTCTCAACTATTGATTTGGCTGGCCAAATCTCCCAGAGTCAGACCGTTTGCCCTTGTGGCCAATGTTCAAGTTTAAGCGCTATAGCTGCGGGCGACTTCATTCTTAACATTCGATATGTGTATTGCTATAGCTCATCCAGGCTTCTTGTTAAATTGAGATTGTCACATCAGTTAGAGGTTAAACGTGTGTGACTCAAACACTTCTCAACAACACCCCATTTGTTTGCTATAGTAGAGTTTGGAACAATCACTGCCACGTCTGAATGATTTATGGGGCATGACTCCAGATTTGTCATTTAAACCACAAGCTGAGACATCACATGACTATTAAAACATGTCACGGTCTAAACAATGGTAAAATTGAAACTGCATTTTTATCAATCCGTAGATGTAAAATACATTAAGAATCCTTATAGTTGCTTGAAATATGTATGAGATGATAAAAACCAACATGCATCTACATTCAGACATTTATCTTACCCCCCGGGGCACATGGAGCTGCAAATATATTTTATATTCACAGTGAGGTCATATTGCATGATGTAGAGGTGAGGAGGTCACTGTTGAGCTGGAGTGACAGGTATGAAATGAAGGTATAAGTAATTTTCATACTAGCTGCGCTAATGCTGGAAGGGGTCTGGAGGCCACAAGCATGACTTATAACCCTGCCAACAGAGCTCTAAACATAATGCATTACTGAATATTTTCTAAAAGAATTGTATGAAAAAAAAAAAAATTTAAAAGTATATTCTATCATCTAAAAAACAGGTGTTTAGTTGCCTTAAAAATTATATAATATAGTTAAATAATATAAATAATGAATTAAATAATCTTTATTTACAATATAATTATATAATATAAATAATCTTTCAATTATTTAGTTCATATTTATTGCCCCCAAACTAAATTGATTTAACGTATTCAGTGATCTTAAAAGATCACAATGGCGTTAGTTTCAATCACGCCATATAAATTCCCATAATGCACCATTGAAAAACAAACAAAAACAACACACAGCTGCTCACTGAGCACACTTACTGAAAATGAAATCACCAGTGTCCCCATGTTAATGGATCAAGGCTCTTGTGCCTGAATTCATTTTTTAGATACAAAGATTAACATCATAGGGAACCATAGTGAAATGAGAGACTGAATAGCTGAAGAACATTTTGGGAAAAACATAAAAAATAAAAAAAATAAGCTGAGGAACATTTTGCATATAAGCTTTGACTGAAATGGGGAAAATGACATAAAGAATCAAACACTTCAAAATAAGTAAATATTTTAGCATTTTTGAAAAATCCACTAAAAAGAATGACCAACATAATGTAATGCATTATGATGGCATAGAAGTCATGGGACAAAACCTGAAACATTTTGTGGTTTGATCAGATTAAAGTTGACCTATTTGAGCTGATACAACCAAACATCCTGGTAAAATAGTCCTTACCATCCATTATGGTGGTGGGAACATCATGAGGAAAACCTATTTTAGTCAGCCAGATAAGTCTGCATTTTGGGTTCAAATCCATTTATACTTGCAAAAATGGCTCAAAACACATGCCTACAGTAAATCTATAAAGGAGTGGTTTAAAAGGTTATGGCCCAAACCAGAATAAAAGAAAAAAAGAGGAACAAAATGCCAACAGCAGCAGTTCTGTGAATGACAGATTTTATTTCATTGATTCATTTCTCCAAACCTAAAATACAGAAAAACATACTTTGATAGAAATATTCTGTGAACTAATACAACAGGTCCTGCTTTCAAAGGTCCCAATGGCTTTTATATCCAAATGCTGCCTTAAAAGCTGTAGTGCCATGTTAAAAAAAATGTGACAGCGGGGTTTAAACATATTCAGACGAGTGAGAAAGTAACTAAAAACTTGATGAAACCAACAGTATGCTACACAAAATACCTGGTCATCAAAGGCAGACTATTGGCATAATTGAGGTCTTGAGTTTATTGAGTGAATTAGGGTAATCGGTGTCATTTTGTGTGGTTGCCTGTCACCTCAACACTCTCCATGATCAAATGAGACTAAATGAGACTAGAATATGGTAAATTTAGCATAGACTTGGTTGGGTTGGACACATCAGAGCTTTGCTGACATTCCCTAATGTTTCAGAATACCTTATTTTACCCTAGTGTTTTTCTTGATGCTACAGGAGATTTTAAATACACCTGTATTTAACAAGACGCATGTGCTCGATACGGCAACATTCTGTCTGGATGTGCTGAATATTTGGATGTAGCTGAGAAAAGCACGGAAAGTGAGGGTTATCTGGCTGGTTTCAAGTGCCTCTTTCAAGTCCTTCCACTTCATCAGAGACCTAAATGGAAAAATCAACTAGACAAACGAAATTTCACCTCAGTCATCGGTTCCACAAAATACTCCCGAGAGTTCAGATGCCGGTCCTACTTTGGCAATGGCTTTCTCTCCAATGAGTCCTGCAAGAGTCACACCTTTCTCTCGGTTTTACTGGGGATGGAATACAAACTCCCACCACCCCATATTCAGCTGCTGGGATCTTAGTTTCAGTTTTTACTTCACCACACACATACGGACAGAATCTTGACTCTCCCGTTAATACAAGTGGTGTAGTTTCCAAGGTCCGTCTACAGTTAATAGCTTTTCTGGTAAAGTTTTGGCATCAGCTTTAATGGCTTCTGGTTGAGTCAAAATCAGGAATGGACACTGCACTTTGGGCCAAACAGTCCTTGTTCATAGAAAACCTCTGTGGGAAACAGTTCGGTGTCTGTTTGAACGCTGTGGTCCATTCCCATTGACGGAACAAACGGCTGGTGCTTCAGATAAGTGAGCGGTGATGATGTGGCAGAAAGGGGCGTGGCTTGCTGACAGATTCCCTGTATCGGCCATGACCCCATGGAGGCGGGGGTGTGATATGGATTATGAGGGCGGGATCAGGGCCCGTTCTCGTTGTAATGGATTGAGATGGGCCGGTCTCTCTGGACGGGCATGTAAGGCCAGTTGTAGCTGGAGCCGGAAAGCAGCATGTCCCGCAGCAGGGTCTCGATGGGTGTTTTACCAACCAGCCGCACAAAGAACAGCTGTTCGATAACAGGAGAAGAAACTATGCGCAGGGAGGGTAGCCGTAACAACAGGCGGCCGAATCGGTTGGGTTGATTGGGGTATTGGTTTCGCACGTACTCTTCAAGAGCACACTGGGACTTCTCCTGGATGCTCTCCACATGGGCCACATCAGACAGACCCATGGCATCTAAAGTAGAAAGTAAAAGCAGATGGGAAAATTAAGGAATACTGTACTTCCAATGTGTGTTTCTTTTGCAGTTGTTTCATTGAAATGAATTGGCCACATCCTACAAGAAGGTGAACTGGAATTTGAATTGAAATGACAGGAAGAGAAATTTTCAAAATTGCAATTCAAATAAATTCAACACAGGTAATGCATTCTGTCCATCCATCCACCCACCCACCCAACCATATTTAAATGAAGCACAGTGGTAAGTGCATTAACTCCTGCTTAAACTGGATTGTGGGTGCTTACTGAAAAAGACACAGCTGAAATACTGAAGTGTGTAAAATTGCAGGGTTTTAACCAATGACCTCCTTTGCCTTTCTCTCTGTTATGCTACCCATCATTGGTGTACGTGTACACTTGATCCTGCTGAGCTTCAGTTCTGATAACAAAAGATTAATTGCTTCATATTTCTATGCGGGCGAGGATACCCGCTGAGCAGGACACAACCGCCACTTCTGTCTATGTCCCATGAGTCCAGATAAAGACATCTATAGTTACTGTAGGCAGCGTTTTGTAAGGGGGGCACTGATGTGTCAGTCCCTGGCGTAATGTCAGCGCTGACAAGCCTTGCGTGCTTCTGCGCCAGTCCCCCTTACGCTGGCGTTACATGGCAAAAGCATCCCCCTCTCTCTTTGTGTTTCACAGTGTGAACACACGCTGGGAGCTGCCACTGCACCGCGTCGGGCAATCGGGGCGACTGGCTGACATTAGAGGCCTGTCGAGCGATGTGAGGTGATAGGAGGTTTGGGCTGAGGTTACGGGCCACAAGAGTTTGTCTGTCCCTGTTAGCTCATGCCGGCAGGTCTCGGCAGGGGGTGGAGGGGGCTTTGGCTGGAATTGCAGGATGGATCACATTGATGCCCTGGGCTACAGAGGTTATGTAGGTCACAGCCAGACTGAAGCGAATCCTTCTTTCCACAACTCAGCATGCATAATTCAGCCATGTTGGTGGAAGTTGAGTTTGGGCGGGGGCCTGCTTGCCTGGTTTCAATAATAGATTGAAGCATGAAGGATTGAGTGATTAAAAAAAAGAAGCGAGAGCGGTGGGTTCAGCCATCCATTTGGAAAAGTGTAGATCTGGGCAGGAAAAGGATTTCTGACAGGTAGAGCAGGGAATCAGAAATAATCTAAGCCAGTGGGCAAGACATCTCTGAATCTGAAGCTCTGTGCCAAAGCGATTGGTGTTTGGCACTTTTTTGTTTTTAATGTTTTGGGTGTAACACTTTATCTATACCCAGGTAAATTTTCTATTTATTCATTAATTTACCAACAAACACAATTTAAAGCCTCACGAAAAACATCCAAATAGTCAATACTGACAGCTAGACATAGATCAACAACAGCTAAACAAGATCAACAAAACAGCCCATATGTTGTCATTTTAAATGGTATTATTGAGATTAACTCTGTGCTCCTAAATTGGACTCATAATTGACATGTAGTAAATACTAATCAAACCAAGTAGTCTAAAGGTAAGTTATTCTTACCAGAGGTGAAGAGTACGATGGACTTCAGGCAGGAGTACTCGGCCGTGTCTACCTGAAGGGCTTTTAGTTTCTCCACCTGCTCTTGGAAGACGCGTATGTGGTCCATGAAGGCCACCACCCGCTCGGCTGACATGGGAGAGGCGTGTAGACCAGCAGCGGCCAGTAGGGGCGCAACGTGCAGTGGCATAGAGCACTGAGCAGCATTCAGAACAAACAGCTCACTCCACGACATGCGTAAGAGCGCCACCTACACAAAAATATAAATATAATACAATTATTAATTATTTGATTACATTTTAAAATTGAACATTGCTATCTTTTATTACATTGCTCTCACCATTGTTATAGCAATAAACCAGTCCAGCCCCCCCGGAACACGATTTCAACCTGTATATGTGAACCAAGCTTGAATATGCTAAGAGAGTCCTGACAAATTTGCTTTACCTGGTCCATGAGCTGTAGGTCAGGAAAGAAAGGGATGTTCTTCGCCCACTCCACGGCACTGAAGAGCAAACGGGCAGCCAATTCACAGATGTTCTCGATGCCCATTAGGTTGTTGGATTGCATACACTGAGCTCCATAGCGTGAGGTGGGGTACGGCTCGGCCCGTAGAAGCAGAGAGATGAAGCCCGAAAGGTACGGCTGCCCGTTGTATGGGTCACTCCCGTTGCTCAGGTACTGTCCTGGACTGGACTGCGAGTTGGACATACGACCCCTTTGGACAGCTGAGGAAGTGAAAATAAAAAGAAAAGAGCCATTAGAAGTGAATATTAATGTGTTTACTTGCAAACACAACCAGATCCATTCACCAGAATAGATCAAGACAAGTCTCCTTCTGCTTTCTAATGTCTAAGTGAATGAAGTCATTGCATCTGTGAAACCCATCAGAGAGATGCCGACCCCTTTGCTATACATCAGTGAGTAATGAGTGAGTGAACACTATGGGTGAAATGAGGTTTTTCACACTTCCTCAAACAAATGGTTCAGCCAGAGGCGAAGGGCAAAACAGAGGCCATTCCTGTAACGGTGCAGCTCACTGCCCATTTGGGAAACACCTGTTTAACTATCCTGCTGTCTGGCCAATAACTCCATTTACTATAAACCAGAGGAAGCATGAAATGAACACCGAATGAAAGAGAGAGAGAGAGAGAGAGAGAGAGAGTGACAAAAACCCAGAGGAAAATGTTATTGCTTTATGTTTCTTAGACATAATAGAGTTTCATGTAAGTATCAACTTTATCTTAGTTGTTTCTCATAAATGATAGATCTGGACCTGGATGTATCATCATAGTTTTATTATCATAATTTGAGTAGTATATATATTTTTCTGATATATTTTGAAATGCTTTAAGGGGGTCATAGCATATATGTAAAATTAGAATTGTTATTAGTTATTTAGTGTATGTGTGTGTATATATATATATATATATATATATATATATATATAATGTATATGTGTGTATGTGTGTGTGTGTGTGTATATATATATATATATATATATATATATATCACAATAGACATAAAAGGAAGGAACAGTAGCAAACAATGCTCTCATTATGATATGAAATACAATCAGAGTTTCCTTTAGGAAGGAAGGAAGAGAAAGTGGAGAAACGGGTAAAAATTTGGGGTAGGTAAGATTTTATTTATGTTTTTGAAAGAAGTATCTTATGCTCACTGAGGCTGCATTTATTTGATCAACAATACTGTAAAAACAGTAATATTGTGAAATATTATTTCTGTTTTAATATATTTTTAATATGCTGAATTGCTGCTCAAGAAACATTTCTTATTATTATCAGTCTTATTCAATATTTTTGTGGAAACCCTAATACCATGAGGGATTTTCTTTCAGGATTCTATGATGAATAAAAAGTTCAAAAGAACAGCATTTATTTGAAATAGATTTTTTATTAAAAAAAAAATGTCTTTAGTCACTTTTGATCAATTTAATGCATCCTTGCTGAATAAACATATTAATGTCTTTCAAAAAATATCTTACTGACCCCAGAATTTTAAACAGTAGTGTTAATATAGTATCTGAAGGAGAATTAAAATTTCTTTATCAATTCCAGTTCAGATAAAGGCCAAATACTGGCATGTTAAATTAAAGGTGAGGTGGGTCATTTCTACACCACTATTTGCACCCAACAGAATTGTAATCAGTTTGTTTGAGCAGCCAGACTGAGTTTGATATAAGAACTTTGAGTTTGGGGACAGGACTACCTGCTAGTCCAAAACAAATCAAGGACAGGGGATTTTGGAGGTTTGGGAATTTAAAATTGACCCTTTTCTCACATTATTTCTCTCTGCATAAAACAGGAAAACTATTTTTTTTTTTTTTTTTTTACAGAGCACTCAGGCCCTCTAGCATTCTTATGAGGCTCTGAAAAATCTACATCGTGAACGTGGTTCACGTGTGTCATGGATTTAACACACCACTTACACTCAGAGGTCAAAAGTTAACAAAGCTGGACTTTCCAGTTCCTCGTTTGTGTTCTCTCCTGAAACTGGTTGTAATGGAGCTCCGGCATGCCATAAGACGAGGAGGGCGGGGGCAGGTGCACAATATTTGCTGAGCAAAAATGTGTGACATTGAGGTGTTTGACCACATTTCTGCACAAACATTTAACGTCACTCAGGTGTGCAAATCCATTGCCTAAATCATTTGAATTAGGAGCAAGTCACACTTGAACAAATAAAACAGAGGCGCCTGATGTGACAGAATATGAAAAGTGAGTCTGAATTTTACAGCATTCTTAAACTTACATTTCAGTAATGTTATCAGCAGTGTAATTTTACTATTATTCATATATTATTATAATGTTTATTAATATTTTGAATTAGCTTTTATTTTCTATATTTTCATGTTTCATTAAGTTTGAGTTTTTCATCTAATATTTTTATTTAATTTCATTTCAGCTTTATTTCAATCAATGAAAATGTTTTTATATATAGTTTTAGTTCATAACAACACTGATTATCAGCAGAACAATAGAATAAAACTTTTTGTTATGCCTCCGTTTTTTGAGTTGGATATGATGCAAAATCTTAAGCATCGTACCGTTTCCTTGTTTTACAGTTTTTCAAAACCCTAAAACTTGAAATCCATTTAAAAAAAAAAAAAAACAGGCCTCTCAGACTTTTTGACACTGCTGTATTTGAAGAATCATAAAGCATTATGTTACACGGCAAATCAGAGTCTCCTCTGGCGGAGGTCACCTGTTCAAATGGGTTGAACAGCAGGATTAGCCAATCGACCAGGTGGCAGGGTGATATTTACCCAAACCCCACAGAGAGCCGTCACATTTGGACTTTGCTATGATCCTGTCTATTATTAATGTTTACTTTCCATTGACCTATATTTCACCCTGCACATGGGAAGCGAGTGACTTACAGGTCATGGGATGAAGTCACAGTTTCAGCACGTTTCCTGAGACGCTCGGCAACGGCAGCACATGGCGGACATGCACTGTTAACTACTGTACATCTGCATGCATGCTGCTAACATCCAATCCTCTTTCAATGTGACATTTTCACATCTCAGGCTATTCTGCATGAAATTGGTTGCTAGGTGGCTGCTTACAAGTGTTATTTTAGTGTCTATAATCGTTTTTATTATTTATTATTAATGGTATGAATATTTCATTTTAATTTTAGTTAAGTTTTTGTAATTGTGTCGTGTTTTTGTCAGTTTTATTAGTTTTATTTTAAAGTACCCCTATTATGTTGTTTTAGAAGTTCCTAATTTTGTTTTGGAGGACTCCTACAACAGGTTAACATGCATCCAAGGACAAAAAACACTTCAATTTTCTCATAATATACATTGCAGTTTATTAAATGATTCTCTCTCTCTAAACCCCTCCTTTTCTGAGAGCCTACTGTGCTCTGATTGGTCAGATGGCTCAGTTTATTGTGACTGGTCGACCACTTACACCGTGTGTCAGTAACGAAATGTCCATTACCATATCTGAATTTCAGCACTGGATGCATCGGGGCTTGATACACAGTGATACGAACATAAACAATGCCGTCGGTTTTACCATATCAATTCCAGCACGAGTCCTCATTTAGAAGAGCAGTTAAAGTGGATTTGCAGTGCAGAAAACCGCATCTTCTCAACATGTCATCAACACAAACCAAACTCTTCCAGGCCTCAGCGACAACTACAGTGTTTGAGGGCGGATCAAAGTAAACATTGTTTACGGGCACCGAATGAAGACCATAGGCTGGTAATGCAATTTTGCAAATTTGATTCAAACCTACTGTACGTAACAGGAAGTAAGACTGTCTGGAAATGCTGACGACTCGTTTCAGGAGTTCAGAATCTATTCTTTCTTTTAGTAGGAGACGATAAATTTATTTGTCATGCACTCTGATCTTCAAAACTTTGCCGACATTTCTCACAAACAACTATATTACACACTACATAAAAGGTTATATTCGAATATGTCGCTCAAATTCCTCACTCAATGTAAGTCTGTGAGATTTTGTATGCTAGCCCTTTTGCATGTGAATGTCAGACTTTCTTAAGTCTGTGGCCGTTTTCTAGTTTTGACAAAGGTCACGGCCTTGCACAAGGAACATTCCAGCAGATGCACGTACTTGCAGAAGCCTGTGGAACTGACAAGGCAATCAAGCTGCTTTCTTTCAATCAGAGGCGCTCTTTGTCAGGCTGGAATGTCAGTCATCATGTCAAGAGCAGCCGTAAGCTGTAAACACAGGTAGAGCGATCGAAGATGAAGAGAGCTAGGAGGAAGATCATCTCTGAACGCACTAGCTGAATCCTTCAGGTCTTGAGTTGCTACATTACAGGTTCTTCAGATTTATATGTTGGTGCAAGGTAAAAGGATTCTGTTATTCACATTTACGCTCCATGAAGGTTTTTCAGAAATTTGAAGGTGAGTAAATAATGATGACAGATGTTTCACATCAAAACTGATACACTTCTGGGTTTTTAGAAGTTTCTACAGAACATCCCCAGAAGGTTATCTCATGTGTAATCAGGCTGCAAAACCATCCATTTTTTTGAGAGAAGAGAGAAGGTCACATTCTGTTGTCTGAAATCTCCACTAAAAAGTACATGTGTATGTGAGGGTCTCAGTGGAAACAGCAGCATGATTCTGCCCCATTCATTACTAAGCGCATGTGATGAACTCGTAGGAGGAGAGAGTGGGATTTCTGAGTGCTGCGGAACACAAAGAACCTTAGAACGAAATGCGTATGACCTCATCCATAACAAGCATTAGTTATGCAAAAGTTCAAGAGTTTCAAGGCTACTAATGATCTATACTATCAAAGGCATTATCTGAAATACTTGAACCATTGAAGAATGATGATTACAAAATGTCTAAACATAAGTTCAGTCTGGCTTGTTCATCTAATCCTTTCAATCATATTCCAAGGATATATAAGCATCTGCTTACCTCAATCCTATTACAATTCTTTCTTCTTCTTTCCCTACTCCACTTTTATTCCTATCCTAATACATTTATAATCTGTTAACCTTGCTATGCATTAATACTGCTATCTTTCTTTAATCAAGTAGTGCAGGGAGGTACTGTATCTTAGGATGTGTTCACACTTGTAGTTCGGTTTGTTTGGTCCAGACCAAAAAAATAAACTTAGTCCTGACGCATTTTAACACAGAACCTCAAGTCATAGGGATATGTTCACAACCTGGGGTGCGTTTCCCGAAAGCATCGTTGGCCAACTATGGTCGCAAGTTCATCGCAATGTCCATTGAACTCTATTGGTAACGAGGGAACTTGCGACCATAGTTGGCTAACGATGCTTTCGGGAAACGCACCCCTGATTGGTTGGCTTTTATAACATATATTTTGCAATGGAACTTACCGAACATCCAAAACAATGCTGTGTGCTGAGCTAAATGCACTCGTTGTATGTGCATAGCCGACATATGATGGTATTTTGACCAGCTGAGAACTCGTGAAGAACTTGTAAAATGTGTAAAGGAGTCAAAACAACGTCAGGAATCCCTCCGTCACACACAAACAAAGATCTGCTGCGAGGAGACGCGGTTCTGATGCTGTACTTAACTGTGATGGGAAACATTGTGACTATGACACTGTGCTTGAGCATTCTGTCCTTTTTAGGGTCACATCTTGTGACATCATGTCCCGTTTTTGGTTCATTTACATGCCTTTGGTCCGTGTTGCGTTCATATTTCAGTCGAACCGCACCAGAGTTCGTTTAGAAGCGGAGCGAGACCCATGTTTTCAGCCTGTCGGTCCGCTTGTTTGGTGCACCAGTTCAGATGGCAGCGTTCACACTTATTCAAATGAACCGCATTAACTGAGCAATCGACCAGGGTTCGTTTTAATCCAACCAAACATACAAAGTGTGAACATATTCTAAGAACTCAAGTCCTGTGCTGTCTATATCACACTCATAGATTACATGAACTAGTGAATTTGTGAGAGACAAATTATTAGCAGGATTCAACCAATAGAAGAAAAGCCGGTTCTGTGAGTAACAGAATCTGAACTGCTAAAAGACGTTTTTTGAAGTTTCATGTAAAATACAATATTGAGAACCCAAGAGGCGACACTAAAGTGGAAGTTGTATCACAAATCATGAATATATCATATTTATATAGTTTATTCATTTATCTACATACGTATTTAACAAAAACTGAGCGCCTTAAAGATCTAGTTTGAATCTGTAATGTGTGAATGTTAATCATAAATCTCATGAACAAGGACCAAAGTATCTGAGTCAAGTGTTTTGTTTGTTTGGCTCAAATTGTGTTATGAATGCAGAATATCTGTAATGGCTCGGTACAAGGTGCTTCTCTTCGCAAGTGACTGAATTGCATAATTCAGAGGAGATATAATTTATGAATGAAAAGAAGCAGCGAGGCTGCATGTGTTCCTGTCTACATCTATTTTGTCTGTACAAATGCAACACACACTGTATGAAGTATCTTTCAAAGTTGTAAATAAACCAAAGATTATTAGAGTACAAGAAAACACCATTTCAGTTTTTCTGCTACTATAAATTTTTGAGTAAAAATCTTTGAGTGCAAAAGTGTAACCTAACGGGCCTAAAGAGTTAAGAAGAAAAGCATATTATTGATTTAAGTGAATGCATGCAGACAGGTAAAACAAGACAATGTCTTAACATGTTTTAACTCTTGAGGCGGCTGATGTTTTCACAGCTTACACAAAGGCATTGTCACTCGAATGATTTCAATGCGTTCATGTTTTAGTTTCAAATAGATTCATCACACTCTAGGGGGTAAGTTGTCACTGTGGAATCTGCTATTAGTTCATTAACATTAAAGAGTAAAACAATTATGAGAGACAATAAAACAATAAATTATTATTAATGCATTATACAAATACTTAAATCAATGTTGAAACCAACAAACAAAACCACTTTTGTATTTTGGTATTTTGACAACTTTCCTTTGTGACAAATATCCCCAGTCTCCTCTATGCATTAGAAAACTCAACAGAATGATTGGAAAATCCATGAAAGAGCCAATACAATAATGACTGAGTTGAGGTGTTAGAGATGGTTAGTGTCTACTTTGACAGAAATGCAATATTATAACAGGCTACAGAATAATTCTGGGCCATATTCCTCATTGAGACTGTCTGCTTATACACAGATAGCTCATATTCACATCAAAGGTCAACCGACAAGAGAATCAGGAGACTGAATGTTCTTTCAGTCTGAACTCTGAAGACATGACTAGATGAATTTTCCCTGCAGTGATTTTCATAAACCCAAACGAATTAGGATCTTTGCTGAGTTTTCACAATCATCTGCAGTGTGGACGACTTATCCACCACAATTATATATAAAAAAAACATTATTTTAAACTACATTTGAATTAAACCTGACTTTGCAAACTGATCATGCCACAAATGACTATTTAGACTCCAAATGTCTCAATCCGCAAACAAGGAAATTTGTTGTTTGATTTGTAAAAAATAAAATAAAAAATTCTCTTGCAGTTGAATGTTGTTTGCTCAATTAAACAACCAAATAGTCAAGATTAGTCTGAATTATATTATCAAACAAACATTATTAAATATATAATTAAATTAAATTGGTGCTGCAATGAGCTTTTAAACAAATCCATCCATTACTACTAAATTCTACACTTATATTCATCATTCTTATGTATATCTCCTTTTCTTGAGCTGCTATTTTGTTCTTTGGAGATTAAAAAAGTTTTTGGTGTTACATTGCAGGTTATTCAGATTATATTATGTTTTTTGGGTTCTTAAAGCAACAGTAGATATTTACGGTAGAATAAAAAGTTATTTGAGGAACTTAGAACTTATTTGTGTAATTTATGCAAGATTTTAGTGAGTTTTGGTCAGATTTCAGAGTTTCAAATAAAATGTCTTCCTCAGTAGTAAGTTGAAAAGGTGCAATGAAGTCATCACCACTTTGATTTCACAAGCAGCAATTCCATTTAAACTTTAAAATGTTTCTACTGTAAAAATAAAATAAGATTACAGTGCGTGTAAAAAAGGGGTCACTTATACAAAAATGTTCCCCAAAAATATCATAGTTAAACCAGTTGTTAACAAAAAACTCTGGTAACATGATATCTGTCACCTCAGCCATCAAGATATGTTTAAGAAAGAAATAGCCTATTCTGTTTAAAAGACATCTCTTTGATTTATGGTCTATATAATTTTACAATAGTAACAATACATTTTTTTTTTTTATGATTACAATAACATTTCCAATTAGAACCAAAATGTCTAATATGATGGTTGTTGTTGTTTTTTCTTTTTCTTTTCTTTGGAAAACCACTGGTGCTTAATTAACCCAGATAACAAAACTGATTGGAAGAACCTGTAATGTCAACTCTCTGCAATCAAGAACTTTTTAAATCTCCAAAGAACCATAGCAACAACTCAAGAACCCTATACAATCAAAATGATTAGAAGAGCTGAACATCCATTATTTCGAAGTAGCCTACAATGGATTGGTCTGATGATACCATTTTTTGTAACGTCCCCCAGTTTCAACTATAGCATTTGAATCATTTCAGATCAGGTTTGTCTTACTACAGCTTTTAATTTTGTATTTGTCAATTGCACGCAGCAGTTAAACACTGTGAGATCTTACCCTCTCTCCTCATTCCGACTTTCAAGCACTTCTTCAGCCGGCAATACTGGCACTGGTTCCGATGGTGCTGGTCAATGGGACAGTCGCGGTTCCCCCGGCAGGTGTAACTCAGGTTCCGTCTCACCGAGCGCTTGAAGAAGCTCTTGCACCCCTCGCACGTAAACTGGCCGTAGTGTTTGCCGCTGGACTTGTCCCCGCACACCATGCAGTCCACATTGGGAATTTTGTCCCCGGAGAGCGCGTCGTTGCCCGGGGTTGAACCTGAGGGAGTTCCCGGTGTCCCGCCGGGCTCCTGACTGCACATTTGCAGCTGGGACCCGGGATCAGTCGAAATGTTCTCTTGCCACTGATTTACTACCATTGCCATGCTATCCCGCAACACTTTCTGTGGTAACGAGCGATACAATGCGACTCCTTTCAAGCGGGGAGGAGGAGATCTAGACGAGGCGCGCGGCGCTTCCCAACTCTTTCTACGACAAAACGAGATCTTTCTACGAGATCTTTCTACGACAAAAACTTTACTTCTCTACTCACAACAGTTCTTGGAATATTTACAAAGTAAACGAGAGGGTGGCATAATTACTGTGTGAGAAATCCCCAAAACATGTTCAAGTTTCAGTCGCTCCGAATACGGTCAGTTTTGCGCGAGAATGTCCGAGCGCGTACGTCGCGTCACGAGAGGACCATCCGTGTTTGAAACTTCACGATCTTCTCAAAATTCCACGTGTGAAGTTTAATGTGAGATTGTGAGACTTATTATTATTAGGTATTTAACGGAAACTATAAAAGAAAGCGTTTTCCAATACTCATACTGACACCATACCTAGTCGTAATCTTCGTCTGAACAAGACAGCATGCGAAATATTATTGTGAAAAAACGTGTAAATAAAATGAAAATGAATAAACGCTATGAGTTCTTTCCATATGACACAATTCTTTGTACCAGGAAAGTCCCTAAATAATCCGTCAAGACTTGTAGGTTGTTTAGAAGAGGAGATTCACTGCGTTTCACCCGCCAGCTGTCCGATTCATCTCTGAGAAGCGTAGTTAAGAATTCGGTGAAAGTGACACTAAACAGCCGTGGTTCCTGAAGCTCCGCCCACCACATTGCATATAAGGACATAGTGACCATATTAGTGTATGACGCCTTCACATGGGGCGGGGCTTGGATACGCTAAGCTCCTCAACTGGTCAGTGGAGGTGCTAGAAAAAAAGTCTTTGTCCAATTGGACAAAGGCGCTGCTCTTGCACAATTAATGTGAATTGTTTAACAATCTCAAGCAGAGAGAAACTCAAGAGATCTTGTCAAAAAGGCATTAACACTGATTATTTTTCATTATTATTATTTGCCGGGACAAAAAAGAGGTAGGCTTACTGAAAGTTAGTTCCCTAGAGATTTCCTCAATTTTAATCTGTTATCTAATAATTTTGTTTTGATTAAACAATTCATTTAGATAGGCCTATATGTGCAGAAACTGTGTTTTGATGTTTTCAAAAACCATATTTGCACAAATACTTTCATCAGAACAGTTCATCACCCAAAAATATTGTTAGAAATCAAGTATCATTTACTGTATGTTACATTTCATCATCACAGATTTCAGATTTTAATTCAATCCAATACATGTTTGCTGCACTTTTAATTTCAGTGCATAAAACAGAAATATATAATGCTAAATAAGCAAATAAACGAGCAAAAATAATTGTACATTGATGTCTAACAAGACAGAAAAAAAATGATGGGATTATTTGTTAGCTACCTTGTTTTTATAAGCGTGCCGTTGAGGTGTTGGAGTTTACACCATTTGACAAAGGATCCTCGCAGGAGACTTCACTTCTGTTAGTTTAGTCTGTAATGAGCATATTGGGAATCTCTTAAAGCACAAAAGGCCACAGTGTAAATTACAGTGACATGCACTGGGTTTTACCATTACACCTTAAAGCTGTGAGGAAGTGTAAACGTTAAAGACATTGAACTAACTGATGTCATAATTTACTATTTTAAGCCTCGTTTATATGCACTTAAATGTGCATCTGTTGTAAATGATTCAGCGTTACTTCAACAAGAATAAATTATGATTGTCTTAAAAATTAGATTGTGTAAAATCATGTAGGCCTAGTAAATGTGGACTGAATTTATTGTAGAATTATTTTAGGAATCTGTAATTCCTCCTTATTGTAATGCACTTCGGATCAGCTGTGGTTGTGTTAAATGTGCTCTATAAATAAAGTTTGGCTTGACTTTACTGCTTAATTAAAACACTGCATTTGCTTTTTACAACGTACAACCTTTTTATTAGTGTTTGTAATGAATCCAACTATTTTAGTTTAAATGCTCTTCTTTTTGCCAGCACTTTGTCATATCATGGGAATTATATTTATGAGGAAACTCATACACTCTTACAAATAAGGTTCCAAAAGAGAACCTTCACAGTGATGTCATAGAAGAACCATTTCGGGTTCCCCAAAGAAACGTCCAGTTCTTAAAACAACTTCTTTTTTTTTCTTAGTGTGAAGCACATTTTAATATAAAAAATATTTTGTGCAATGGAAAGTTTTCATGGATTTTAAAGGTTCTTCATGGAACCATAGATGCCAATAAACAACCTTTATAAGTAGCTAGGAAAAACATTTAACTGTAACTCTGATAAATAGTACACATTCCTAATACCGTGGACATGATTTGGATAAGCAATTAGAGGTCAAATAGAGGTAATGGAAATGTTTGAAGTAATCACAATGCAATAAGTACTAAATAAGACTGCTTTGTTAGCAAGATATATTGTTTTAACATGTCCATTGTTGGTTAATGCATTACAAGTAACGAAAGCTAAGTAATCAGATTACTTTTTCAAGTAGCCTAACTAAAGTAACGCATTACATTTACATCAAAATACTGTATCTGAGTTATTTTTTCAAATAAGTAATGCAAGTTACTTTGTTTTCCCATTTACTGACTGACAGCTCTTCTGTCCCCATGTTGAGAGAAGTCGGTCGTAAGTGCAGAGGTGTTGGTTTGGTTATGGTTATTGTAGTTATAGCACAGGGGTGTCCAATCCTGCTCCTGAAAGGCCACTATCCTGCAGAGTTCAGCTTCAACCCCAAATAAACACACCTGAAGCAGATAATCAAGGTCTTAGGTACACTATAAACGTCCAGGCAGGAGTGTTGCGCAGAGCTGGAGCTGAACTCTCCAGGACCGAGTTTGGGCACCCCTGTTCTAGACTAAATGTGAGCAGGCATTTACTCATCTCACTTGCACAAAAACAGATTCAGTATTCCTCAAAATGAATAAAAACAATGAAATGCAAACTCAGAATATTACGCAAACCTGCAATAATTAAATATGTAAAATAACACAAAATATATTTTATGTATTTAATCTCACTTTATTAACCAATGTCTGTAAAAATAAGCAAAAGATACTTTAGATAAACATCACATTGGTGTATAATTTTTTTTATTTTTGTGAGAGTGTTGAACTTCTCCTGTGTCGTATTCTTCTGAAGTCCAGAATGGAAGCACAGCTGAAAGGTTATACGCATTATGCAATGCATTACTTTCCATAAAAAGTAACAAAGTAATGCAATTTTTAGGAAGTAACGCAATATTGTAGCACATTATAACTTTCCCCAACACTGAATATATCTAAGATGACCTCAATAGCATTGAGAAACATTTATATTTTCCCACCTCCGTCAAAATCTTCCAAAGTCACTGTGGGACATTTCCTCCATTGAGTAAGTGCAGTATTCCATTAACCAGTTTAAACAGTTATGCCTCCCTCCCTCTCTGTCCAACTTTACATGCAAAGTAAACATTCATCTTTGTGTTGATGCCTTAGCAAAACAATAGCAATAAAACAATCAAAACACTGCCAGCATTATTTACAATGAATTAAAACATGTTTAAATATGAAGCGTATGGTAAATAAATGTAAATGAAAGAAAATGAATTATTTAGATATGCTCACGAAACATATGGTCCCCAATTTAGCAGCATGCAAATAAAAAAGCTCAATGTTATTGTTGTCCCTGTTTAGCACAGCACTTCTAGCGCTAGAGGCCATAAAGTTGGCCTTTAGCTTAGCTTAATTGTTGTCACATGTAACCCTACCTGTCCCCCAATTAGCCTTTTGACTGGCTATTAGATCATTCTGTGGCATACTGACCAAGGGCGTTATTCGGTGGGGGTGGTGATTATGTGTAATTCTATACAGTGATGGCATTTAAAAATGAATGGTTTTCTAATATCATTCAATTAAATTAGAGGTTCAGTTAAAGAACTCACCCTCATGTTGTTTCAAACTGTTCTTTTTTCTGTGGAACAAAAAAGGAGGATTTTTGAAGGATCATCATGCTGCTCTTTTCCATAAAGGTAGTTTATAGTCAGACTCCAAAAGAACATAAATCACCACAAACGTAGTCCATACAACTTAATCAACTTGTGTCTTTAGTGGTCATAAAATCGCTTTGTATGAGTAACATACCAAAAGTTAAAAATGACGTGATCTTGACATGACATAAGTGAGAACTTGAATCTGAATGTGAATAAATAACAACATGTGGGTTTGGAACAACATGGGGAGAGTAAATAGTGAAAAAAATCCCTTTATTGAGCAATATTGAATCTGTAAAAGTGCCATCAGATATCTCTTGTATTGAATGGAGCTATATAGAATTGTATGATCATCCCGAGAACAATCATCCGTGTGTCAGATGCATCTCTGGCTCTGACGGATTGTGAAGATGAATGCACTGGTATGAGGTGACTGATGACTGCAGCAACTGGCACAGTGACTCCCGGTTTGAGGTCAGGGAGTAAACATGACCACATAGCATGGCCTAGGAAATGCAAAGGCCACTGGTTTGCAGGTTAATTTATGGAAGCTCTGACAGTTTGTGACCCATGATTCAATGCCTCTGTTTCTGACGTGAAAGACAGCCCAGTCCAAAAATGTACCCATGAACAATCACTTGGGTAACCCGAGTGTGAAGCAAAATATGGTCTGAAGGTCCACTTTCCGAAGTAGTGAATGATCAGTTGTCATCTATTCACCTATTCATAGATCAATTTAAACCTCAGAACAAAGACAAAAATAAATGTTTTGAAACTTGAAAGTATCAACCATAATCTTAAAATCATACCAACCATGATCTTAAAATTTAGATGATAGATAGATAGATAGATAGATAGATAGATAGATAGATAGATAGATAGATAGATAGGTAGGTAGGTAGGTAGGTAGGTAGGTAGGTAGGTAGGTAGATAGATAGATAGATAGATAGATAGATAGATAGATAGATAGATAGATAGATAGATAGATAGATAGATAGATAGATAGATAGATAGATAGATATGTCTGTATGCATAATATATATATATATATATATATATTCCTTTTTGAAAGAAGTCTCTGATGATTATCAGTCCTGCATTTATTTGATCAAAAATACAGAAAAAACAATAATATTGTGAAATATTATTACAAATTAAAACAATATAATTTATTTCTTTGATGCAAAGCTGCATTTTCATCAACCATTACTTCAGTCTTCAGTGTCACATGATCCTTCAGAAATCATTCTAATATGCTGATTAATTATCAATGTTGGAAACAGTTGTGCTGCTTCATATTGCTTTTGGAACCTGTGATACTTTTTTCAGGATTCATTGATGAATAAAAAGTTAAAACGAGCAGCATTTATTCAAAATAGAAATCTTTTCTAACAGTATAAATATTTACAATCACTTTTTATCAAATTAACACATCCTTGCTGAATAAAAGTATTAATTTCTTTAAAAAAAAACAAACAAAAAAAACACTGACCCCAAACTTTTGAGCGGTGGTGTATATTGTTACAAAAGATTTCTGTTCATATATTTTAAGCATACATAGGCATTTGTCTATACAAATCTGAAAGTATTGTCTATGAAAACAGTCAATTTATAATATGACACTCTTAAAAGTACAGATTTAAATTTTGGATGAGTGCCTTTACATTTGTGCTTCATATTGCGTTTTGTTCGGACAGTGCCCTCCTTCCTCTGTCCGATTAGAGTTGATTAAGAGGTTAGACGTTGTGAAGCATGGCGTCTTTAACTGAGATTTATCTGTTCCTGTACTGACCCTTATGGGGTTGCCTGCCCTCACCCCAATGTCCTCTAGATTTATTTGGTTATTTGTTTATCTATTCTGAGGAGTCTTGCATGTCTCCCTAATTTTTTTTCCTGTTTATGCATCCAAGTCTCATTTTTCACAGTGGAAGCAATATGAAGCTTTTGCCATGTGCTGATACAGTCAAAATACGGGCAAAGGCACTGATGACCCCCATGACCCGGACACCCGCCTGAAGCACAACCTTCTGCATTGTACCGACTCAACCGACATAAGACATAACCTCCACCTTTTAAACAAAATATTTGAGCTATTTTCCTTTAAGCATGATACCACACTGTATTTCCATTCAAGAAGGTCTTGAGAACAAAATTAAAGTTTATTAGTTCTTAATTTCTGGGTTTAATGAGCAAAAACTGGTTAATTCTTTCAAAAAAATCATTTTAGCAACACCAGAACAGGCACTTGTCTACTCACACATTTCTTGTTGGAGTTTTCTGGGCTAAACGGGGAGAGCAACAGTATGTGGCTAGCATGACCTGACATGCCTCTGAAGCTGGAGGGGGTCTTGACCTTTGCTCCCAGGCTTCAAACCTAGGAAGATGAAAAAAAAAAGGGATTGGTTAGGAGGGTGACTCCTTAAACAAGAGCTTCTGTTTTAGACTGGAATGTCAGTTCCATAAAAAGATGCCTATAGAGAAGGAAAAAGCGACCAAAAGTGAACAGAGAGATAATGGAGATATTAAAAGAGTGTGTGTGTGGAGTGTGTGGACGGGAGACCGGGGCTAGTTGTCACACAGGGAGATTGTCATGAGGGTTTGTTCAGCAGTGGTTTTTAGTTGTTTTGAATTCTGTCTTCCAAACTAACATTCCAATAGATCATAATACCTTTGTAATAGTTGTTGGAGTGAACAAGACAACACAATAAAGGTTACATATAGCCTAGAAAGAAATACATTTTAATTAAAAGGTTAAACTGTTCTCAAGACAAGGGTATTTTTCATATGTTCATAGGTCAGGTCAAGTTTTATACTGTTTCTATAAAAAAAAAAACACTTATGTAATCTTGGTAATGTTTTACATTTACTAATACATTTTAACATTAAAAGTGGAAACAATATTAGTGGTATCACTTTACAATTTCATTTGTTAACATTAGTTACTAATAATGCACTATTTTTCGGCAACATTTATTAATCTTAGTTAATGTTAATCTCAACATTTACTAATATATTTATAAGATCAAAAGTTTTGTTTGTTAACATTAATAGATGCACTGTGAACTAACAAAGGTTAATAAATCCTGTAAGAATGCATTGCTCAATGTTATTTCATGTTAGTTAATGTATTAACTAATGTTAACAAATGAAACAAAACACTACCATTTCTATGGTAAAGTGTTATCATATTAGTTGATACATTATGAACTAACATGAACAAAAGTATCAACCAAGAATAATCAATTCTGTAAATTTCTTTTAATTTCATGATACCTTAATGCATCCAATTTTGCTGCTTTATGAATTGTTTTGTGTTGCAGAATTGTTGTGAATACAAGGTTGTAAATTAACTGTAATGGTGAATATGTTTAATGGCTTTTTTGTAGTTTTGTTGTTTTAATGGTGTAAAAAAAAAAAAAAAAAGTGTGGCAACTAGCCTTGGCCTCCTCTGTAAAGTCTAGATAAAAGTATTGAGAGTCTAGAGAAACTGAATTCACTGCCTGCAGAGAGAGATGAGAATATGCATGGTGGGAAATTCATTGCACTTTGTTTTGAACTTTCGGACTTTACCACTCACTGAAACACAAAACTTGGCGCTCATGTGCAGCGCGTCACCGGAGAAAGATATTTGATTATAAATTATCAGGCTGGAAGACTGTGACCAATGAGCTTAACAAGGCAGAATACTGGGCTGTAACAGATTTGCTGAACACCCCCACCAACCTCTCTGCCATAATGTGATGTTTATGGCCATTTTTACCCCCGGACTTCAGTCATGCGATGGAGCAATAAATTACTCAAGCAGGCCCGCTGGAGGGAAAGTCCTTGTGACTCTGTGCTGCGGCTCTAGCGGAGAGAGCGTGACATAGAGGGTCACATCTGCAGATAACCTTGTGTTTTCTCGATGTTTTTCTCCGACATGGCGGCCGCCTGGAAAGCACACATTACCCACCCATGGAGGTTGGAAATCTGCTCTGGGTGGAACAGTGCTGACACGTAGCATCAATACATCTTTAGCGGAGCATTTTTGCTCGTGTCATTTTTGTGTCGCAGATAAAGAGCCTGAAAACAGGAAATATGCGGGAGTGTGCGGAATCCTGAAAAATTACACTGCTGATCTTGGAGCAGATTAAAAGTTCAATCTCAGTTGGTCTAGCTTATTATAGTCAAAGTCTTGTAGGACTACGATTGAAGTGGAAGAGAGTTAGAGGTGCGATTCATCTTCAGTATAGCTTACAGTAATCATTCAATAATTTTACATTTATATTTAGCAATTCGCGTTAGCAATGGGTTTGGTTCCCAGGGAATGAATTGGAATGCATCAAATGTATATTGCAATGTAAGATGAATGCATAAATGTAAATCTATTGTAGCTCAACATGCTGTAAAACATGGCGGTAGCAACGGCAAACTCATGGGTTCTGTTCCCAGGGAATGCATCAAATGTATACCTTGAATGCAATGTGAGTTGCTTTGGATAAAGTGTCTTCCAAATGCATAACTGTTGCTCAACATGGTATACTAGCAATGCCAAGGTCATGGGTTTGATTCAGGGAAAATTCATACTGGTTAAATGCATAGCTTTAATTTATGTCATGTAAATGCAATCCCAGATTCTTTTCAAAACCAAAAGGTGTGTGAAGAATCCGCGCTTGCATCAGACACGGTGTCCAAGCAGCCTGGTTTTCACGTAGAAGGGAGGCCAAATTCCCCGCAGTTAAAATCTCAGACGGTGGTCTTTAACACATTCTCTCTCCCTCTCCCTCTGCCTCCCAATCCCAATAAAAACCTTCTGACCACCGGTTGACCTTTCGCCGTTCTTCCCCCATCCAATGCTCTCCGTTCACTCCACCACTGCAGTCCAGCGGAGGCCAATGGGGGCCAGCAGCTGTGGGGAGGGGGATATGAGGTCACGAAGGTCACGGTACTGGTAAAGTCATCGGCGAGGCTCCAATGTGGGGCATCATTTCCCCCCTTCAAAGGCAGTCCTGACGTCCACGGGGGCCGCCCCGATGGCCCCGCTGTTCCTGAGCTTTCAAGACCTGAGACGGACAAGGGTAAATAAAGTGATACCAGGTGTTAGCTAGCCCCCTCCAAAAAAAAATCCACCAAATTGGGGCCTCATTTCACACTAAGAAACCCCGTCCGGGTGCGTGAGGTATGGCAGTGCAGCAACTAGAGCCAAAACAACAGTTTGGTACTGCCTAATCCACTGAGGATTGAGTATGCAAATTTAGGCATTTTAGCTCAGATTTGGATTTGGAATGGGGGGCATCAAAGCTCACGACCACCACCACCAAAAAAAAGCTGACCCCTTGAATAACTGTGAAGATCAAGCCCAGTGAATGGGATTCATTGTGGCAAAAACAAATCGTCTCTGACAACGAGTGAAGAACAAACAGAGAGACGCCGTCAGCGCACAAGTGTTAGAAGCGAAAGGGGCGGCTTTGAAAGCTCCACCATGTGCAGGACGGCCCCTCTTCTCTTTCCGAAACCCTCTAAAAGCGCCCAATTAACGCTAATTAACATCAACGACAGGCAAGGGGTCATTAGTCCAGCTAATCCATGGTTTACATTTTCCTCCTGGAACCCTGCTGGCCAATTCTCACCCCAATCATAGAAAGGACATGTTGTTAAAAAGGCTAGCATCAAAGCTTTTCCACTCCACAAACTGCCCCATTAGTCCTAGATCTGGACTTCGAAGGGATGGAACTCAAAGCCCTCGAGGGCTGGGTGTCAAGCCAAGTCTCTGTTGTTTGGACCTCAATCTGAATCGTCAACAACTTGTTTTGGTCCTTCATGATCCACTGCCATTTGCAGAGCAGGTGGTCCATGAAAGAGGTTAAACATGTGATACTGTAAAATGCCCCATTATAGGCGATTCATTCTGGCAGTTTGCACTAGTAGTGGAGGATGCAATGCTCTGAGGGGTGGAGAGGATGGCCCTGTTCCAAAACCTAGTGAGCTCCCTATGTAGGCAGCATTTTGAGGCAGCATAGGCATGCTTTTGCCCTGCACTAATAATAGTTAAATCTAATTAAAACTACTATTTTACCTAAGATTATTTTACCTTATATTTGTGCATTTTGGAGCTTAGCAACATACTACTGCCAAACTAAAAATCAAATCCAAAAATCTACCTTAATCAGTCACTTATAAGGTTCCACTTGAGTTAGGATGCTGCCTTAGAAGGTATATAGACAGTAGACAGCAAGGCAGCTCACTCGTTTTTGGAACACAGCCGATGTCACTCTACGATAGCATTACACTCTCTGGGGTTGAGAAAAACATTATACAGGGCAATGACTCACAGCAGTGGGGTTAGGAAAGTCAAAGATGATGAAATTGTTCATGACTAATTATTCTGGGAATATTATGGTCAATTTTCTTCTACTAAATTCTGATAAGACTGAGGTATTACTTATTGGACCAACATACACAGAATCTTTTGTACTGATGTACTGTTACTTCATCTTCTTCAGTTAAAGACCTGGGTGTTACATTAGACAGTAACTTGTCTTTCGAATATCATATTTCATATGTTAAAAAAAAACCCAGCCACCTCCCACTTCAGAAACATCACAAAGCTACGGAACATGCTATCCGTTTCTGATGCAGAAAAGCTATGCATTCATGACCCTCTAGACTATTACTGTAATGCATTACTAGCTGGTTGTCCTGCATCCTCAATAAGCAAGCTACAATTAGTCCAAAATGCAGTCCAGTTCTTAATAGGTCAAGAAAATATAATATAACACAAATTTGATCATCTCTACACTGGCTACCTATTAAGTTCCGTATCAATTAAGTCAATCAATCAAGTATTGCTACTGACCTATAAGGCCCTAAATGGTTTAGGTGCTTATGAAGACTTCAGATGACCAACACCTGTGAAGAGAGAACACAAACTCCTGCAAGGACTTCAGATGAAGCAAACTCTGAATCAACATGCATCAATGCAAAATTTTCTATATATCCTAATCATTTGTTAACAACATGTATTCGTTACGTCAATGAGTTCATTGTTTCTGCCTTCAATTAATACATTGTTTAAATTAATACATTGTTAGCTAACTGTTTGATTTGTATATGTACATTTCTGAAATACTTGGACACAGTCACTTCAGATAAAAGATCACTCTAAATTGTAAAATTGTAGATGCACACACACACACACACACATAGATGCATAAAATATATTGCACAGAAATATGTAGCAAATATGTATAAAAAAACTTGTATTCTGGCATATGAGTCATTCCTGAGACACAGAGCACATGTTGGATGATGATCATTTACAGAGTTCACAATAGAGAGACTAGTAAAGAAGACTGAAGCTGTTTATCCTTCATAGAGCCCAAGACTAAGCTTTCTGACAAACAAAAAGACAGGTTGAGTTACAAGATTGATTTTGTTTGCTTCCGTTTGATGTTTTAAAGCAGAAAGGTAAAAATTAACCCACTAAACCAGAAACTTAATTTGAAGAATTTTGGAATTAAAATTTAGAATTTTAGTCTAATCTTTAGAAAAAGATTAGAATTTAAATGTCTTCAACTTTTTCATTGAGAAAATAATCACATTGTTTGCTCAGAGTAATTGATCAGTGCGGAATCATAAAAATAAGTTTGGCTTTCTTTTTCAAACTGACGTTCAGTATTCTTTCTGAATATAATAAAAATGCATATAAGAACTACACTATAACTTTTAAATCTATTTTTAGCCCTCAATGAAACGCTAAACTGAAACATGCATTTAAACTAATTACTTCTGCTGTTTTAACAGCGTTCGCCACGTAACATAGCGGTCAGTGGTTATTGGGAAATCATGCGTTCAGAGGCAAAAATGTTCTTGTCTGGAGAAAATATGTGCAACTTTGAGTGAAACCTCATAAAGCCTCAGAGCTAAAGGGCGGTTTGGAGATGTTTTAAATAAAAGTTGCTCAGAAAAGTTCACACATATACTGGCACCTATTGCTCTAGGGCTGTTCCCTACCCTCCCCCGGCCCTGAAACCCGATCTGTCGGCATGCAGCTCGGAATTCTTCATTCACCCTGACATTTGACCTCTGGCCTTTTTGGCAGCGCACAGAAGAGAAGATGAAGTGTCCAAGGCTCTTTTTCTCCAACACAAAAAATCTCCTGTTCTTGCAACCCTCCCACACACTCGCACACACACATACACAGAAACACTTTCGGGAGGACTTCAACCAATGTATACCCCTTGTTCCTGTGATCCACAAAGCACAATTACGTATAATATCTGGCTAATAGTCTGTGACTTCAAGGGAGCGTTTTAAAAGTGTGATTCCCCCTCTCCTGTTCAACTGCCCACAGACTAGTTCAACTTAAAAGCTTTGCACAATGCTTTCTGGACCATTTGACCATTATGAGTGGTGTATTATGGAGCTCCTCTGTCATTTTCCTCTTTGATTGCACCATTACAATGTAATCAGTGTTTGAGCCTGACTGAAAAGGCTTCTTGTACTGCGTCTGAGTAATTCTTGCCTTGCGAGTGTGTGCGCACAGCTTTAGTTCCATTCATGTGCACGACAACAAACTGACTGTTGAGTGAGTGTCGTGCCATTTGATATACTGCCTCACTTTGTCAAGCGGTTATCTCGCTTTGTTACTTTTCCCTTTTACTTGAAATTTGGGCGGTCAATACCTAACAGACAAACACATACACTCTTAGAAGAGCAGGTTCTATATAGAACCTTGAAGGGTTCTGTGAGCTGCTTATTATTGAGAATCTTTTAAGGGATCCCTTCATAGGGCCATTTTATTAATTTATTTGTAATGAATTTTGTTTAAATGTTTTATTTTGATTACATTTTATGTGTTAAGCAGCTCGCAAACATACTTTAAAACTATGAAATAACCTGTTAAACATGAAAGTATTATGCAATCATTTAAGACATTTCTCCTTATATAGAACCATTTTGGTATTCAAGTGAGCGGTCAAAAACAGTGTAGGAAAAAAATATATCTGATATCTCAGTTCAGTCTTCTAGCATTGAGATGGAGAATGGACTTTTGGTCTTCTGCTTAGATTTTTGTCCTGAACAAACTAAATAGAAAAATCTAACAATAATGTGTCACCTTTATTAGAGTATCTTAACAATATCTCAAACTGTGTTCAGTTTAGATTACAAAGCATGCAAATTAAACTCTCTCATTTAATTCACCAAAGACCAAACTATCTGAGATACTTGGTCTCTGTTCATATTTACTTCTACAGCAATTCAATCTTTATTTCATCAATTGTTGTGTATTTTAAGTTAATACACAACAAAACATACAAGCATTATATCTCCCATTTCCCATATTTTCACCTGAGAAAAAGAACATAAATGTGTCTCAACAATGTTTAAAACTTTGTTCGAATGGACCAAAATATGCAATCAAAAGTTATAATATAGAGCTTTCTGTCCCTCCACTGACAGCTACGCAACTTGCATTGGTTCTTGCTGAAGCTCAAACGTGCTGCGTAACACGAGAATGAACCTCATTGGTTCTTGCTGAAGCTCAAACGTGATGCGTAACACGAGAATGAACCTCATTGGTTCTTGCTGAAGCTCAAACGTGCTGCGTAACACGAGAATGAACCTCATTGGTTCTTGCTGAAGCTCAAACGTGCTGCGTAAAACGAGAATGAACCTCATTGGTTCTTGCTGAAGCTCAAACGTGCTGCGTAACACGAGAATGAACCTCATTGGTTCTTGCTGAAGCTCAAACGGGATGCGTAAAACGAGAATGAACCTCATTGGTTCTTGCTGAAGCTCAAACGTGATGCGTAACACGAGAATGAACCTCATTGGTTCTTGCTGAAGCTCAAACGTGCTGCGTAACACGAGAATGAACCTCATTGGTTCTTGCTGAAGCTCAAACGGGATGCGTAAAACGAGAATGAACCTCATTGGTTCTTGCTGAAGCTCAAACGTGCTGCGTAACACGAGAATGAACCTCATTGGTTCTTGCTGAAGCTCAAACGGGATGCGTAAAACGAGAATGAACCTCATTGGTTCTTGCTGAAGCTCAAACGTGATGCGTAACACGAGAATGAACCTCATTGGTTCTTGCTGAAGCTCAAACGTGCTGCGTAACACGAGAATGAACCTCATTGGTTCTTGCTGAAGCTCAAACGTGATGCGTAACACGAGAATGAACCTCATTGGTTCTTGCTGAAGCTCAAACGTGCTGCGTAACACGAGAATGAACCTCATTGGTTCTTGCTGAAGCTCAAACGGGATGCGTAAAACGAGAATGAACCTCATTGGTTCTTGCTGAAGCTCAAACGTGATGCGTAACACGAGAATGAACCTCATTGGTTCTTGCTGAAGCTCAAACATGATGCGTAACACGAGAATGAACCTCATTGGTTCTTGCTGAAGCTCAAGCATGCTGCGTAACACAAAAATTAACCTCATTGGTTCTCGCATGTGAAGTGAACATGCTTGAGCTTCCGTTTACCACAACTGATGTGTGAGTTGATGTTTATATGTTTATATGTGAATAAAAGACTTAAATTCAATCTGTTCATCATATAAAGCAATCGTGTGTCTTCAGAAAATTTAATTCATATGGATTAGTTTTACGATCTCTTTATTAACTCTTTGAAGTGTCAAAGTGGTAGTTGCGTAGCTGTCAATGGAGGGACAGAAATCTCTCAGATTTCATCAAAAAGATCTTCATTTGTGTTCCAAAGACGAATGAAAGTCTTATGGGTATGGAATGAAATGAGGGTGAGTAATTAAGGGACAGAATTTTTTGGGGTGAACTAACCCTTAATAGTGTTCTCAGTTTAAAGTTGTTTTAGGTTATCTGAGATGTTTCTTCTAAAATGAGCAATGTTGTCATATAGTTAAAGTATAGAGCAAGAAATTAATTTTGACAGCAGCTCAGATGAATACATTTTGAATAAAAGATATTTGAGATCCTAATGAGATCTTTTAATACAGTGCAATCTGAGCACTGTTTGAGACTTTAAACATCTTCTGAAACTATCAACTATCATGTCTCAACATTGTCAAGCAAAGTGTGCTCAGATTAGCCAAAGTCAGCAATTAAACCATAAAATATAACTAAAAAAGCTCTTGAGCTAAGAATGGGCAACACCTGAGTAATAAACTCTTCCTCTTTGACTAATCTTAGGGATCGGGAAACAGTCAACAACAATTCTAGGAGAAACATCTGAGACAAAGTTGGTACCTAAATTAAACTGAGAACTCCATTAAGTCTGCTAATTTGGAGATGGTATGTTTTAAACATCAGCTTTGCCTACGTTTTTCCTAAAAAAAAAGACAAATGAAGATAAAAAAATATATTTTAATTGCAGACTTTGTCAAATCTAAGCACAGTTTGAGACGTTGTTGATAGACGTCTTGTTAAACTCTAAAGGAAAGACATCTCAGCAATGTCAAACTGTGCTCAGAATTGCCATTGCAATTAAAATCCACATTCACTTTATAGCTCTCATTGGACTTGTGTCTATTTTTATTTATTAACAAAGTTGATATAATTAAAACAAAACTGAGAACATTAAATATCTTGAGCTATATGAACAAGCAACCTCTGAGCAATTAACACTTCCTCTTTGACTAAAATTGCCTGTCAACTAAACCTGAAATAGGATGATCCTTAAATGGTTTCATCTTTAAAGGCCCACTGAAGTGCCTTGAAACACGCAGCATTATTCAATGTTTTGATAAAAATTCCACTGAATCAGGACATATCGATCAGCTCCTCCCCCTTTTTAAAATAGCCAATAGCATATATAGCATTTGTGTCACAGCTCAGCCAGAGCTGTTGAGCTCGGTAAAGCCGCAGTTTCCTCCTAATCTCTAACCGTTACTCCTTGTAATCTCCTCCATATTGCTTTAAAATATCGCATTTTGTGCAGAATTAAAATGGGTCCGATACGTTTTCTGGTCTGCACCGACTCGCACATATGATCCGCTCTGTGCTATTATGTCTCACCAGAGCAGACTGTGAACGTGAAACCAGACTTAATTTGCCTCAATGGAAAGCATATTGACTCTGTCTGAATTGTTCCCTATCCCCTATTTAGAGCACTAAGTGCCATTCACCATGTAGAAAATACTAAATGTGTGAACAAATGACCAATTTAAGCCACAGCTTCAGCTGCCATTTATTTATAATGTAGGGGGCGGGGCTTTAGATTCTAGAGAGCATTTGATTGGACAGAAAATCTAATGAAGCTGAAGTGCAGAGTGATGTCATCAAAATCAATAATCCATATTGTCAGAAGTGAGAGACTTTAAGTTTTTAATGCTTATATCTTCTAAATGCGAATTTTGTAATTGTTTTGGAGCACACTAGATTTTAGATAACAGTAAGACTAACATATCCATACTAAAAGCCAAAAAACTTAAATTTTGATTTCACGGGGACTTTAAGTTTGTGAAACCATCACCAGTCTTTTATGAATTCTCAAGTGTTTTTTGGAATTCTACGAGAAACATCTCAGACACCAAGTTGATAGCTAAATAAAACATAACTGAGAACTCCATTTAGTCTCCTGCTATGAAAGAGCAACCGCTGAGAACTAAAATGTACCATTAATTATGCTGTTTGGATTAATAAAAGTAGAACATCTGTAAAGACAGCATGTGGTTTCATTTATTCTGTTATTTGAGGAATCCTTTCAACCCCTGTAACCAAGTGTGGTGGATCCTTAACTGTGGAAAATCAATGAAGGAAAAGCTCTCCTGATCCTCCACACCGTGTCTGATTAAATGTAGCCGATTTCTACGCCTGTTGTTAGAGAGCCACAGCCTGAATGGAGAGCCAGAGAGAAACCAGTGTGTGGCGTTGGCCCAAAAGCCCCGGAGGCAGAAAGAGAAGGATCCCGCAAAATGGTTATTATGGTCATCCCTGATCACAGAGGGCATTTCCCCTCGAGCCACCCCCCCCTCACCATCTTTTCCATAGCCGGAATCAAAACGACACATGGCTACACACGCCTGTGCGTCATAAGCACACAGAAACAAACACTACGACTCACAATAGGAGCATCAGAACCTGTCCTAACGCTCTCCCCAGGGAATCATGGGAAAGCAGCTCGGCCGCCGCATCTGTCTCCTGCCTAAAGGGAGAGTGGGATGACATTCCTTCACGACAGTCCCACCCGCGACAGGCTGCCTTATGAAGCCATCATTCACCCGATCAATAGCTCAGCGGCCTCAACCAGCCTCCCCAGGAGCCAGAGAATAGGGCGAGGAGGAGCTGTGGGCTTCAGTGGGCCGGACGGCCCGCTAGCGCTGTGATCTTTCACTCCAGCCACTGAAGAGGCAGAAGGGAAAGTGATTAGCTACCCTCCTCTCACAGCCAGCCACAAACAACAACCTCACCGAGGAAAGGTACAAGCTTTTTAATGGAGATACGACACTCAATGCACAACTTACAATACGCAATGTGATATTTTATACTGTGTTACATGTGTTATGTAGCCTATAGTGTTTCAATGAACTCCTCAGTTAAACTGCTTACACTGAAACAAAACAATTTTCACAATTAATTACAAAGAAACAGATTTCAACACATTGAAATTTTGACTTAAATTTGTTTATTTTGACCAAGCAAGACTGAAATAGCGTTTTCTTGTAAAACGTACTCCCATAAATTAAGTTTAATTTACAACTTTTTTTACAGTGTAGGCGTGGGTGAATTTTTTCCCGTCATTAATATGCATTATTTGACAATGTTAGTGATACAATGTTAGGCTTATCACTACATCAAATTGCTTCATAATTCTCAGAATCACATAACAACTTAATCTCAAATTAATTAAATAAATAAACTACTAAAAGTATATCCAACCTTAACTGGATACACACAGTACACTCATTTTAAGTGGTAAGTAATTTATAGCAAAAGTTCAACTGCTTGATTGTTATACTGAAAACTATAAACCATATTATAACCAAGAGATATAATAAAAGTTGGAAAAATATAGTACATCCTACTTTACCTACAAATACTCACGTAAAGCATATACTATATAAAGTGTGATATGTAAACTGTATTCTCGCACAGCTCTATAAAGTTGGATATATACCTGTATTCAACTTTATCCACATACAGTACACTCATGAAAAGCCATATATAATATATAGCAAATTTCAACTACCTGATTTTTAGTATCAAAATGTAACTATTATCGCCCATCTCTTTATATAAAGTTGGATATATAAGTATTTCCAAGTTTATACAGTATACTTGTGTAGGACAATATATATTTACTATAGAGCATCTCTCAATTGTTTGCTTGTATCGTCATAAAATGAAAACTATACTATCAAACACATTTGACTTGACAATTCAACATTTTTGGCGTGTCGACAAACTAGGACAACACCATAGTCTTGCAGTGAGTATTCATTAACCAACATCCACTTGATCCTCAATTTGTCTCTGGTAATTCATCTACAGAGCACAAAGGTTGCCATTAACAAGAAACATCTTAGCATTGCAAGACTCGGCTGTCTTTATTTTGCATGATGAGAATGCTGGCACTGCATGATGGTTTAAATGGGCTTTTGATGACCTCAGCTTCTGCTCTCTGTAGGAGCAAATCCTGATCAAGCTAAACTGGGCTTTTATTGAGCTACTAAAGCACTGATTGCACTAGCACTGAATGAGCGCCATTCAATGGAGTCACTAATTGGCCAAATAGGTTTATAAGGCAAATAGGTACAGAGGGAGGATAAGCAAGTGTGACCCTAGATGTTAAACCAAAGCCTTTTTCGGACGGGACTAGTTAAGGAAGGTTAAGGAAGTTTGTTTCAGTCCGAATGAAACACCTCTTTTTCTTTAAATTACCTTTGGCTAACTTGTGCATTCTCTGAGAAATCTCAACTCGAAAGAAATATCAGTGATTGCAGATTAGTTCAAATTTTCAACAGCACTTATCTTTGTTTATTTTTTTGGATCTTACCGTACTATAACTAAAGATGCATTTCTTATTGCGCTGCCTGATGCATCTTTATTAATATATTTGGACTAATTTCTGGGTAAAATAAGGATAAGGAGAGTCTTAAAACTATTAATAATGACCACTTAACACATGTAACTCAAACGTCGTTTAGAACAATAAAACTCGTCCAAGCAAGTAAACAGGCATGTTTTACCTTAGTTTTACTTCTAAATGCAAGTTTCAGGCATTGCAAATTAAAGTTTGGACAGAACTATTCATCTAATCCTGCCAATTGATGTGTGACACTCACATTCCATTATCCTTTACAACTCCTCATTAGATTTGGAGGGAAAAAAGCCCCTCTGTTGTGCCAAACACACTTGTGTTTACCCTTATCACTCTTATAGATTATGTGAAACACTTTTTTTCAGAAAGAGGATAAAGTTAAAGCGGATATGCCAAAATATCATGGGGTATGGCTTTCAAAAAGGGGTGTGAATCAAATCTTTGTGAAGCCAAGAGGGGAAACTAAAAGAAGCCTTGTAAAGTAAAGGCTTGCATTTACATTTACTCATTTAGCAGGAACAAAGCAAAAGTGTGTGATGAAATGTATGCAAAATGAATAAAAATACATTTTCTGAAGAAAAAAAAAAAAGCAGATTCTGTGTGGGCCTACTAATAAAAAAAATGAATAGCTACAGTAATAGCAATACTATAAGGTTAAGATTCAGATAGATTTCATGGTTCATTTTTTTGGCATGATTGTATCTTCCAAATCAATAATTATTTCTGCTAAAATGGACAGCCACCTCCTCCTTTTAACCTCTGAAATCAGTCCACTTGTTAATCGCATAATTACACCAACACTCAAGAACAACACACACGGCGACTACAATGGACCCGTGGCACACCAAACCCCATGGAATTGCATGCGTGCATATTTATTTTTACGTTCGTTAGCTCAGTCTGATTTTCAGCAGTTTGTGAAGGAGGTCATTATGATGCCACTCTACAATCCAACAGATTTTTGACCCCAACCAGCATTTAACACTGGGATGAGCAAATCTCTAAGCCGTGCATTGAAGGAAGGCTTAAATGCGAACTATGCATTCATTCACGCCGCGTTTTTTTCAACACAAGGGAGCGGAATCTCCCGAGAATGAACCATCTCAGGGAGTTTCTAAAACGGCAGGTTCTGGATGAGCTGCTAAGAAAGAAAGAAAAACAAGAGATGAAAAAATCCCCAAAGGTCCCTGTCCTCCCCGACAACCCCCACTGTGGCCCGGCCTACAGGGCTTTTCTCTAGCGCCGGGCCTCCGTTTGGCCCCCCTCTGTCTCTTTCAGCCCTCCACAAAGCAGCAAGCCACGTTATTTGAGGCACTAAAGAGTTAACCCTCCTCACTGCTCCAACACAATGGCCTCCCCATTGAGGGCTTTCTTCATTTAACCTTCCTAATGACAGGTTTCATCCTCTTTCCCCTGACAAAAAGGAGGAGCAGGAGCTAACCCACCACCTTTCTCTTTTACCTCCTTTCACATCTCCTCCCCTTTCCACACCTCCCAAAAGTGCTGGCTCTCACTTTAGGGTCTGATGTGACAGCTCTTTACAGTAAATGACACTGTCAACGCTTTGGGTGACAGTTTTGGGCTATCGAGGCATTTCAAGCTTTCACTAGAGGTACTGTAAATGCAATGGCCAAACTCAGAGCAGTGCTTGTGAACTTTCCCCTATCTCAGTGTAATAGAAATGAACAATTCGTAGGTTGCTTCACCTGAAAAGTCTGTTTGTTTGGGCAGAGAAAAATGGCAACATACCTTAACCAGTGTTGTGGGTTTCTGTCTGTCCGACCAATAGGGGGAGTGTCCGGGAAACATGTTTGAAAACATTTATTCGCACATAAATTACACACTTTACTACAGGTGCACCATTATTAAATTATGGCTGGTAAAAATCCAACTTTCATGTTATGGCCGATAATCAATAAATGGCCGATATTTTCCTCAATTAAAAATAAAATCAATAATTTAAAAACCCACATGTGATTTTAAGCATCACAACATTATAACTTAAATATGAAAAAATTACATTTAACAATGTTATTAAATTATTAGTGTTTTTAAATATTTTTACACTTTAAGAAAGCTTTAGATTACAGGAAGGTAAAAATAGAAGAAATAGTATTCAAGTTATATTAATATTATATTTATCTATTATATAAAATTAAATAGTATTATTGAACGTAAGAACGGGCGAAGCCATTTGTAAATTGATTGTGTCTGTCGTCCGGTGTCATCAGCTTCGGTTATTTTTAGCTGTACAAAACAGCTTGTTATGCTTGAGAATGCAAACTAGTATCACTTCCCATATTATTTAAAAGTATTGTCATAATTATAAAAACACTGGTTTGTACTGCAGATAGTTTTATCATTCACTGAACTTTGTTATTCTTCTAGTTATTTCCCTATAGCAGCTCATGAATCGGAAGTCTAGCACATTCACAGAAAATAGCTTACTTCCACAATGCAAGGTGTGTATATACACACATATACACTGTTGACATTTTCTGTGTGAAATTACAGTATATTCCAGGTTAATAATTGCTTTACTTTCACAGTAATTCCACAGTAGGACTCTTGTATATGTATTGTGTATATATAGGTGCAGTGTGGCATGAATAGATTATGCTGTGGAGTTTCTTGATTCTGGTTGGTTTTTTTCTGTGCCACTGAACTTTTTTTTGGCTCGCTTTTAGCAGTTTGTGTTGTTTGTTTTGTAATTTTGTAATGTTCAGAATTTATCTTTTTTACTATTATTATTTGTTGAGTGTCACCATTGTTGTGTTTTGTATGTCGAGTATTAATGTCTGTGCATCATTAGGTTACGAAAGAAAAAAAATCCTTGTGTTGCAAGATGATGTCACTTTTCAAAGATAAATCTCAGCTGCTTTATTGTTGTGAAATATCCATCTACAAACAATTGTGAATTTGAAATAAGATGTTGGCAAATCTTCATGCTGAAATAACGCTAATAATAGTATAGTTTGACTAACTTAAATTCAGCCAATTAGCTTATTTTATATTCTAGCTTGTCATTGTTTTAACACGTTTTCATTTGTCATACTTCTGACATGGCTAGATCAGAAATTTGAATATGAATATACAAGCTCCAAGATCCCAATGGAACACTAATTAACAATTACAGTACTAAACAAAGTTGGCATGGTTAAAGACAACTTTATAATGTGACTTCACAGTAAATTACTGTGATGTCAGCATCATTTTGCTGTTGCTAACAGTAATTCGTAAGAAAATGACCCAGCATGCATTCATTTCACTGTAAATTTCTGACTATGGTAATTTATTGTAAAATAATACTCTTTAATCCTGTAAATTCCAACCGTTGATATTTGACATTTAGCATGGGTCAGTTCTTCCCACTGTTCTGCTGGGATGAGAAGACACACTTCCTGTTGTTTGGGCTCACAGTTACTCGCTCTGAAAGCTGGTGCAGACGCGAGTAAAGTGCGAGAAAGCTGCCCACTGCTGCCAGCGCTGAGCAGGGGTGCGACAGGGGTGAGTAGTTTTGACTGGGGGTCGACAGAGAACATTGACAAGAGTGTTCGCTCTAACTCAGCCTCCATGTCTCCTGTCTCTCTGTCCCACCCTTTTCCACACCAAAGTGGGGGGGATTTTTTACGGTTGACCTTCTCCTCACGCTTTTGTGAACTCCTTCACCTCATGTCAATTCTCTTGACCTACTTGGTCGCCCCGGAGCAAGCCACTTAAAAGAGCGAGATGAAATTCTGTAGGACACGCTCACATATGTTTCTTGTTGTCAGCGAATACTAATACTTTATATTCTGATTCTTGCTATTGAAAAAGTTTGAGAGAAAAAACAGAAGCAACTGTTTGTTATTGCGCTCGTAAAAGTGCAGGAGGGATGGAGAAGAACATTCACTTCAGAAATACATAAAACTTTCATTATCACTCTTTTTGTTTAATTTCACATTTTAATTTTCAAACAGTAATTTCAGAATGTTAACATGGCAAAGAGTTCGTACATTCCAAAAATAACTATATATCATAAAAGTAGACTGACATATAAAATAATAAAAGAAAAATTGTGAACATTCCACTTAATTATCTGTATGTTTTCCAAACAGCTTAATTTTCATTCATGCCAAATATGGTATCTAAACTGACTAAGGGCCGTAACAATAAATACCTCCAAACGTACAACTCCACATCTGTCTCATCTTCCTCTTCACCGTCATCACTGACCTGGAATAAACAACTCAAGCGCTCCTAGACCTGACTGCTGAGCTGTTGAGCCTCAGGTATAAGACCAGAAGATTGCTGGCTGTCAGAAAGCTGCACAGATAATGCACTTAAGAGCAAGTCAAAGAGCAAGATGCATTTCTGCTGGTAGATGCAGGATATTTTATGGTCAAACGAGTCCAAACAAAAAGCCATGAATGTGGGGAGGTTGTGCGAAGGGTGAGGTGGAGGGTTTCCGAGAAGGGCTGTTTGTCAGTTTTGCAAACGGTCAATAACCTTTACAGTCATGTCTTAAAGTTTGTGAGAAATGTGTTCTGAACACACAAAATCAAAAACTATTTTACATTTTCTGATGTTCTTGCTCATGCAACTTTTACTAATATATTGCTACACTCTAAAAAACTAAAGATTATTTTTTGGCTATTTTATACCTTTAACATCCATGAAACATTTCCAATGCACAAAAGGTTCTTCATATTGGAAAAAATGTCTTCACACTATAAGAAAAATGGTTATTTTAAGAACTGTTCACTGAAAGGTTCTTTGGGGGACCTAAAATGGTTCTTTTACACTCTTAAAAATAAAGGTTAAAAAGGGGGATTTCCACAGTGATGCCATAGAAGGACCATTTTGGGTCCCCAAAGAACAGTTCCTATAAGAACCATGTTTTCTTAGTTCACTCTTACAAATAAAGATTCTTTATTGGCATCTATGGTTCCACGAAGATGCTTTAACATCCATGGAACCTTTCCATTGCACAAAAAGTTCTTTATAGTGGAAAAATGTTCTTTAGATTTTTTAAATGTTCTTCACACTAAGAAAAAAGATATTTTAATAAATGCCCACTGAAAGGTGAATTGGGGAACCAAAAATGGTTCTTCTATGGCATTGTTGCGAAAACCCCCTTTTGGAACCTTTATTTTTAAGAGTGTTGGAATAACATTAAAAAATAAATAAAACTAAAGAACCTTTTTTTACCTTTTTTGTTTCATGGATGTTAAAGGTTCTTCATATAACCAGATGCCAATTTCAATTTCAATTTCAATTTATTTATTTAAATGGGACAGTGCATATTCATGAACGTACAATCAAAGTTGAACGTAAATACGCCGGATTTAGCACAATGCTAATTTCCATCCGTAGTCCCAAACATAAACAAATACAAACCAAAAAACAAACAGACAATATACATATCAACAAATATACATATATAGCTAAAAAAACATTAAAAGTTCCTATACCTTATTGTACTTATTGTAATATTAATTTAAAGTGCATAAATGCCTGTACATAGACATCCCAAAGTGCTTATTATAAATATATAAATAAAACTACCTATCAAATTTTACCTGCACACTTAATGATTACATTTTGACTCCGCCAATAAAGAACCTTTATTTTTAAGAATGTATGGCATCCCTTTTGGAACCCTTATTTTTAACTATAGAGGTTGTTCTGGTTGCATGACACTGCTATGTGGTTGTTAAGATGTTTTAGATAGTTGCTATGTGCTTGACAAAAGAGCTCACCCTCAAATCTCTACGATATCAGGATCTCTTTGTCTTTAGATATGGCTCAGGTACCTACTTCAACAAGTATGATATTACAGTGAAGATTTTACAAATACACTTATCCTCAATTGGCTACATGATTTGAGGCATCATTCACAAATGTTGCGCAGTGAATTACGTGGCAAAGTTTAATGCTTAGGGTCAGGGGTTGTAGCGTGGCGTGAACCACCTCAGGGCTGTAACCAGAGCGGACCTCTTCCCAACCAAATCAGCACTAATGTATGGCAAGTTAGAAACAGGAGATGTGTGTGTGTGTGCTGTACTTCTCTATTCACCTTCACAGACTCATTGAACACTTTGGCAATCTCTACATCAGATCAGCTGCCAGCACGGAGAAGCAGATCATGTGTTAAACTTAAAGGGTTGAGAGGAAATGCAGTAAACCCTCGGCCAACCTCAAGGTTTGTTTGCTCAAATGTTTTATTTAACCCCTAATCACCACATTAAGGCTTTCTTTCATTTGGCCTTTTACGCTCTCAAAGGCCTCGTTTTAGAGCACTAATGAAAATAAACCGCAGGGCCCCCGTCTCTTTATTTTGAGAGGGAACACTGGAGCCTTGGGTTCAGAGCGGGGTGAAAAACAGAGGGCATCTGGAACAAAGACCAGAAGACCCAGAGGTCAAATGGCCTGGTGTCCAGAACTTCTTCAGCGGACGCTGTCGGGGAAGAGAACGCGGCGCTTGTATAATCACAGATCCGTTTTGTCCATGCGTGTAGGATAAAATATATCACGCGGGGCTGACACGCCAACAATAGATCATGTTTTTTGTCTGAGCTGGTGCGAGGCGCTTTTGACTCTTTTCAGCGGGCCACGCATCTGGACAACCGCAGATTAACCCTCCATTCACTGGCCTGTTTTCGGCAGATGACCTCGGCGTCCGTCATTTGCTGACTGCGTCCACACAATTAGACCCTGAGTGGGAGATTTCCAGGTGAAGAACGTTATCCCGGGCTCTTTAGGGTCAAAGTTAATGAGGGGAATTAGAAACCATCACTAACGTGTTGCAATTTTTTGCCTCACGATTCTGGACAGTCACGGTTTGTGTGCTCTTTATTGAAATAGGGGTCATCGCTTAGCTTTTGTGCTCTTATGGAGTGTGCTTGGATAACGGGATTTCAGGGCATTTGACTAGGCCGTGTTACTTTGACCCAGAGTTCAAATAGATGTATCTGGAGAGTTCTAACTAATTAAACTAATAAACTATTTCTCATACTTCAGGTTAGTGAATAAACAAGTAACCCCTAACTGATGTGACTTTTGCATGGGAAGCAAGCACCACTCACATATATAAAATAAGCCAAATTTGTGGTAGTGCATTTTTAATGCAGAGCTACCTTTCCAGACATATTCACGTTTTTATGAACTCTTCCTATGGATTGTGGAGGCTTTAAAAGAGGTATTGTATTTTAACTACATTTTAGAGAACGATTTACAGGTCTTTTGTTGTTTTTATTAGTGTGGTATGCTTCAGATTGAGTTTCACCATGAGCCATGTCATTAAATAACACTCAAATATCATCCTGTCTTACTCGCTAATGTCCCAAACGAGGTAATGTCCTGTCATGTGACCCCCATCACCCACCTGTGTAGACTTTGTCTTAATCCCTGCTGATCTCCTCTCTGCTTTGAATACTTGGACTACTGAGTGTAACTAATTCTCCCACACAAGGATATTGTCCTCCCCATTTCAGCTTTGTCTTTCCTCTCTTTCACTAGTCTCATTCGTTTGCCGAGCAGCCGGACAAAAAAAAATCCTCCAAATTAAAAAGACTTAATGAGCTATTACCCTCATCTTAAATCTAATTGTCTACTTTGCCTCCAAAACGGATAAACAATCAGTGCAGAGAATATCCTCTCTGAATGCACTGTTTCAACTCTTTGTTTGAAATCTGAAAACAATGCAAGCTTTGCTTTGAGCAAAAACATGAAATATTTCACCCAAACATGAAAATTGTCATGATTTACTCACCCTCATGTCGTTCCATCTTTCTTCAGTAAATCACAAAATTATATGTTATGCAGATGTCCAAACTGTTCTTTGCCATGCAATGAAGGTGGATGATGATTTAAACAGTCCAGCTCTAAAATGGGGAGAAAAAAAAACTTTTTACAATTCTTTTTACAATTAATTTTTTTTTTACATATCACTCGTGTGTGTGTATACACAACCGTTACAAATTTGGGGTTGGTAATATATTTAATCAAAAAACAGTAATGCTGTGAAATAATAGGGCTATTACAATTTAAAACAACTGTTTTCTATTGTAATATATTTTAAAATATAATTTATTCCTGTAATGTAAAGCTGAATTTTCATGAATTTTTTAATGTAATGTTTCAGCATCATTTTCTCCAGTCTTCAGTGTTGCATGATCCTTCAGAAATCATTCTAATATGCTGATTTGATGCTCAAGAAACATTTCTTACTATTAATATAATGTTGAAAACAGTTGTGCTGCTTCATACTTTTTGTGGGCATTTTTTTCAGGAGACAGAAAGTTCAAAAGAAAAGCATTTATTTGAAACATTTAAAATATTAGAAAAGTCTTTACTGTCACTTTTGATTCATTTATTGTGTCCTTTCTGAATAAAAGCATTCATTTTTCTTTTTCAGGTCAGTAAGACGTTTGTGTTTATATACAAAAATATGTATAAGAAATTTGCTGTATTATGCATGCTGAGATTTGAGAGATAAGATTAGGGTGAAGATTATCAGCAAACAACCATTATTATTTAAAAAAAGAAAAGAAAAAAGATATAATATCCAAGTACTCTGAATATAGCACAAAAGTAGTATGGACTACTTTTAAAATTATTTTATAGTGCTTTTTTTTTTCATTTCAGGGTTGGAAATGCTACATAAGCAAGAGATTTTGAATTTTTGGGTGATCTATACCTCTGAGCACCACAGAGTTTTCCTCACATTAAATGTGAACATTTCCCAGCAAATGGTGTACGTGTCACCCCCCACAGTACACAAACAGTGCATCAGACGGAGGAATGGTACAGACGACTATTCCATAGAGACGGCCAGCCCCTATAGGAGCTTTTTCAGACGACCATTTGGTGCTCCCATCCCTAACCTATTGACCCTCAACCTAGAGAGGTCAGCTGTGTCAGGGAGCCCAGATCCAGCACAAGCCTGTAAATCAAGCGCTGGCGGGAACGGCGCACCGTCCCGGGTCCCAGCCAGGCCTGGCACCATCACTCTCCCCGCTGTGACGCACTACCAGGCCGGTTCCCACTGAACCATGCCACCCTGGCAGGCCTCGTGACCCCGTTCGGGATACATCAGCCTTCGGCCATTCTGTGGGTGGAAAACGTTTGGCCATATAACCCTCCCAGGCCCCACCTGCGTTTCAGGGCTTCCTGTTCTGGCTTGCATCACAATCATGTATCTTTCAGGCACCGCCGCACCTGGAACTCAAGCACACAAATCACACTTTCAGGAACGTCCGTGCACTCCTGAGATGGCGAACGTTAAACACGCTTTGGTTTGACCTGTGTGAGATCACCCCAGGGCTGACTCTAATGGACAGAGCCATAAAATGATCATGTTGCAGTTGCAGTTTTTTCCAGGCAAACGACGACACCAGTTGTTGTGATTCCTCACTGGCTTTGTGATCTGTTCCGCATGGAGGAACTCAGGAGGGAAACCTATTTTACCTTCCGTTGACTCCATACTCCAGTGATGAAGCACAGATCTGTCCACTCCTCCTCCACTGTAAGCAGCAGCGACTGACAGCAAACCCTCTACATGTCCCAGGAAGCCATAATGTCAATAATACAATAGCAGAATAAATTCAGCGAATAGTGCAGGGTAGTAACTGTAATAGATAGTAATAGGTAGGTAGGTAGTAAGGTTAGTAATAGGTAGTAATCTGGATTACAGATAATTGTAATTAGATTATATTACATTTTAAAATACTCGTAATCAGACTACAGTTACTTTTTATTGATTACATGATTAGCCTACTTGATTACATGATTAAGGGATAGCTCCCCAAAAAATAATTCTTACTCACCCTCGTGTCGTTCAAACCCGTAAGACTTTCGTTCATCTTCAGAACACAAATGAAGATCTTTTTGATGAAATCTGAGAGCTTTCTGTCCCACCATTGACAGCTACGCAACTACCACTTTGACACTTCAAAAAGTTCATGAAGAGATCGTAAAACTAATCCATATGAATCGAGCGGTTTAGTCCAAATTTTCTGAAGAGACACGATCGATTTATATGATGAACAGATTGAATTTAGTCTTTTATTCACGTTTTAAACACTGATCAGCGAACATAAACAGAAGCTCAACCGAAACTGCTTTTGACACTCGAGAACAAACCACTTGCAGAAGCTCAAATGTGATGCGTAACACGTGAATGAACCTCATTGGTTCTTGCTGAAGCTCAAACGTGAAGCGAATTAATCTCATTGGTTCTTGCTGAAGCTCAAACATGCTGCGTAACACGAGAATGAACCTCATTGGTTCTTGCTGAAGCTCAAACGTGATGCGTAACGAGAATGAATCTCATTGGTTCTTGCTGAAGCTCAAACGTCATGCGTAACACGAGAATGAACCTCATTGGTTCTTGCTGAAGCTCAAACGTGAAGCGAATTAATCTCATTGGTTCTTGCTGAAGCTCAAACGTGAAGCGAATTAATCTCATTGGTTCTTGCTGAAGCTCAAACGTGCTGCGTAACACGAGAATGAACCTCATCGGTTCTTGCTGAAGCTCAAACGTGATGCGTAACGAGAATGAATCTCATTGGTTCTTGCTGAAGCTCAAACGTGAAGCGAATTAATCTCATTGGTTCTTGCTGAAGCTCAAACGTGAAGCGAATGAATCTCATTGGTTCTTGCTGAAGCTCAAACGTGAAGCGAATGAATCTCATTGGTTCTTGCTGAAGCTCAAACGTCATGCGTAACATGAGAAATGAATCTCATTGGTTCTCGCGCATCAAGTGAACATGCTTGAGCTTCTGTTTACCACAACTGAGTTGATGAATGTTTATATGTGAATAAAAACATAAATTCAATCTGTTCATCATATAAACCGATTGTGTCTCTTTAGGAAATTTGGACTAAACCGCTCAATTCAAATGGATTAGTTTTACGATCTCTTTATGAACTTTCTGAAGTGTCAAAGTGGTAGTTGCGTAGCTGTCAATGGAGAGACAGAAAGCTCTCAGATTTCTTTAAAAAGATCTTCATTTGTGTTCTGAAGATGAACGAAAGTCTTACGGGTTTGGAACGACATGAGGGTGAGTATTTAATGACATAATTTACATATTTGGGTGAACTAACCCTTTAATATTCATAAAATGGCAATCACTGAGACTCCCTAATTATGATAATTAGAATTTAATTATTATTTTCAAATTTTAATCTTTTAAATGTTCCTTTCTAAAAAAGCCTAATGTTTATAATTTTTCTGAAAGTCTTCCAGTTTTGTCTAATTGCACACACAAGTTTGAGAGGCCACACAGCATAAACAAGTAAAATATTTTTTAGTAAGTGTTTTATTTTGATTGCTTTATTTTAAACTACAATTTCCGAACCCCCTGCAGTTTCTACACAAACCCCAGTTTGAGAAAGCCTGACGTATGTTTAATACACTTTGGGTTGTTGATAACAAAAAGTGGAATTAATTTTCTTTCTCTTCGCATCTTTTTATCAATATGTTACAAGATCATTCTATTCAAATCAATGTGATAAATGAGTCAAAAAGTAATCAGATTATACCAAAAATGAGTAACAATAGATTACGTTGCAATTTTCAGCATGTAATTTATATTCAGTAGTGTTAGCACACAAGTACATACAGTGCTAAAGTTTGGGTTTTAAAATTTTAAAACAAAATTTAAATTAATATTTTTATTCAGCAAGGATGCATCAAATTGATCAAAAGTGACAGTCAAGACCTTTATTATATTACAAATTATTTGTATTTCAAATGAAATGCCGTTCTTTTGAACTTCCTATTCATCAAAAAAATCTTTTTTTTTAAAGTGTCATGTTTTTCACAAAAATATGAAGTAGTACAACCACTTTCAACAATGATAATAATAATCAGAAATGTTTCTTGAGCAGCAAATCAGCATATTAGAATGATTTCTGAAGGATCATGTGACACTGAAGAATAGAATGATTAAATAGATTTAAATAGAAAACTGTTATTTTAAAATGTAATATTTCACTGTTTTGAGTAGAACTGTTATTTTATTTATATATATATATATATTACAATATTACTGTTTTTACTGTATTGTTGCTCAAATATAATCAGCCTTGACAAGCATAAGAAACTTTCAAAAATTCGAAAAAACTTTTACCGACCACAAACTTGTGAAAAGCAGTGTAAAAATAATACTAAACTGGTTCCCCAACATGTACTGTAGATTATTCTGTAGGTGTTGCTTTATGCACATTCATAACAAAATCCCCATATCGTCAGAATTTACTAAGTATCACTGAGAGAAATTAAGCAAGGGATGGACAGTTAGCCCATTAATTATTACAAACTAAGCAGTCATTTTTGCCATAATGAATGACCGGGTGAGTGTACTTAAATGTAGGCTATACTTACAAAAAAAAAACAGTAATGAAATATTGATTTGAGTTTAAATTGTGAAAAGACAGTACATACAATAGTGTGACATAAGAGACATGAAACACAGCTGTAGGAGATCGCTTTCCAGTGGCAACAGACGATTATACAGTTCAGTGGAAATTATACAAATATATTTGACTGTAAAATGCCACAAGTGACCAACAGGAATTTTCTAGAGTCGTGTAATAATTAAAGTTGACGTCAAACAAAGAAGGAAAAGTTCTGTGCCAAATTATATATATATGCAGCAAATTGTCGGTGCGTTGATTAAAAAAAACAAACAAGCATTTTTGATTTGGTGCGCGGATTCTGTACTTTAATATATAAAAACATATTGCCATTAGATATCTAATTATTTATTTTTTCCTGTTACAGATTAGTGTCTAACACACTTCCATCACCTCCATAACTAGTTTATATTTGTATTAAGTATTAGATTATGAAAGTTTACGCAAGTATGGTGAGCCTACACAGTATATTTGTTGCTATAATGAATCATTTGAACACTGCTTACCTAAAGAAATAAACCTCTTTCAGATGTGTTTAAGGTGGCGTGGGGGATCCACAAAAATAGATGCCAGATCCAATTCTGGAGGTGTCAGACACCGATCGAGCTTGTTTTGCTTCCAATTAAGCTCTGCTTATATTCAATTACATAACCAGAAATCATTTTCAAGTGGAAGAGGCACCACTGACTCCACAGATATCATGTTATAGGTTTACTGCTGCTCTCTGATCTTCTGTTGCCCTCTGCTGGTACAATTTCTGCCAGCTACTGTATGGATTTGAGATCATTCAGTCCAGAAGGACAAAATTACCTGCTCTTGTTAGGCGACTCTCTAGTATACTGGATTCTGATTGGTCAATAGCAGCGTTCAGCAGTCAAATATGTCTGAATAATGACCGTTGTCCATTGCAAGACTGTATAACTGGCCGCTCATCCAGGCAATCGGTTTCCTTCACAGCAGTGCCCGTCTTCTGTTTCTATGTGCTCTCTAGAAGATAATAAAAGTTTCAGTATCATCTGAAACTGTTTGGAATCATTTAACATTTTAATGTTTTTGAAAGAAGGCTTCATTTATTAGATCAAAATACAGTAAAACAGTAAATACAAATAAAAAGAACTTTTCTATTTTAAAATATAATTTATTCCTGTGATGTCAAATGATAAATACACACACAGTCCCTGTCAAAAGTTTGAAGGCATTACTATTTTTTATTAATTTCTGTGATTCAAAGCTGTATTTTCAGCATCATTTCTTCAGTATTCAGCGTCACATGATCCTTCAGAAACGTATATATTTTTTTGTTAAAAAGAACAGCATTTATTTGAAATCAAAATTATATATATATATATATATAGAGAGAGAGAGAGAGAGAGAGAGACACACACATTTTATAAAATAAGTCTTTACTGTCATTTTTGATCAATTTAATGCATCCATGCTAAATAAAGGTATTCATTTCTTTTCCTTTTTTAAAATCTTACTCATCCCAAACTTTTGAATGGTGCTACGGTGGTATATCACAGTTTCCACAAAAATATTAAGCAGCATAACTGTTTTCGATATTGATGATAAATGTTTCCTGAGCAGCAAATCAGCATATTATACTGATTTCTGAAAGATCATGTGACACTGAAGACTGGAGTAATGATGCTGAAAATTAAGTTTTACCATTACAGGAATAAACTATATTTTTTAAAACACATTCAAATAGAAAACTGTTATTTTAAAATGTAATATTTCACTGTTTTGATCAAATAAATGCAGACTGCTTTCAAAAACATAACACTAGCTTAAAAAAAAATATTCCAAACTTTTGACCGATAGTGCATCGACTCGATAAGAAACCATTTAAAAAGTTGGAAATAATTGTCACATCATTCCTTACTAAGAGTTTATTTATTTTTCAAATTAAAAACACTGCTAATTTGAATTCCAAGCATTTTCTTTTGATGTAAATTATAAATGATCTTTTATTATATTACTTAACCAGTCCAAGCTAATGAGAACAAATTTAATTTATTAATATTTGTATTGAAGTAATTTAAATATTGAGTATTAGTGTCGGTCAGCTCCACATGAAAGATATGCATGAAGCAAGAGTGTAACAAATTAACTCCCTTCATATCGGATTATTATAATACCCCATAAACAGTCAGTCTCTCCCTGCCTTCAGTTTCTCAGTCATTGTGTGATCATGCTTGGATCCTCCCATGCACGGGGGGCTTTTGGCCAGGCTGGGGTTGCTGCTCCACTGCTGGGGCGTCTTAGCCTGGATGGCGAGGGCATGAACGCATGTGCTGAGCTCCTCTCGCAGGGACTCGTTCACAAGCCGATGACGCTGCAACAGGGAAAGACCCTCAAACTGAGGACTCACCACCAGAACTCTGAAGTGGGACTCTGAACCAGGGGGCACAGCATGCATGTGACTCTCATTTATAACCTCTAGGTGCTCAGGTTTGAGGGCCTGGGTCAGTTTGGTCCGAATGGTGGTCTCTACAGGACGGGGACAACTGGGATCCATGTGGGGCCGGTGATGGGCCAGCTGTCTGGATAAGGCAAGGGTGCAGGATGAGGGACGCAGGCAGCGGAGAGCACAGGACAGCATCAGGCACAGGAAATCACCTGCAGGAAAACATGAAGGATCAATGACACATTTTAATTTGTTAAACCTAGATTCTCATTTGGCACCACAAGCACAATTTGCCTTCTTAAATCCCCATAAACCTATCTGACAAATCTTGAAATATTGCAGGATTGTATAAATGTTTTATTCGTGCAGTTTTTTATATTTTATATATGTGCCCTCATAATTTTTAATCAAGATAATCTCTTTTCTTCTCTGATGTCATGTTTACTGCGTGAGGGCGGGGCAACCTGTCACTCACATGAGATCAAACCACAACCATCTAATCAATTCCCCATAAACATATACATGATCGCAATAGAGAAGAAAAGACGATCGCAACTTTCATTTCATGCGACTTTAAGGACTTAAAAACTACAAATAGACACTTAAGCATTCTGTAACATACTTGTGATATGTAAGCTTATAATAAAGAGATATTTGATGTAAAGAAAAATAAGCAGGAATAAAGAGCTAAAGTTTTATATATTGATATTTTTATAATGATTTTCATAATTTTATCAAAAAGGTTGGATGCTTTAGATTGAGACAAACTAAGTAGTTTAGAGATAATTTACTTTTTCAGCGTTTGTAAGGGATTTTACTAAATATAGTATTGAGGATGGTGACAAATTAATATAATTTCACCAATATTTCAACCCTGCTGTGTTTGAAACTTTTTGAAAATGGAAAAGAAAACAAAGAAGAAACTCTTGAATAATAATTAATAAAATTACAGTTTTGTCATTTATCACTCCAGCTGTTGCCATGGTAACCTAATCTTGCACGTGCCTGAATGAACTGGGACATTCTACCAGAAACGTACATTTCCAGAAAAAAAAATCTTGGGGGAAAAAATATATTTTTCTTAAATCTGAACGTTGAGACATATGGAGGACATGTTAAACTATGAGAAACACATCTCATGCCATCTCAGCATGTTTTTATGATTAAATAAAATACATTTTTATACGCATTTCACCCCTAAAATGTCAGGCCCTGTCACAGACAAATTTGTATATGTCAGAATGGTTTCCTAATGAATTTCTTTGATACAAATAGCATTTTCTTATTGATCACATGTCCCTGATTGTATCTAACATGGTTTTATAATTCATTTAAGAAATATAAGTAACTTTTCGGTCAACTGTAGTACACAAAATCACAGAATACCCACCAGGCACTCATATAGTTGTAAAATAACTAACTTTACATAGGAGATTTTTATAAAAACATAGTAGTGGATATATACCCCCACCTTCATCTACACAGTTAAAGAGATTAATTAATTAATATTTCCTCAAATAGTACACTTTTGTCATATTTCCTGTGTGACAGGACTGACCATGGCGTGACAGGACTGACGGTACTGTGACAGGACTGACTTTATGGATTTTGATGATGCAGAAAAAGTTATGTTTTGTGTTCTTTATTTAAGTTTTGATTGGCATTTCTTTTTTAAATTATTATTATAATTTTAATGTTAATGTAATATTAGACTATGGTTAAATTCAGCCAAGGACATACATAATATTGCCAAAAGTATTGGGACAGCCCTCCAAATAATTGAATTCAGGTGTTTAAATCACTTCCATGGCCACAGTTGTATAAAAATCAAGCACCTTGGACTTCATTTTACTATTGCATGCGTTAAATACATAAAATATGCAATAAATGTAATAAAAAAGAACAATAACATTAATTTGTAAGGCCGTGTCACACGGGAATGTGACAGGGCCTGATGTGACAGGGCCTGACGGTTGGCCATTTTAAACTGCCATTACTCAGCCTGCTAGCATGCTAGCATAAAAACTGTTAACATGCAAGCAAGGAATTTCAATAACCTTTTTAGACATGTTTTGGATTTAAAACATTTTCATTATTTTCTGGAATGTTTTACCGTGACAGGGCCTGACCCTTTAGCTCGTCTTCCTAAAAAAAATATACAAAAACAAGCTTAAAATCATACAATTCAATGACAGAATTCAGCCTTAATCAATGTAAGCTTCACCTGGGTCAAATGATGTCACTTCCTCTGAGTGATACCCTTAAAGGCGTATTTCACACATTTTATGTAGAGTTTTATGTAAACGTGACAGGACTGACCAAAACATGGGGACAGTTGTAAAATAGAATTTATTTGTAGAATGTATATATAATTTCATGTTTTAGATCAGTTGATGTGAATGATAACAGCTTAAACTTGTTATTGATGAGTTTTTTTTTTATAAATAACAGTTTGTAGCATAACAAAACTATGAAAGCTGTAGCTCCAATTTGGCTGGGGACAAGGACATTGACAGGATTTGTAATTTTCAAAAGTGTTTTTAATAAAGAAAAAAATATCTGAGAACCTAATGAATGTCATATTCCTTTACAGAACAACTCACAGAAATCAACTATGAGCCAGTTTTAGAAATTTTTGGATGAAATACTTTTTTATTCACTGTAACAATTCAAGGACAGATAATGTACGTTTCTGGTAGAATGTCCCAACTAACTTGCTGAAACGCTGTCGAAATATGTACAAAAGGGAACTGAAACATCGTAAATACCTGTAATTATAACAGCAGAACTGAGAAACACTGCATGTTTATACTCGTTTACATGTGGTTGAAATCTCTTGCTCGGTTCAATCTCATAAATAAATGTCATGCTCTATAAAAAGTATAATGTTACTGATGTCGCAACACCCAGCCGAAAAGGTTAAAATTTATATTTTCTAGATTCACCGACACAGTTGCTCTTTAAAATGAATTTTCTAGCACAGGTTTATTTAAGCAAATGACAAGTGGCCGAGAAAATACATGGTCAAAATCATTTCACTCACCTTTCGCGTTCGGCGTGTTGTTTACGCAGAACATCCACAGGAAGCGCTTGATGCGGATCCTCCTTCACTGTTTAGAATGCGGGCGGCAGAAATGACTCTACTGCCGCCTAGCGGCTAGAGAGAGAGTTGCGTCAAATACATGCGCTTGATGGCACTGTTCTACGTTTGTTTTTAGATATACTAAAATCCAGTCTTTGGTTATACTAACAGGTTTGGTTTAATATATGTTACATAAATAACACCGTTTTCAAAAGCGCTTCAGTTACATGTAGATCGGACGATTACAATCAAAACTTAATGCATGTGTAGGTACAATGCATGTACTGTTGTTGTTAAGCGCTACTAGCCTACAATACATCACAAGTATACTAAAATACGCCATTGTTTTGTTGTTAATTCTATGTTTATTTTATATACAGTACAAAGTTGGCGTAACGTAACCACAAAAGCTGACGAGGTCAAATAAATAGCCTAATTACTTATCACTGTATTGTAGATTTACCATTCAGAAGTAACGTTAGGCCTACATTTACAAAAGCGTAATCGCTTTGTTTGAAAATTATTTTTTAAGCAATTTGGGGTTAGATAACATTTTGACTCTGTTTGAAAAATTAACACCTAAATATAGACCTAGGCTATATACATTTCTGATCTTCACAGATTATTTTGTTTATTTAGTCTTTAAAGGACAGACATGTCATACTTTTATGCGGCTTTTGTTGAGCATGGCAATAAAGTATTGACCCTTTTCACATTTCAGTGTTTCTCCAAAGCGGAAGTTGACATAGTTGGGTACCGTAAACCTATGGTCAAATAGCAAAAGAAAAACTCCACAATATAGTGTTTTCACAACTTTCAAAAAGAGGAAAAAGGAAAGATAGATTGATAATGGCAGTCAGAAAAGAGAAAGATGTTAATTTTACCATCACTCATAGACACTGTATTAGAAACACCCTAACAGCAGCATTAACTAGTTTTTTTTAAATTTGATGCAAAGGTACTATAATACAAAGTATAGTGTTATAAATGTACATGCATTTTTAAAACTTTTCAGGATTTGCGATGCTGATGACTATTAAAACGTCATCAGTCTGTGAAAAGGGTCCATTTTCATTCATATGGAAACAGGGCTTTGAACCTTCTGCAAAGCATGTAGGTTTGTGTTTCACGAAATAAAAAGTCATACTGTACGAGTTTGGAATGACATGAGGGTGAGTAAAACAGATTTCTTGTTTAGTATGCAAATAAAGTTTGTCTATGTGGTGCATCAAGAACTCAAATCATCTATTCAAGCAATATACCATTTGTTTATTATTCGTATGTACGTTTTAAATCCACTGAGGGACAGTTTTAACTGCACAAGCGCAGTCCAACCCCCCGAATACGAGTCAAAAAAACAAAAGTAAATCTCTCACAAACTGTAATACAGAACCATTTTGGTAAGGATGGAATCTATATTCAGCGATAATGTCAACATTTCCATTCTTATGTACAAAAAAACAAATCACAAAATGAACAACATACAGTAGTACTCTATTTCTCATGTTCAACATTTTTATCTTTTTTGTTTTTATTAATCCACATATTTATTCATTTACATACAAACATCTACAATCTCTACAGCACAGTACAATGATAAGGTGATAAACTCTCTGTCACATTTAAATTATGGTAATACATTGAAACTGACAAAAGCATCAGAAGACCTATGGTATATTTGTAGAGTACACGGATGTTGGCCTGTTTTCTTTCAGCTGCTGTTTCATCAAATATGGCCAGCGGACATTTTAGGCCCGGTTTCACAGACAGGGCTTAGATTAAGCCAGATATATTTGAAGTTGCTTTCAGTTAAAACAACTCAAACATGCATTTTAGTCTGTGACTAGCTTAAGCCTCGTCTGTGAGACCGGGGGTTAGTGTGCTTTCTTGCCCGATAGTTTGGGGGCAGAGCGAACATGTTTACCACTTATTGCTTTGATTTCTTTTTGCACACAAGATTGGTTGTTGCTAATTGAGCACGTTTAGAAATACAAAAGACCCTGTAACAAAACCCATATGTCTTGCAACCAGTACACAATCTTAAGTGATGATGTGCACCAAATCCAGGACTGCTTGTGCACAGAGATAAGTCACTGCTTCACTGAGATTAGTTACTGTAATTCACAGCATACGACAGCAAATATGACGGAATTCGATGAAGGGAACAACAGCGACACATTAAGAGATGTGACCATATGAAGGGTTACAAACTGCAGGACTGTTTGGAAATGGTGACATCAAATAAGTTCTATATTAACGAACGATTGGTTGTGCGTACAAACAGTTCACTGACAAACCCAATATTTAATAGTTATATTTTCAAGCATTCTCTAATTGTATCCAGCTTTCGGCTTATTTTAACCGTTTGCACGAGCATTAAGTGCGTAAAACACCTGATTGAGAGATATGTCTATAAGCCTTGTTAGGGGTGGGCGATATAGACACGGTTAACCGGTAGAAATTTGTCAACCGGTAGAGATTTTGGACTATCATCTCCATCGCGGTTACACTCATGTGATGTTGCTGTGCTATGCAGTCATTTGCATGCATTTTTAAGTATTGCCGTTTAAAAACTAGTGATGTTAAACCGTTAAAGCGCAGTAAGCAGCGAAAGACAACTCATTTCGCTATATGCGCGTGCTGTTTCTCAGCGCTGAGTGTGAGCGTGTGAGAAATGAACAGTGATTTTTGCCGACTTACTGGGCTTGATCGATACACATACTTAAGTGTCAAAGTGACCATGTCTTTGCAAGTAAACACAATCACTTATACATTGTCTTAAGTGAACGTGAAGAGTTGAGAAAGAAAACACACGAGTAATATATTGGATCCGTGCAGTCGTTCTTAAAGAGACAGCATCCCAATCTACCTGCTGTCGTTATTAATGTTAATCAAACGAGAAAAAACAGAAAATTTCTCACTACTCTTGGCTGAATAACTTTTGTAAGTTTAATAAGAAAAAAAATATTTTTAATTTACACAGTGAAGACTATGCACCGTTTTTTATACATTTGATTACTTTATACAGTTTATATAGTATTTCTTTTTATTTCTAGTGCTTGAAGTTTTTCAGCTAGGTCTATTTAATTTATGTTTCTTTGTCACTGTTAACTTGTCTTCAGTAAGCTTGAGAGTTGCTTTTTTACTTAGGCTAGTATTCATTTTTAGTGAATGGTGACAAGAATTATGAAAATTTGATGGTATCAAAAAATTTGATATAATTTAAAGCAAAAATATCTATATTGTGATATCGTTATCGTGAAATAAAATGACTCATAACATAAGATTTTGGTCATATCGCCCACCTCTAAGCCATGTTTTGTTTTTCATATTCTGTTTCTTCATTCGCTTGCTTAGATCCCCACACCCTGCTAGAACGTCAATTTATTACAAATCATGTTTTTGTCTGCCGTGATGAGAGATCTGCCAGTACAAGCCGAGGAAGTAGAAAATATTTGGCAATTAAAGATGCACACGGTCACACATGGCACACATACAGATTGTCACTACAGCATCTGTGACACTACTGGTGACGGAAGGTCACGGCAGGGATGGCAGTTTCTACGACAGTTCATTTTAAAACTATGTGATGCGTGGCACTGCGCAATGCCAATTTCTCTAATTGAAATAATAATACGTAAGGCTGTTATAAACATTGTAAGCGCTTAAAAGTTACATTTGTGTCTAAAATGAATAGTTTGTGTTTGGTAACCACTTTGGTTAAAGTATTTTTAAATCTAAAAATTGGTTGGTTGTCTACTCTGAGCACATAATATGGCTGCTATCCTACAAAATGGCAGTAAAGAATGTTGAATGACACTAAAAACTGTTGTTGTGTAAGCGCTGGCTGTGTTTAAAAGGAACAGGGCTGAAATATAGCTTCCAGCCAGGTGGGGTTTTGTCTTTTCAAATTTTTTTTTTGCTTCAGTATCTGGTCATTAAACCAGTTTCCCATGATCCTAGAACTAGTATTAATTGTGCTTGGTAAAATGTAGCAAGTTGCACGGTTTAGTGCTTGTCCTAATGGGATATCCATGGTTTTTGTTTCCCATCAAACGTTACAACACATCGTTTTTAAAATCCATTGAGTTTTGACTTTCGCCTCTTTTTGATGCTATATTCAGTTACTGCTACCAAGTCACCAAAAATTGAACATCAGGTCAACAATGATACAGCAAAAAAATCACCCTGCATGTGGCACTACATCTGCTTCTACAGATACTCAAAGTAAAAAATACTATAAAATCAAACTCTCATAAACAGTTATATAAATAAATACAAATATTCAGAGAACACTCAACATTTCACATGCAAGCACACGTACTTCCATACTTTACACACACACACCCACATACAGACGGATACCTCTGTTTCTTTACAAGAACACAAGAGAAAACATGAAGGAGGGCGTTTGTGTGTGCTGCAAATCAGTGGACTTATTCAGACATTTTTTTATATATTTGCTTTGATAAAAAAATGAAATTCCTTAATGAACAGAAAACCTGTATATACATACATCAAATGGAATCTATCTAAGACATTATGTTGATACTAGTTCAACATCTGAACATGTAAATATTTTTCTTATATATATATATATATATATGTTTGTATATTTAATAATAGTTTTTGAGTGTTCAAACAGACAGACTTGAATTACAGCTAATTTTTATATATTTATATTCAATACATCATTTACATAATCATCAAAATAAACCTATTGTTTTTAATCAAATCACTTTGTGCTTCATTTTATTTTTTCTGTTTTTTCACGTGTTCAGTGGATTTTTTGAATGAGAACAGGGCGAATGTAAGGTTCGTCTCAATGTTTGCGCACATTCAAAAGGGACGCCACTGAAACTGCTCTGGATAAAACAATAATGCAAAATATGAATAATGGCTTACTAAACCAAACTAATGACAACCTGTCATGTCACTCTCATATTTTACATCATGTCCAAAGAATCATGGGTAAAGTAGTGTAATACAGAGCACTGTCATCAGTTATGTTCACCATCTTCAAGCATATGTCGCGCTTCATTGCATGCACAACACTGTCAATGTCAGACATTTTGAAAGAACAACCGAATTTGTCAGATGGAGTCCAACAAAAAATGAGTGAACCAACGATACACTGTCTATAGTTATGTAATGTTAGCATTTATGCTGTAAAACATCTAAAAAGTGAGGAGTGCTTGAGCCGAGATAGCAGACAATTGCGGCATCACACACTTCTCGGGACACAAAGGACTAGAGTAAAGCAACAACGACCATCACCAGCACCACTAGATCAACACTGTCCATTCAAATATATCTATCTACTGATTTCACGGGTCCTCAGTGATGGTTTTCAAACCGCATGATGGCTTGGATGAAGATTAAAGGGAAAGTCAAAATGAACATGTTAAAATTTCACATTCGTACCATAACGCAAATCTGGAATGTGTTTAACATGGCAGTTTTTCTACACACACACACACACACACACGCACAATATTCCTGTGAGACAATGAGATATCAGCAGGGAACATATTTATACATGTAGATTTGAATGAAGTGAAATTAAAATGAAATAACAATGCAATTGCACATATTGGAGGAATGAAGATATCTGTAAATGTGGGATTTGTTAGGGCTGCTTCCAGCATTGCTCACTCACGGACTGGGTTTGGGATTTGGGGGCGACAAAGTCGGGCATTCCCTACTCAAACGCTGCCAGCTGCTGGCTGGAATACCGCACTATTGAAGCACCTGACCGCGAGTCTCGGGCAGCTTGAGAGCCAAGAAGCTTCCGACCGCCAAAGCCCCCGACGCGAAGAGGATGGGCACCGCTTTAGTGATGCCCACGAACGACTGGAAGATGCTGATGCCCAGAACTGCTGCTAACTTACACAAGGCGTTCAGAAACCCGAAGGCTGTAGTTCTGGAAAAAGGGAGAAAAAGATTCAAAATGACATCAATTGGATCTGTCTATCTGATTTTTTTTTGTCCTTGAGAGGAAATTTCTTTCCACCGTAGATGCATACATAACACAAACACAAATAACATGTTAAATTATCACATAATACAATCAAAAATAGTTGCTTACATCACAAAAAAAAAAAAAAAACAACAACAAAGAGAGCATAAGTGATGTATCAATGGCCGATTTCCTATGTCTTTAGGGCTCGTATAGATACAGGAACAAAACTCTTACTTTACCTGGCCTTTCTACACATCAGTAACCTATACCTACGACCAGAGGGCAGGGGGATACAATATTTATAGAGTGGGTGGTAAATAGGGGTAGGGATACCAATCATTTTACTTGCTAAATAAGTTATCTTTAAGAATTTGTTCTTGTTGGTAACTGTTATCATATGAAAAAACAAATGGCACCAGAAGTAAGGACTGGCTCAATAACACTACGATACAAAAGAAGAAGAAGACGAGGCTGAAGTGTGCGAATAGCTGTCAGTCTCTGTTGACAGCACTTGTAAACCCCTAGAGTGTGCTGGCTGAAGTTGAGATTTTGATCCAAAGTAATGCCGAGATATTTGAAATACTCTACCCTTTCAACTATCTCTCCATTAATGGTAATGCTAGAAGCATGAATCTGGGTTTTTGGGGAGCTAAAGACCAGTTCCTTAGTCTTTGAAATATTGAGGTGGAAAAAGTTATCCTCACACCACGTACTAAAATGTGCTAAAAGAGTCATTGTCCTTATTAAGCAGATCAAGAATAGCTGTATCATCTGCATATTTAAAGTAATGAGTAGTGGTAAATGGACTCTCACAGTCATTTGTGTATAGAATATAAAGAAATGTGCTAAGTACGCACCCCTGGGGGGCGCCGGTATTAAGAACAATGGTTGGTGATAATGCACTGTCCACCTTTACCACTTTCAGTCTATTAGAAAGACAATTATGGATCCAATTTATTAAATCTATCCATCTATGCGTTCGTCCTTCTATATATCTATATAGTATCTGCCTGTCTGTCAATCAATCAATCAATCAATCAATCAACCAACCAATCATCTATCTATCTCAAAACATTTCTGAAATCAAATGTTTGTTCAGTAAATTACCTCTTAGAGGTGCTCAAGAGCTCACATTGTTGAGCAGGCACTGTCAACATATTTTCTTAGAAATAATGCATAAGGACTCTGTGGCAGAACCACTGAGACATCATTCATTTTGACTGAGAATTTTTAGATATCCCCTAAATTATAATGTATTTGATCTGCACTGCAGTGGCAATGCAGCACAAAATTACTGACATACGTTTGATCTATTAATGTTTCTAATCATTTTCATTTAGTATAATAATAAAAAATTATTATTAAAAGAATAAGACAATCGTGTTTTTATCTAATTCCATGACAATTATTCATTTTAAAGTGTGGCGTAACATGCAAGTGTCCAAATACTTACTGAGGTCATTGTATTAATACAATGCAGAGAGAAAAGTGGCAATTGTGGAAGATGCAGTAATCACAGAAATATGAACTTGGCCCACCTCTTGTCCGAGGGGTACAGCTCCACCGTTAGTACATCCAGGGCATTCCATGATGCAATGCTGATGCCCCCAAATAGACAGAGCAGGGCGATCATAGCGGATTCGCTGTTTCCAAATGACAGGAAGAAGCAGCTGACACAGGAAATCACACTGGAACCCGCTGCACCAGAGGAGGAGAGTGACAACAAATGTTTATTATTTATTAATAGCTCAATTGCCTCATTTTCAAAGCTCTAAAATGTGTTCAGCTCTGATGCAACTTGTTTTTTACCCAGCATTCTTAGACGTCCGATCTTGTCCATAAGCAAAGCAGACACAATGTTCCCAGGCAGGACAGCAAGTGTGCCAAGGAAGCTGACGAAATAGATCATGTAGGCATTGTTCTCATCGCTGAAATCCAGCATGCAACCCTCTTTGTTATGCAGAAAGGTGCTGTTGATGAGTTTGCTGTTGATCAGCCGGTACTTGAACAAGTCTAAAAACAGAAGAGGGCTCTTGTTAACCAACACATCAGCTATTCCTCCACAACAGTTTACGTAAACACTTCTAGGCCAGATAGATGACATCTTTATGCATGTGTTCTAAACCATTGAGCTACTTAGAAGGCTTAGAAGACAACAGCATTTCTGGCCCTGTTTACACCTGGTATAAGATGCGTTTTGGTCGATCGGATCACAAGTAGACGAGGGAGACACATACCCAGTATATACACCTAGTATTTTAATCCGTCTCTTTTGTCCGCTTTGGACCACTTCTGTCCTGATTTCTTCGAGGGGAGGGTCTAGGTAAATGCATGGGCTTTTTCAGATCTTTCGATATAATGGACAAAAAAAGCTTGCACAATTTACATATGAACGCAAAATAAGATGATGGAAGAACATACGGAGAGCAGCAGCTTTCATTTCTCTGACAGCTGCAAGACCACGCCGAACACTGTGAGTGTTTGTTAGAAATCAGGAATGGTGAGAGAACATTGTGCTTTGTCCATTGTGCTTCCCGTCTGGCTAGTGCGCTTCCCATGATGTTTACACATTAAGTCAGTAGGCGGAGAGTAGGCGTCTTTTGTGGCTGTTCGAACGCATTTGACCACATGAGCGTTCACACTACAAAAACAATCCAGTCAAATGCGTTTTCCACTACCTCTGGAAGTGGTCGAAAGTGGACAAGCTCAAAACGTTTTAGATCCCGTTTACCCCTGTATTTAGCGTTGTCCACTTGTGATCCGATCTACCAATACAAAATGCATCTTAATACCAGGTGTAAACAGGGCCTCTGACATTTTGGCTCTGTACTAAAACCTTGTGGCTGCTTTCAAAGGCCCATTCACACAAGATATGGTTATTATATGCCCGGTTTCACAGACAAAGCTTAAAGGGATAGTTCACCCAAAACTGAAAATTAGCCCTTGATATAATCATCCTCAAGTCATCCTAGGTGTACATGACATTCTTCTTTCAGACGAATACAATCGGAGTTATATTAAAAAATGTCCTGGCTCTGCCAAGCTTTATAATGGCAGTGAATGGCTGTTTCTGTTTTGTCCACAAAAGTGCATCTATCCATATTATAAATTAAAATATTTTTCTTACACAAACGCATCGCTTCGATTCAGAAGGCCTTTATTAACATCCTGGAGCACTTTTATGATGGATAGATGGACATTTTTTTATATAACTCCAATTGTATTCGTCTGAAAGAAGAATGTCATATACACCTAGGATGGCTTGAGGGTGAGTAAATCAAGGGCTAATTTTAATTTTTGGGTGAACTACCCCTTTATGTCTAGTCACAGACTAAAATGCATGTTTGAGCTGTCTTATCTGAAAGCAACTTGCACTGACATATCTTAAAATATGTCTTAAGATGCACACCAGTAATGTGTTTTTCTAAGGCATGTATATAAAAACTACCTAAGTATCCTTATTTAACAAAGGCCTAATCCTGGCTTAATCCAAGCCCTGTCTGTGAAACCAGGACATAGTCTCTCATTTCATTGCCATCTTGAATTAATGCGTTCATTAAGCTCATTGCAATAATTCTGGGATTTGCTGTTCTTTTGGAACAGCAAAATGATGCATTTTAGGGAATGCATGGACTGATAAAATACACCTCAAATGCAATGAAAATTGCTTTAAGTAAAAGTGTCTGCAAATGCATAAATGTAAAAGTTAAAATGCTGTCTAGGTAGGCAGATAACTAGATTTTAGAACAGACTCAAAGCTTTTGTTTTCAAGTTTCATCATTCATCTGCAAGCTGCTCAGAGAAACAATCATAAACAGCCAGTACGACTGATTTAGGAAAAGCAGATTGTCATTCCCTCACAGACAGTCAGAGGAAGAATCTGAGCTGGTGTTGCTAGGATACCTGAAATGCGTGCAATAGCTCTAAAACCTGAGGCCATTTTAACCGTAGCAAAACATGTCACATGAGTGTCTTCTTATAAAGGATCATAGCTTTGAATGCCTACGGCTTGAATCCAAATATTTGATACGTCCGAATGTGTCGATCACATTCAAAAACATTCAGCAGTGCTATATTTGTTTATAGCCAGGAGGGTGAAACCTGTGTTCTTCTCACCAGTGTTGTAGAAAAGGGTGGCGATAAAGGTGCAGTTTCTGAAGAAGGTGTTGCTTGATGTGATATCCTCAAAGTAGCATTCCTCAAACATGGAGTCTTCAAACACCATAGACTTCATCTTCAGATTCAAGAACCTTTAATGGCAAAGACAAAAGATCCACTAAGAAATTTGGTAACACATTAGTTTAGGTAACCCATTCTTACTATTAACTAGTTGCTTATTAGCATGCATATTACTGAGATATTGGCTGTTTATTAGTACTTATAAAGCACATATTAATGCTTTATTCTGCATGACCATATTCTACATCCCTTAATCCTATACCCAATACCTAAACTTAACAACTACCTTACTAACTATTATAAACGTCTTGAAATACATCATCTGAACAATGTTTTGAGGTGTGATAACCGTAGTATAAGCATAATGATTGACTCCAGGCTGTTGAATTATTAGAAAAATAATGCACACCCGAGGTGGTAATGTTATTTTTCTAATAATTCAATGGCCCGTTGTCAATTATTCCTTACATATTAATTAAAACAATAATAGTATATAAATGATGATGTTCATCAAGCATATGATGATTTATATTTTGGCCCAAAAGAAGTTGTCTTCACATATATGATGTTTTAAAATGCTGTCTCGGTAGTCAGCTGACTTGGAACAGAGATAATATTGTGTGAGACATTTTAAAATTTATTTTACTATAAAACTATACAATAGCAATCAAATTTTCACCATCCATTTTGCATTCTTCCACAAAAAAAAAACAAAAAAAAACCCAAAGCATGTTCAAAAGACACTCAAGGTTGTTAAGCCATTCTATCACACTTAAATTGCATTTAATCTGGAATATTCCTTTAAAAAGCGAGCGGAATGTCACAACACAATTCACCTTTCATAGAAAGGTCAGCTCTATTTACTGAAATATGTTTGGCATACTGCCTGTGAGCAGCCCTTACTTGTTGTTGAAGTACTCTCCATTCCGGTGGATCTGGTTCTCCAGGGTGAAGTTAAAGGTCACATGCTCCACTTTCTCTTTGATGAAGACCTTCGTGCGTGAGGAGTACTCTTGTTTCTGCAGGTATTTGATCATGTCAGGGAACCAAACGGTCAACCCGTAGTAGCTGGAGGCAGAGAGCAACAAGCCGTGAAACAATGCAGATGGACAAATCATCAGATGGTCTGGAAAAGTTCTGTGTAGTTCACCTGAAGGACATTGAAAACCACACGGCCATCATCATGTAGGTGATCCTCCGGTACTCTGGATTAAACACCGTCAGGAAGTTGCTCCACACCTGGAAACCCAACATAAAAAAATTAGTTTGATGTATTAAACTATGTAAAAAATTATTCAAAATAGATTATTGGAGTATGTTTCACAGGAAAATACTATTTCAGTCTTTCTACTTCAAAATGTCATTTTTAATCTGATGTGTTACTTGCCTTTTCTTTGTACTTATTTGTGAAAATTGTTTATAAACAAGTAAATCCTACACATATTTTTTCCGCTGTATGCAGACACACTTCAACATTTACAATTTATGGAAACTAAGCTGCAAATGTGTGTCAGTCAGACTCGCCACAGTAACAATATCACTATTACATAAGCATGTTAATATATGACTATCCACATTTTATATCAATGCCTGTTCGGTATTATACAAAGTTCAATGCATAGGTGTCACATGATACATACAGTAGGTGCATAGGTGTCCAGTCATTTTGTTATGTGCTTTTGTCATTTTTAGTAGTTTTGTTCTTTTCAAATAATACTATTTACGTTTAATTTAATTTATTTAATTAATAAATTATTTATTTTGCTGGTTTTATTATTAGTTCAGTTTTAGTTTTTATTTATTTCTAGTTAGTAATTTTAGTGCTTCAACTTAAAACTTTTATTTCAGTTAGTTGCCAAAGCAACATTTCTGCAAAGTTTAAAGTTTTAATTTTATTTAATTTGACCTTTATTTCCATTAAAATGTTTTTAACAGTTTTAGATTTGGTTAACAATAATATCCCTGGTGCTGCTTAATATTTTTGTGGAAACACTGCGGATACATTTTCTTCAGTATTCAAAAGAACAGGATTTATTTGAAATAGAAATCTTTTTGTAACATTATGAGTGTCTTTACTGCCACTTATGATCAATTTAATGCATCCTTGAGGAATATAAATATGAATTTCATTAAAAAAAACTTTTAAAAAAAAGGGTTAAAAATGGTTATATACAATGAAATGATGACTTTTTTTGGTGCAAGAAGCCTTGACTGATATAAAAAAAATGGTACAAAAGTGTAGAATATGTCCCCTGTAGACCATTTCAAACTAAAGTTTTGTATAGTGCTAATCTTTTTCATCTTTGTCTGTGTTTGTCGTACTCTACCTGGTGGAAGAGGTTGGTCAGCTTGATCCTCCAGCGCTTGTGCCAGGCTGTGGCCTCTCCACCCATGTCAACCAACTCATCCATCTGTTTCACCGTCTTAATGGTGGTGACCTGGGGATTTCACAACATGCTTGAAAAAGTGCCTTGATACTTTACTGATAGGTTTGTGTGGTTAAGTGATAGGAATCTACTCATGAATAGCCTATATATATATATATATATATATATATATATATATATATATATATATATATATATATATATATATATATATATATATACACTCCTGGGCAAAAATGGCTAAACACTTTACTTTTAATTGTCTTATCCACAAATAATTGGTCAGGAAATTAGCTAAATGTAAGCAAATGCATTTCTTAAAAACTGTCTCAGAAAATAAAGACTGAATGAAATTATTGGCAGAATATGGGTTGTGTGTTGAGTGATGAATCACAATGAAACACGAGTTGTGTGGTGATGCTCCAGAGCGGTGTCTTCGAAAATATGCTGAGAAATTTAATAATAAATGCATCTCTACCACAGTGAAGCATGGAGGAAGAGTGTCATTCTGTGGAGAGCCTTTTAGCTGCTGGTACTGGTGAGATACCCTGGTAATCCAGAGTTCTCGCGAGAGCACAAGTAAAATTTGCTCAGCGAGTTACTCTGGTGTCGAATAATGATGCTCATTAAATATGCCCCTCGATCTGAGCTGCACCAATCACATCGGGTTATCTGATATAGGCGGGCCAGAGGCGAGCTAAACAGATGACGACAGCGCTGTGATGTCAAAGTCATTAGTAAACATCCAGTGTTATCCATTAGTGTTATCCATTTGCGTGCAGTGAGATTTTCAAATGCATGCTTGGTGCCGCCCCTCAAGCTGGGCGATTTTCATTAGTCGACGCCAGACCATTAATCTTTTAGATTTAGGTCTGGATTTCCAGGCTATTGGTGTGATGCTTCAGTGTGAAAATTCATTTAATGCTTTGGAGTACAGGAGAATATTGCAGAATGTCTTGCTTCCCACAGATGAGGAATGATCAGATGTTATTGTTCAGCAATGCTCCTGCCCAAATTACAAAGACAACCAAGAAGTGGCTTGAGAACAAGTTCATCAGGCTGGTGTTTTGGCCTGGTCAGAGTCCAGATTTCAGCCCTATAGTGAATATTTGGTCTCAAACAAACTGGGAGACATTTTTTCAACTACTCATGAACTGTTTGAAGCCATTATAACATTGAGTGGAACAACACTGACTCTTCTTCCTGTAAAAAGCTGTCTGCAAGTTATGGAAGGATATTCTGTGCTAAATGACTTCATCAATAGTATTTGTGCAATTCTTGCTAATTTTCTGACCAGTGATTTGTAAACAAAATGGTTAGACCATTAAAAGACCACTAAATATTTTGCCATTTTTTGCTTGGCCCGTTCCTTTGCCCAGGATATTTCTATAAAACTACTTGTCAGTGAAAGGAGAGCAGAGTCTAATTAAGTAATATGATTAAGATTTACAATGCTAATTATTGTGAACTATGAAACTATAATAGTTATAGAATATCCCAAAATATCAAATGAAACGTGTGCATAATTTACATGTAAATAATAACTTTATTGACCCTGATTAAATGAGCATGAAAGCCAATTTGACTCCCAGCTCGGCCATTTAATGGAAACCTATTAGCGTGACTGCATAATTCATTTCCAATTCATATTAAGAAAAGAAAATTCCCATAAATCACTTCTGTCCTAATGTTATTGTTCTTTCTGAAGGAATGAGGGGTGACTCTAGCTGTACTCACAGAGAAAACCCTCTCCGGGTATCCCTTAGCCCTCATGTTGGTGTCATGGACCTGCTTCAGAATCATCCAGGCTTCGTCATGTTTCCCGTTCTGGTAAAACACACACAATGCATCAAAGTCATCTTTGATTAGTAGCTTATTCTGCACGTTTTACCTACAGAATTAACCTGGTCAAAGCCAAGATGTGGGACGTGACTAACCTCCAAGAAGAAGCGTGGGCTCTCTGGCATGGTGGTCAGCGCAGCGATAGCAGCGACGGCGGGAAACGCACACACCAGCACAAACACTCGCCAGCTATGAAACTGGTAGGCTGATCCCATCTGGAAGCTCCAGCCTGGTTTAAAGAAAAGGCCATACATTAGTGAACTAATTTCTGTCATGAAAACTTGGAGTGTTTGGCAGTGGATATGACAATGTTGATATGTTTGGTCTTGGTGGAATAGATCTGCTTTATTGCTGCTGCAGAGCAAGTACGGGACTTGCTACTGCCAATACATAGACAACACACTGCTGTGAGCAAGTAAGACATGCTGCTGCTGTACGAAACAGCTCATTATTAATATTTACATATACTATAATTAATATTCATGACCCAAGCCAAACCTGGCACAGTTTGTGCATCAATCCATATTAGTTGTTACAATGTTTAGGCTTAATTATGAAACTTTTATGACAAAAAAATTTACAATTTACAATTGAGATGCACTGTAAAAAAATACTTTTTTGAAGTTTTTAATAAAACAAAGACTTGAGTTAGTTTCACAATAAAACACTATTTCATATGGGGTGTAACGGTTCATAAAAATGATGTTTGGAAGGTTCGGTACGTAACTTGGTTTTGAAGTCACGATTTCTTTTTATTAAACAGTGGTTTACTGAACAAACTATGCCTGTCTTTAAATAAACAAAAAGTGTCAATAGTGTCAATAAAAAGGTCTAGCTAGGTTAGCAGATTACCTTAAAAGTCCATAGATATCGCCATCAGTTCATACTGACATTAATACTTTCTCAGACAAGCAGATGCAATGAGACCTGTTTTCCTGTTTGTTCATGTGACGTTCGGCATAAAGTCAGCAGCAACACACACACACTTCAGTTTATGGTGCTGTTGAAATTGGGGAAAGAGATTCTGCTTACACTTTTGGATGCTAAATATGTTAGCAAAATGTCTTAGAACAAGTTTAGAATTATTGCGCTTCATTCTAATCTGCTCCATCTATTTGATGCACAAGCGTGTGCCGGCAAATTTAAACGTAGATTTGTTTGCTAATTAAAATTTACAGGTAAGTATACAACCATAAGATGTAAGCTGAGGAAAACTCATCTCAAACGCATTAAACAACAAACGTATCTGACAGTAGGTACTGTTCTGTACCAAACATTTTCTATACGAACATGTTTACCATCACACCCCTACTTTTTTTTTTTTTTCAAAATTTCACGTTTCATTCAATGTGTTACATGCCGTTTTTTTTTAAATTGTGAAATTTACTAGCAATTTATGAGTGAAAACTGTTTCTCCACCATTTTTTTTTTTTAGTGTGGCATTTCTGGTAAGTATTCATGGCAACTAGGCATTTAAAATCATGACCTAAGAGAAGTTGATAAGATTTATAACCTCTATAACCTCTGGATTGTTCATACATCCCTAAAATCTTTACTGATCACCACAACACGACACGATAATTACTGGATTTACTTTCTGGGACATCTCCATCTTAAGTTACCGGTTCAGTCCCCTCTGGAGTAAGCTGCGGTTAAGTGTCTTGCTCAAGGGCACAGTCTCGAGTTAATGGATCTACAAGCTTTCAGCTACCAGTTGAGATCAATTAACCATTAAGCTACAGTACACCACCTCAACGATTTAAGTGTGCTAGTTACCGTAGTGGGGAATGATGGCCCAGGCCATGGCAGCAGCGTAGATGCCTCCAATCATCCAGAACATGCAGAGCCAGCTCAAGTGCTCACCACGCTTCTCTTGAGCCAGAAACTCAGAGTAATATGAGAACACAATGGGAATAGAGCCACCGATCCTACAGCATGAAACAGAGGCACTCCAATATTAGGATATTGTACATCATTTTTAAAATGAAAGTATCTCATTTAATATTAAACATCAAAAACTCAAACATCATTGCAATAAATTTCTAAATTTGAATTGAGCTAGTAAAGATTTCAGTAAGTAGAATTCAAATGGAATAAAAAATTTCAAAAAATGTAACAGCTTCTAGCGTAGTTCTTAGTACTATTTTATTTATTTTACAGTATAAACATGCTTATACACACAGTATATGGAGAATTTCTAGAATTATTAGAAGATATTTCTATAAATAATTTGTTTTAAACGCCACCTATAAAATTTGTAAATTTAAACGTATAAATTAATTTAAACAACTGTATATATAAAGTATATAAGTTTAAGTCCATTTATATGTTTATAACATATAAATATATATTATAGTTGTTACTGGTAACAAAAACTAACTATTACAAATATTTTTTTTGTTTACTGAAATAAGCTGAATTTTTTTTATAAACTATAGCGAAAATTTTAAATATTATTAACTAAAATAAAACAAGTTTAAGTACAAATACTAATATTACTACAACTTAAAAATAAATTAAAGTAAAAAAAATTATATATATATACAGTATATGTATGTATATATATATATATATATATATATATATATATATATGGAAGAACAGATATTTTAGATATTATCTATTTAATAATTACTTTAAACTATTTTTACATAATATTTATTTTTATAAAGTTATCTGAAAGAGACCCAAATTTAAATTTTGTCTTACCCTCATATCTAAACTATTTTTTTTAAATAAATATAAAAGAGACAGTGGTGGTGTGAAATGTGCATTTACCCCACACCGGAGAGCAGACGACAGAACAGGAAGGAGCTGTATCCTTGGACAAAGGAGGAGAAGAAAGCAAAGACACTGTTGATGGAGAGAGAGATCAGAAGGGTCTGTCTGCGCCCGATTCTGTCAGCCAGACCTCCCCACACAAAGGCACCCACCATCATACCCAGATACACAATTAGACCTGTGAGAGAAAGATAGACAGAAAGAGAGACAAGGGGGATCAATAACCATACCAGCATCCTGTCCAAATCATACCGCATCAGATCAAGATGACTAATGGTCATACTCTATACAGACAGTAAATCAAAGAGACCAGCAGAGCAGTATGTTAGGTAAAATGACCATTCTGGAACTGGCGCTTGTTGCTGGAGCTACATGAGCTAAAATTCGATTAAAATGTCAAAGTTTGCTTCTTTTATAGAATGTAATGATTTATTTGTTTTGTGTCTGAGAGCTCAAATTCATTTTGTGTTTTGTTCGTGTGAGAGGTTTTCTTTGGTTTAGAGAATTCACACTGCCTGCTGAATGAAGACTCTTTCACAGCTCCACCAGCAGCTGGTCATGTGACTGGTTGTGTGAACGCAGTCTGCTTGCACCGCTGGCATGGATGTGATGCCACGACACTGATAAAGCACTGCATGAATGCAATATAAATGACCCATGGAATGTGATATTCCTCAGATGTTGCTCTTTCACATCTGAAGAGACTTAATTGAGATTTCAGTTAAGTTTTTAACACTACATTTAACCCTGGATTAACATCTTTTTATACCTTGGGTCTTGTTAGCTAAGCTACTTAAGCACACAATCATCTGAAACACAATGGCTCTGTTACAACACCTAGTGAGCTGTCTTACTGTTAGCAGCCTATATAGGCAGCATCCTACATGAAATGGATCCCACTACATAGATGACTACTCTGGATCTTACAAATTCCACTCCTTAAGTGATTCGCATGGGAGTCTCAAATCACTCCATTAAGCATAAAATATATATTTAGTATTTCAAAATATATAAAAAATGGAAATACTTTAAAAAGAAAGTTGATAATTATAAGAAATGTTTCTTGATTAGCAAATCAGCATATTAAAATGATTTATGAAGGATCATGTGACACTGAAGATGCAGAGGAATAAATTACATTATAAAATATATTAACATAAGAAACATTTACTCTAAGTTGTAATAATATTTCCCAACATTACTGTTTTTACTGTAGTCTTGTTGAGCATAAAAGACTTCTTTAAAAACATAAAATGTGTGTGTGTGTGTGTGTGTGTGTGTGTGTGTGTGTATATATATATATATATATATATATACAGTATATATATATATATATATACACACAAAACAGTATATGGATTTTTTTTCTCCATATATCTCAGGATAAAGTCTCTTAAAAGAAAAAAAAACTTAAAAGTCTTAAAAGTACCTTACACAATTGTCAAGTAAATATACATGGTTCTTATGGTGTTCATGTTTTTGTCTTTGTGTTGTTCTGCAATTACCCAATCTGTGATGTCATCAAATTCAACCCAGGCTGCATACACAACTTTCAGTTGTTAGTAAGAGTATGGCCTTGTCATTTTTAAATCCCAGTGTTCCATTTTAGTACATACCCCTGTCTACCATTGCATTGCCCAATGGACACAGCGCTTCACTGGCACAGTCAGAAGGTGTTGAGAGCTGTGGTTTGTGCAGTGTAAGCCGATGGGCCCAGGAGAGGAGGGGTTGAGACAACAGACCCCTGCGCTGCATTGCAGTGGTGCCTATCAAGGCCCATCATCACGGCTGTATGCCATAGAGGCCTAATCTCAGGCCAAGGTGAGAGAGAAGCAGTGCTGACAGCTGCCACACAAACTCAAACATACTTTAACATCTGCAGCACCATCTCGAATACATGCAGATCTATCTATCTATCTATCTATCTATCTATCTATCTATCTATCTATCTATCTATCTATCTATCTATCTATCTATCTATCTATCTATCTATCTATCTATCTATCTATTAATCTGCAGTGCACAAAAGAGTTCTGTTGTGTTAAATTCCATTTTAATTTGTTAAAAAACCTGTAAAATGATTAAAATAGTATTGTTTTGTTTAGTATATATATATGGGGGGATCCTTGGCTGCACAAATAAAATTCTCTAGAAAACAACAGACTAGATGAAAGCATGATAATTTTCTCAATAATATTCCACAAACACACATGTGTACTGTATATGTGAAGAGCGTTTGCTTTCTGTGGATTCTGCTGAATTCTGCTCTCATGCAGGCCCGTTTATGACCTTCAAAGCCAGTGATGCAGAGCACATTTGCTAGGGAGACCTGAACAATGGAGATGAACACGTGTTGCGCGATTTTACACAACTTACTCAGCTGAGAGCATTAATAAACACAGCTGTGTTTGTGGTTAACCACATGCCTTGAATTTAAAGGGAAGTTTTATGCCAACCAATGAGGGCTCAGTGATGGTTGAGTGGGCGGGGCCGTCTGCATGATGTCAGAGGGGTCTCAGAGATGCAGGAGAGGGGAGTGCCTGCAATATTTGGTTTTATTAATACGGAGAAAAACTTTGAAAAAGAATTTTACTTTATAAATCTATTACTTCTCCAAGCAAAATTTTATATTCATAAATGTAAATTTTCGAATCATAAGCCATTATTCAAAGTTTTTCTCAATGAATTTCACCAATACCTTCAAACGCTTTCTGTTTCAGAGAAGACCAAAGCAAGAAAAACATTGTCTTGTTGTGCTCTCTTTAAAATGGCCCTTTAAATTTTGTTGCATTTTCTTGTCCTAACATGCTCTAATTGATTGAATCTCCTTTATTTATTTGCTTATCTTTTCTTGTATTATTATTGCACGTTTTTCTTTCTTTTTTTTTCTCCTCTCCTCTGGTGGTTGTTCCGGTTCTCGTTTTACAAGTTGATACTATTTGTTGTCCATAGTATAATTATATCTAATAAAAAAAAAAATATATAAAAAAAAATAAAAGAGGGGAGTGCCTGGAGACAGCTGACCTCCGCCTCCTCAGAGAGAGAGAGAGAGAGAGAGAGGAGAGAGAGAGAGACAGAGAGAAAGAGCAGAGGGGGAAGGGAGAGCGAGGAGGCTGTGATTCTCCCGCACAGTGACAGGAAAGCACACAAGCTCCAGGGTTGAGGAAGTGAGGGAAAAAGAGACAGAAAGCGGGGGAGGGGCCGGGACACTATTTTTAGTGCATTATTTTCTTTCTGCGAGTGTCTCTCTGCGTCACAGATGAGGGGAGCGCAATGGACTGTGGCAGGTTTGTGTATTCTGTTCTTCAGTTTCACCCAGACTAATGTGCCGTTTGGCACCCGGTGTTCTGGTGAAAAACAGACTAAACGCTCTCTGTCAAAGGTATAGTGGCATGGCGTCACCATTCACCCTCACCGCTGTCACGGTAACAGGGCAAAGAAACTCTGACATAAAAGCTGTCTATCTATCTATCTACCTATCGATCTGTCTATCTATCTACCTATCCATCTGTCTATCTATCTTCCTACCTATCCATCTGTCTATCAATCAATCAATCTATCTAATCTATCTATCTAACTTCTTTTCCATCCATCCAAACAAATGATGAATACAAATCCATCAAACCATAAAATCTCCTTGACGGCTGATTTGTCATAACATTTAATGGGGCGATTTACTTTCAGTGCCATGATAAAAAACAATAGTGTTTTCTTCATGATATTTTCATATTACACAAACAAATTGCGCTGTCTCTTCTAGGTCTCTGCATTTTAAGCCATCAGTAGAGAAACATGCAGGTCGACTGCTGGGTGCAGTGAGCAGGAAAAAAACCCTCCGCGGGCCATTTCATCCCACACATCCACGCTGTTGGATTTGATTGGAGCATGTCATGTGACAGAGGCTGAAGCATTTTTGCTGCAGAGCTGCAGCTGCGCATGCATGGAAACTTTAGGCACAAGGACCCAGCAGAGATGCAAATGGCACTTCAGCATGAGTCAGGGCTGTTTTGTAACAGGGGAGAGACCAAGGGCCCTGCTCCCTAATGGCACTCCACACATAGACACGCTCAAGCTGAGACCCAGGCAGAATATCTCAATGAACAAGCAATGACATGAGCACGCTAGCTCACTTTGTAACACAATGATGTCACAATAATCATATAAAAATAATTAAAAAAAGAGACAACATAAAGAAACATAATGAATATGGTCTAACAGCAGCAACACTTATGTGCATTGATGAGTACAGCAGTTAAAACTACCAAAAAGTGTTTGTGGACATGATCTAATGATAAAACCTTGTTTTTTTTGGGGGGGGGGATATGTAACATGGTATTCAATGACTCTATTCATGCAAACACACTACTAGAACATTTGTGTCATACACCACAGGAATCAGTATAAGCCATGAAAGCACACTGTGCTGTTCAGCAGTCTATTGTCAGTTAATTATAGCTCAAACTGCGTCAATGCTGCGTTGGGTTCGACCAGGATGGGCGAGTGTCCTTGCTGGATGGACTGACAGATGGTGAATTGGGCACAAAATGGCAGTAGAAACTAGCCTTGAGATGAATGTTGTTTATATGTCACAGAAAGCCATTTTTGTAAGCAAAAGTAACCATTGGACCTGGTCTTATACATCCCTACTGAAAAAACATCTTACATCTTGTCTTAGTAGGCTCCCAACCTGGCCAGCCTGTTGGCTGGTGGTTTTTAATCCAAAATTACTTACAAAAGAGAACTAAAGCAATTTGTCAAAGAGCCAATGATAACTGCAGTAACATTTCCCTCATTAAAGCTGTTAAGTTTTTTGTCTGATTAAAATCCCTATTGGAAAAATGAATGGAAAAAACATTTCCAGAAAAGATTGCAGGAAAAGTTGATGGGCACTGTTGCGCTCTATAGCAAAAACCACAAATAAAAGCTAATAAGCTGTTCTTGACTTACCCAGCATCCCTTTGTTGGGCTCAGACAAACACATGTCCTTCTCAGCACTGGGCAGGACAAAACCCACCACGAAGATCTCCACGCCGTCAGCCATCAGAGCCAGACCCAGTACAAAGTAGAGGGTCCACTGGAAGCGGCCGTGGCCACACTCCTGAAGGATGGTCTCATACTGCTGTGCCAGCTCCTCCTGGTCCTTCCTCCTCTCGCCCTCATACTGCGCTACGTCCCGGAACTGAGATTGTCCCACTCCGTCCCCCTGTCTGTCAGCCTTTTCCACTGAGTCGTTTCTGGGGATGCCCTGGTACTCGCCCTCATAGATCTCATCATCCTCATCGTGGCCTTCTGTAGAGTCGCTGTGAGCCCCTTCGTCGTCATTGGCCCTGCTATTGCTGCGGTAGTAGCTGCCGTCCTGGGCCTGTACGGGGTAGTCGTCGTCATCGTCTTCCTCTTCGAAGCGAGTATAAGAGCGTTTGGTGTACTCATCAGCCACCTTGTCCACGTGGCGGCCCACCTTTTTACCTGCATGCCTTTTGACTTCTTTGGCAATGTCCTTAGCGCCTTTAATAAAGGCCGAACGATCTCTGTAACCCTCATCCATGGTTGAAAGTTGTGTGTTGATGTAAAGAGTGCTGGAGCCGGGTGTCAGGAGCTGCTTGTTAGCATGTAGTAGAGTGAAGCTGGGCTAGAGAAGTTCAGGACCTTGGACAGCACCTACTAGAGCACAGAGCTCTAAACGACAGCCTGAAATTAGAGAAGAACACGTGCTGTTATTCAAGATGACACACTTACAGAAATACTGGAATTTACAAATATATGCATCATATGTAACATAAGGTGCATTGTTATCATTTATGGTGAATTGATGGTGCAAATCGTCATAATCATGTCCAGTTCAAGATAATAAAATAAAATATTGTTTTATTTTCAAATTAATTTATAAAATTATAAATATGAAATTTAACATTTTAAAGTATTTTTATAATAAAGGTTGTAAAGGTTTGGTTGTGCTGCATTTATGCTTATTTACAAAAAAAAGAAATCATTGTCATTATCATAAATTGTATTACAGTCGAATGAAAAATGTCACAGTGTAAAACTCTTTACGATTTGCTCTTTTAGATCTTACTCTTTGCTGAATCATACAGGTAGTCTGTATATTCTGATGATATACAAAGAAGGCAAACAGTATACCAATACTGGCTGACTTATTTTTTCACATTGACTTCCAAAATACATTATTTGTATTCTTGAATTATGGATGACTAGTTTGTACACAGTTTACCTGCTTAAAACAATGCATTTACAATGTCAAATAAATAATGCTAGAAGAAACACAGCTGCCAGTTGTTAAGACTATGTCTTAAGCAGAGGAATGTCTAGCAGTTAGACAAGAGGTAATCAGTCTTACTTTTCCAATTCAAATGAAACCAATGTACCTTTTTATATAACTGACTTTAAAAAGTTAGGACATGTCTTCAAGAAAAGTATCTTTTAAGAATGGTCTAAGCAGTTTATGCAACCAGTCATACCAGCTTAACCCAAACTAGTTTTAAAAATGGTCAATCAGGTAAAAAACAGGCACTCTCGAAATCGAGAGTTCTCTCGAGAGCACAAATTTAATTTGCTCAGCGAGTTACTCTGGCGTTGAGTAATGATGCTCATTAAATATGCCCCTCGATCTGAGTTGCACCAATCACATCGGGTTATCTGATATAGGCGGGCCAGAGGTGAGCTAAACAGATGACGACAGCGCTGTGACGTCGAAGTCATTAGCAAACATTGCAAGATGGCTATGGATGAACACCAGAATCGGCTTTGGCCGCTACAATGAATGAGTTAGACTTGCGTTTTTATATAAAAGAGGAACAGAAGACGGCGCTCGAATCCTTTTTTGCTGTTTTGCCGACCGGATACAGTAAGAGTCTATTCTACCAGTTAGCTCCGCTGGTAGCTAAGCGTATGGGGCTTATTGTTGTGATTGGTCGTAGTGTTATCCAATTGCGTGCAGTGAGATTTTCAAATGCATGCTTGGTGCCGCCTCTCGAGCTGGAAGATTTTCATTAGTCGATGCCAGACCCTTAATCTTTCAGATTTGGGCCTGGATTTCCAGGCTAAAAAACAGGTCCAACGGCTGCTCCTCTAGCTAATCAACCATCTAAACCAACTTGGATCCGCTAATGCCCTGCTTGGACCAAATAGAAATCATGTACAACAAGCAATACACTGAGCTTGGCTTCAGCAGGATCTTCCAGCAGAAACATTACCTGTATACTCTTGATTATCATAAATCACTTTTGTGAAAACAGTAAAAAAAAAAGTATTATACATATCGTCACCTTCCTTAAATAATTGCCTAAATCATTTTTTGACAAAAATGATTTTTTTGCATAAGTCATCTCCTCATGATGCTGGCCACCTCTGGTAAAATCCCCACATCCTCAGTTGAACAGATCATGCAGTTCTACCCCTGTGGTGTAATGGCCTATGTCAAGAGTGTGACTTAGGCTGTTTTATTTGGCCGAAGTCAAAAGATTTTACAAGCAATTTTAAAATTTTAAAAGGCAATTTTACAAGCTTTTCAAGATGGGAGCTGCATCAAGAAGAACGAACCTCTGAAGTTGTTGAAGTGTTTTCTGAGAAACCTGAAAAATGACTTAGGCAATTATTTTAGGAAGGTGACGATATAATAAAAATTATTGTAAGCTTACAAATGAATACATGGACAACACTGACAGCATGTAAATAGGTGCAGCAGCTCTCGCAGTGACCTTGTTTCCTCCACTTTACATTCTGGGGGAAAACACTTTAAGAAACCAATTGAGCCTCCCTGAAAAACAGCTGATTAAAATGTTCCTGAGGGAAATTCATGAAATCATCAGTTTGTGTTGCCTCGTACAAATCTGTTGAAATTGGTCTGGATCCAGTTATTGCATTAATAATCAAATATTCATAATTGAGCCACATTAATAATATCTCAGAGGGTATTTAGGAGCTCTACAACACTGATAAAGATCTGTACAGAAACCTTTCACTGCGCAAACCTGAAAAGGATCATATTTAAGGTTAGGAATCAAAAACCGGAAATGACAATGACAACACCTCTTTCACCCCGAGTTGTCCTCACTTCAGCATGAGTAGTGTAGTATGAATTTTTAATGATTTTGGAACAAAGATTTTTTGCTTCACAGAATCCTCCAGAGTGGGTATTGAATCACTCACTATCACTAAACCTCAAGTTATTACTTTTTATCATATATATATATTATTCTACTCACATCACACATCTTTAGGATATGTAGACATGCATACACATAGATATATGTATACAGAGCCACAATCATTAAATTCATTACAATTCCTATTCCTAATGACACTGCTCTTCTTTTTTGTCAGTCTTTTTCACATTCTCATCTAATTTAGTAATTTGCCTGTTCTTTTCTATCTCTCTGGCTGTGTTTTCCTCTCTGAATAGAACTCATCAGCCGACGGTCATCTCTCAGCAACCACATCACCCTGTGTCTGTGAAGATAATGAGCCGGTCAGTCTGACATTCGGCCTTCTGTGTGACAGACAAAAAAAAAAAAGCAATCTCGGATATCTGTCATCAGCCCTGCTCTGAACACCTCGGCACAAGTCCTATTACGTTATCGTGGCACTGATAAGTGAATACACAGCAACTGAACAGCCATGTGGATCGTAGAGCTGTAAATGCCAATAAAACAAATTGACATGCTTCCCTTGTTACTCAAAGTAAACACTGTGCAATAGAGCAGACGGTTGTAAAACTATAAATGTCTGTAAAGGTGGATCTGGGGGCTATATGAGCTCATCAGCAGTTGCGATTGGTCCAAGGGAGAAATGGCCCAGTTGGCGGCAACAGACAGGGATCTGCGGTCGTTCAACTATCACTAATATAGTACTTGCATGTTCTCTGGATGTCTTCCAATACAGAGGCAAGCATGCACTGCCATTGGGAAAATCATTTCTAATATTGATTGCTTTCAGGGCTGGTTAGAAAGTGTTTGGTATAGAAAAATCCATGCATAAGTGGGTTCTGACGAGTTTTTGATGGATAAAGTGCAGACACATGATGAAAATGCATCAGCAACTTTGTGGCTAAGCTCAAGAAAGCGTGATTTCATTCAAAACAACACAAATATCAATGTTGCTTTCATCACTATACTGAAACAATCAAAGGCATTCTGACCCAGGGCCTAAAAAAATCAATCCCTTCACTCCGAGCAGAATCAGTATTTTAACTCATAGCTACAATAATCTTTGTAATCTGAAAAACCTAACTTCATTTGAGCTTGATTTTGGTAAAATGTTAATAATATAATGACACGTTTTTATTGAACAGTAACGGTTCAAATACAATCAAATACAGACCTATGGTAATTATAGCTAAAAACCTACCCCAACCCTAAAAATTACCCTAATCCTTCCCCTTCAATAAAATTAAAATTTACTGTAGAAGAAGTGCAGCACTAGTGATGACATCAATGGATCTAGAGGGAGGTGCTAATTGGCTGTCTCATTATAAGGGGGCGTAACTTGTAGGGGCGTGGTTTGTAGTACTGCAGGATGCAGTCGGAAAAATTCGGGCATATTACTCACAATGGATGTGTCAATGTCAAATTTGCATAGGAATCAATTGGTTGACAGCCAAACAGTACGATAAAATAACGTTATAAACCAGTTAGAGGTTTCAATAAGCGTTTCTGTTCAGAACAATTAAACTTGTATAAATAACACTAAAATAACACTGTCATGTACTCACCTTCATATATAATTTAGTGGAACACAATACATTACATACAATGAAACTGTCTTCCACACAATGAAAGTGCACTGCTAATGTGGTTGCCAAAAAAAAAAGACCACTAAAGCAGTCAACTCTTTTCAAGTTGTCTGAATCCATATGATAGCTTTATGTGAGAAACAAACTGATATTTAAGTTGTACTAATTCTGGCATAGCACCTCCAAAGAGATTTGAGAGTAAAAGGCTAATTCTTTAAATTTCAGTCTCATCCTCTCACAAATCTATTATAAACATTCTTTAAAACAGGCAGGTGAGTAAATGACGACAGGTGAACTATCCCTTTAAGAGCTCTCAGTGACATTCAGTGTCAAAGCATTACACCTGTAAATAACCCATGTAACTAGTCCTGCACAGAGACTGCAGTACGGTGCAATGGTAACAACCGTATCCCCCACAGTTCCCAAATACAGCTCTATTCATGTCTGCAGACAGGACAGCAATAGTGGCGTGTAGGAGCAGCGGCATGTGTGAGATGGCTCTGCTGGGAAAATCACTCAGTCGACTCTTGGAGGAACACTTGCGTTTCAATTAGACTCGTACAGGAACATATGTCAGCGCTAAAGAACAGGGCCTAAAAGCTCTGTGAACCAAAGCCTATCCCAGAGCTGTCACATCTCTCTGATACACTGCTCTAATAGCAAAATGAGATTATAGGCCATTTAGATGTGACTTAGTACTGCAGTATATCAAAAATGGAGTTAAACACACAGACGAGGAAGACAGTGCCATTCTTAAACACAATAAAAATGAGATTTCTTCTAAATCTGCTATGAATCAAGAGACATGACACACTGCAAAATACTTATTTGTTTATAAATAAGATATAATATAAATAAAATTGTATATTGACACTGAAGACTGGAGTAATGGCTGCTGAAAATTCAGCTTTCACATCACAGGAAAAAAATACATTTTAAAATATATTTAAATAGAACAAGGTTTTTTAAATTCGTGATAATATTTCACAATTTTAATGTTTTTATTGCATTTTTAATCAAATAAATGCAGCCTTGGTGAGCATAAGTGACTAATCTCAAAGACACTAACTGACCCCCTTTGAACGGTAGCTTGTGTGTATGTATATACTGTATATATATATTTATATATATATATAACCAAACAAACTCTAATGAGTCTCATCTGACATTATTGCACTTGGAAATATATCGGATAATGAAAGTAAAATGGGCTGTGAAACACGTTTCTTGTTTTAGCTCTTAATTTGTAATTTCTCAGAAGTTACAACATAACAGTAAAAGATCTGGCACCTTTATTCGTAACATCTCTTTAGGATCAAGCTGATTGTGAATTAACTCTGATATAAGGGGTGGGCAATGTCTTTGCCTCTTGTTCACCAGTGATGAAAGACCCAATTATGTAATTCAGTTTTTGAAGCAGAGACTACGCCAGTGGGAGTGTAGATCATCATTTTCAACGAGAGACGACAGGAAAGCAGCGCATCAGCTAGAGTGTGAAGAGGCTCATGGGACTCCAGTGAATCTCAGTGTTAGCGAATACAAACTTCCAATGAAAACACAAACCTATGATGACAGCCCTGAGGGGCTCATTTCTGTTTTGGAGTACATTTTCATGTCCCCTCATATATATCTTAAAGGCATAGTTCACCTAAAAACTTTCATTCTGTCATCACTTACTCACCCTCATATTGTTCCAAACCTGTATGAGTTTCTTTCTTCTGTTGAACATAAAAGAAGATATTTTGAAGAATGTTGTTAACCAAACAGTTGATGGACCCCATTGACTTCCATAGTATATATATATATATTCATATGTATGGAAGTCAATGGGGTCCATCAACTGTTTGGTTACCAACATTCTTTAAAACATCTTCTTTTATGTTCAACAGAAGAAAGAAACTTATACAGGTTTGAAACAACTTCAGGGTGAGTAAATGATGACAAAAAATGGTGAACTATCCCTTGGCTGGCAACAAAGGATTCCGTTCATTATGCTAAGCTAAGCTATCGGCAGCGCTGCCAAACTAAAACAATGCATGTACTGAGACAAAAATGCATTTGCCCACCTATCTAAATGTAGGAAAGACGGTGAATAAGCCCTATTTCAAAAAACGGTGGAGTGTTCCTTTAAGCTGTTTATATGCAGAAACACCATCAGGGATTATAAAGTCATCTTGTTTGGGTGTGTATTCTGGTGATCTGATATCATGTTACAATAATTCCATCAAGAGGCTAATGCCAATGAAAATCCCTAAAGCAGATGTCCAGGATCAGAGCGCTGTTGGTTTGCCGGGTCACATCAAATGGCTTTGACAGAATGCTGACATTCATTGAGATGAACACGGTTTGTCAAACTAATGTGAAGGCTGAATTTTTCTCTTTCTTTACAAAAAAACATGCAAATAAATAGTCGCATTAAGGATAATCTGCACCTGTGACTAGTACATTCCCAAAAAACACCAACCCACAGCATGTTCCTCTCAACAAAATACTCACACACAGGTTCCCATTTAGCATTCAGAGAAAATGATTATGCTGCTTTCTAAAACACCTTATTTTGACCAAATTCTAAAGCATCTAAAGCAAATTTCTTAGATCTTATGATATGTCTCTGTGAACATATGGTGGCTCGCCATGCTGACTCTGAGCCTGAATGGTTTTGTGAACCCAGACAGACTGGCGCTTGATAAATAGCAGCGATGATAAAGAGCACTCGCTGTTTCTCATTCATCTTCAATATTAAGCATTTTATGTACTGATTCCATTTATATTTAGTATTTTCCTTCAAAAATGTTTCTTTGCAGTGGCAAGAAAACTAATTAGTTGTTTACAACATCTGTGAATGTCATTAACAAACGTTACTAGGCAACCAGTAGTGGGAACGCACACTAGCGACCTAACCGCCGGTCACTGACCACATGCAGCGACAAAGTTTCAGCTAGTGTGAACGCAGCTTTAGAGTATTGTGTCAATAACCTAGCAACAGGCTCATGCCAAACTGTACTAAAATCAACTGTTGATTCGAGACTGAAAAATACCTGTCCAAAAGAAAGACATTTGGACACCATGCAGTGCTCTAAAAAGGATCTGTTATGCTTTTTCACATTTTCAACTTGAAACTCTTGGTTATGGTAAGGGGCATGGCATTTCCAAAACACGCACAAAGTGGTTGGCCAATCACAACACATTGGTCCAGCTGACCAATCGAGATGGTCCTCACTGCAGAACACGAAATCCAGGGGGAGGAGTTGGATCCAGATCCAACTCCTCCCACCTTACATATACCTAAACCTACCCATCTCCACCCCCTGATCCCTAAACCCACCCCTAAACCTACCAATCTCCACCCCTTAGATCTGGATCCAACTCCGCCCCCTGGATCTCGTGTACTGCAGTGAGGTGCTACTGGACCAATCAGAGCACATTGTGCTTTTCAGAAGGAGGGGCTTCATAGAGACAGGAACTAAACAGGGCGTTACTGACAGACTGGGAAGAGAGGTGCTGCAACAATGGAGAATAAAAAATAATGTGTTTTGAACATTCAAGCATGAAACCTATTTTAGCAGATCTGAAAAACAAAATCAAGACTTTGTAAAAGGGCATAATATGGCCTCTTTAAAGGGTCACTTTGGCAGAAGATTCAAACCAGTTAAATGTCAGCGGTCAAAGATTGGCGAAGAGAGGAGAAACCTGCTCAACAACAGTGACCAACAGAGCGGCAGCACATGTCGAGAGAGAGGAAGAGTCTGTACTGAGAGCCATCATGACTTATGACAGCCATGCAAATGCACTCAAGACAAAAAAAAACCTTGTGAATGATAAACTAAGACCACCTATGGATCAAATCCACCATTTCCTTGGTTCACATTCATATTTTGAAGAAAGGTAGGGTCCAAATAACGCTGGACCCAATTGACTTTCTTTGCATGGGCAAAAAAACGAACAAACAAACAATAAGACTTTCACTAAAAAATAAAAGTCATATGCTTGGATCCGTGTCTAATGAGGAAATAAAGAGGGGCAAATAATTATCATTATGCAAAAGCACTATGTACAAACACAGAGATTTGAGAAGAGAAGAAACACTCAAAACTAATTTGAATAATGAAATATTCAAACGAATGCATACATTATTCCTACAATAGCAATGCCATTAACCATTAACCAATACTTGTATGAAATGTTGTTAGTCATTTTAAGTTAAAAGGTATTATAAATCCTTTACATGCCATCCCACATAATAACCCTATTAATACACCTAACAGGCTTATTAATTATTCATGTGAATGATTTGAAAGGCAATTTAAGCCTTAACTGTGCGCCCTTCAGCAACAATACATGCTGAGTCACTTTTCTTATCAGGGTATTGAGGGCATTTTCAACATTGTGAACGATTATTTGTACAAAATTTAAAACTAAGCTATCCATTATCCAGTAGGCAGATGGAATATGTGTATGGTGGTCAGTCACACAGACAGCCCAGGGGCTTTCCAGAGGACAAAACATGAGAATACCAATATCCCCGGCATAACAAGGACTATAACGAGATGAAGCAGTTAGCTTGATAGAAACAGAAGTTAATTTAACAGTAAATGGGTGAATCTCAACCAAACCTGTTCAAAGCATAATTCGGCCAATGGAGTGAGTTTGGGGAGGGACTATCTGTTTGTTCAACCCATGTAAAACAGGGGGAGTGTTCGGGAAACCAGTTTGAAAACAAGCATTATTTTTTCGATTTCATTAAGTGGTATCAAGGTTGTTTTCGTAAACGAAAACTGAAACTAAAACTATTGGTACAAAAACATTTTCGTAAACGGAAATAAAATAGAAATTTCAACATAAATGAAAAACTAAAACTAAACTAAACTAACAACAGTTACTGAAAAACTAACTGAATTAAAATAATAATTAGCAAAAATAAACAATCGTTTTCGTAATTAATAAGCTCTCATCCTGTACTGGAAAATCAAGTTTTTCCATTCCACTGCGCTACTTTATTTTTCAATGACCGCTGCGGTCGAGTCTCGCGTCTTTTGCAGTGTCTCGTGCATGACACAACGTTCTAAAAACACGGCACTTGAGTTAAAATAAGTTTTAAAAGTTAAAATAAGTTTTTCAACTTTTAAAAGACGTGTCTCGAGACCTTGCAAAACTGCTTTCTGTGTGAACCAGCCCTAAGAAGCAGAAATGGCCAAATAAGTATTTCCATCATGTCTAGACCACATGCAAATAGAGCTATACCTTAATTCAAAGTAAGATACCCATTTCATGTGAAACTAAACAAAATACCACACACATTAGAAAAGATACCACACTGAGCAGAAAACGGAAAAACCCACAAAATAGACGTACATTTGTACAAGTAAACTAAATGTCTGGTCTGAATAGAATATATGAATATGAGTTTATGATATTTAAAGATGCAACAGACAAAAAGCATTAATGGATCAATACAAGAATAATGTTTGAAAGGATTAATCATAAATAACCATAAAAGTATACGCATATTTTTTTTATTTCTCTTATACGCCCCGTTTAACAAGATTTAATCTTTAATATGAACTATAGTTACTAAAACTAAAACTTAAACCTTAAAACTGCAGTGAACCAAAGACAGTCTCAAACACACGGTTGAAATCGCTGGCGTTTCTGACATCACAAACAACCTTGTAACCAATCAGGTCAACGTGTGATCGTCAACGAGTGGATCTCTGAGCTGGGCTGCGTTCCAGTCCACTTTTAGACACGCACTTGCGAACTTCCCTAAGCACTTCCCCTCGGGGGAATCCCTGCCGCCATTTTGAAGTGCGTTCCACTGTGAAGTGGACGAGGGAAGTTTGTATGGACAGACCCTCGTTCCCTCGATTTTGACCGAGGGAGCGAGTCTATTTCATATGTGCACTTCAGGCACCTATATGTCCCACAATGCAGTACGATTGTGACGTCACCACATATCTCGTCTAATCACCACCACAACAAACAATTCTATTAATTATATATTTTTTCATTTAAAACAACCCAAACACACCTACATTTGGATGCTGTATTAAACAAATTCTTAAAGGGAAAGTTTTTTTGAATAATAAATAAACTCCATAGCTGATTCCAAGTAATCAAGGGCTTAGGACGTTCCAATTCAGCCCACCGCAGTTTCCGCCAGTAGTCGGCACTCGTGCAATGTAAGCAATGACGTACATCCGAGTGAACGAGACGGAGGGAAGTTAGCGAGTGAAGGGCATGACAATTTTGGACTGGAATGCAGCCCTAGAGTGAGTGAGTGGAGGCGGGGCTAATCTGCATATTCATAGAACCGCTTATACTAAATGAGACAAGGGTGTAGAGTTACATTCAAGCTATTTTTTTTTTTTTCAAGGATTTTTTTTTTTAAATATGTCATTTTGGTGATCAAAGATGAGTTTTTAAGGAATAAAAATATTGACTACAAGGGGACTTTAAAATATGTCAGTGCCATTGTTTTGTCTCAAGATACACACCAGTAATGTATTTTTCTAAGACACGTTTCTAAAATCTATAAATGCCCTAATTGAACCAAGGCTTAATCCTTGTCTGTGAAACTGGGCCACACATTGTATAATTATGATAAAATGAAAACAAAGCAGTTTTAATATTATTATGCTCCAACCTCTTACAACAGTTTTGCTTCCCATTCTGTACATCTTTTTATATGTGTTTGAAATCTAATCTTACAAAGAGTAATAAATTGAACACAATTTGTACTACATTTACATTTATGCATTTGGCAGATGCTTTTATCCAAAGCGACTTACATTGCATTTCAAGGTACACATTTACATTCTTATCAGTTCTTCCTTTCCCTAGGAATCGAACCCATGATTTTGGCGTTGCAAGCGCCAACGCTCTACTGTTTGAGCTACAGGAAAGCTAGCTTTCTCTGACACATATGCTCGGCTTGATAAAGTATTACCAACAAGGCCGAAGCTCAATGCATCTGGTGTATTTCAAAGAGCAAGAGTGACAGCAGAAGCCTTGAGTAGATGGATCTAGGAATGAGTGCGGTGGAATAGAGGGAGGGGAGGAGGATGTTAGCGGATGGTTAGAAGCGTCTCGACAGCGGTCTCGCAGGAAAGGACAGAGCCGTTGTGAGTCACGTTAGCCCTGGAACAAATCTCTCGGTGTGCGCTGTCACCATGGCCACAGTCACTCCTGCCCTCTGCTACATCAGCACCACCAGCATCCTCATGCCCTGCCTCCATTTTAGCCCCAAATATTCCAGCACAAACTGGCCTGAGCCACATTTGGATGGGTGTTGTCAATGCAACATTTCATTAAAAACAGGAAGTGCTGCCTTCTACTCTATCACACTGTCGCTAGTGCAAATTGAACACTGAGTAGTGAAATATATAGCCTAATATGCAAGGAAATCCTCACCCTTAAAGTCAACATGAAATTAAAACTGACCTACTTTGCTTTCTTAAAATGATAGTTCACCCAAAAATGAAAATTCTGTCATTAATTTCTCCCCCTCATGTCACTCTAAACCCATAAGACTTTTGTTCATCTTCAAAAAATATTTATACATTTTAATGAAATCTGAGAGATTTCTCTCCCTCCATTGAAAGCCTATTCACCCAAAACTGATGCTTCAAAACGTTCATTAAGTCATTGTAAAGTAAATCCATATGAATCTAGTGGTTTCATCCAAGTCTTATGAAGGGTCACGGTCGCTTTATATGATGAACAGATTTAATTTAGGCTTTTATTTGCGTATAAACTTTGATCAACGCACATTATATAACCCTCAAATATGATAAACCGCACTTACTCGACACGCAAGAAAAAACCTGGTTCACCGTTTACCATAGTATTTGAATGCTCTGTACATTCGCCGATCAGTGTTTATTTGTGAATAAAAGCCTAAATGAAATCTGTTCATCACATAAAGCGACTGTGTCCCTTCATAAGACTTGGATTAAACCACTCGATTCATATGGATTTCTTTTACGATCTCTTTATGGACATTCTGAGGCGTCAGAGTTTTGGGTAAATATAGACTTTTAATGGAGGGAGAGAAATATCTTCATTTGTGTTTCGAAGATGAACAACATGAGGGCGAGTAAATGATGATAACATTTTCAAATATCCCTTTAAAGTGGTAAAAGTAACTCAACAGGTTTAAATAGCAGAAGTATACAAGGCACATTCTGCATGGTGTATATAATGAAGTCCAGAGGAAATGAGAATTTTTTCTGTAAGAGCTCATATTTTACCGCAGGGATTAATGGGTGAGAGATTACAGTATGATTCAGTTATATGCAGACTCATGCAATATACTAAACGTAAGCATAGAGCAGTTTCAAAGAAACCTCTCACCCTCCATTTGCATCATCGTGAAACCGAGGACATCTGGATCTAACCTTGAAGAAAATTCTAAATAAATCACATATCTATAGAGGACATCTTTAGTGGTTGGTGGCCTTTACCCTTCTCTCTGTGAACACATGCAGAGAGAGTAATGTATAGATTTTGGTTCAAACACGAGTGAATGGGAATTTACACATGGCTCCACCTTGGTGTGAAAATATATATGTTCTGAGGTTCTGCTTCAATTTAGATGTTTCCATTCCACTCTTAAAATTGGCATGCCTTCGATTTCACTCTGAACATTTACCCAGACGTTAACCTGCTGTTATGCAAGTATATTTTGAAGACTAACAGGATGGAAAGTGATATTGAAGACACAAAGGCAAAAAAATATATAAACTGATCACCAATTAGAACAATAATCCCAAGAAAACATGTAAGAAAGGAAGAATCACTTGGAATATTTCTTAAAATCTGGACAATTCTTGTTTTTTTATGAAATATTGCAGTTTTTATTATGAATGATTTTTCCGTGCACATTTTTTTTTTTTTATGTCACCTCGTAATCTTTACTCAAAATAACTTCCCCTCCCTCTTGCAGCAACTTCTCTTCTCTTCTCTGATGATGTGTTTACTAGTGTAAGTACTAGTACTAACTAGTAGTTTACTAGGCCGACCTGTCACTCACATGAGATCCACCAGTAGCAAACCACAACCATCCAATAAATTCCCAAAGGACAAAAACAAAAAAGTCCTTTTGTTTAATTTTGCCTCTAATTTGAGAAGCCGTTTTACTCAGATATACAAATAACTGGGAAGAAAAGACTATCGCGAATTCCATTTCATGACTACTTTAACAAATTGCCAGTTTTATATTCATAAATTAAAACAGTCATTAAAATTTAAATCAGAGCAGCACCAGGGGATATGGAATTATTGTGAAAATTGCAATATTGTAATAAAAGAAAACTAACTAACATGATTTCCAACCTTAAAAAATGTAATCTAATATATGACACGGACATGAAAATGTGCTGCACCAACCTCAAGTGCTAATCTTATTCCCGGCTCCTGAATGAGTTCTGAATGATGGCCGAGTCAGATCAGACATCAGCACCAGCAGAGATCAGAGACAAACGCTCCTGTCGTGCCGTTAAACACTTTTTCTGACCCTGTTCTCTCTCTTCCTCTGAGGATTCCTCTCAAGGTTACTCTGAAAAGAGCACTGCAGCGCAGAGAGCACACAATGATTGAGGAACAACTGCAATCCTGAGCAGCACCAGAGGACTGGAGCTGAAGCTGCGTACCACAAACAGCCCGCAAATCAATTCACAATAGGAGAAACAGCTTCTCTCAAAGGCCTTCACACGGGCTTGGACACTTTCAAACAGATCCGGATAAAAGTTATGATAACACAGTGGCTCATCCTACCAATGACCTGTGTCATTGCACATCAAACCTTCAGACTTTTGCATATCACTAAGCCACAGTTAGTATTACTGTTAATATTATTTTGGGTTACACTTTATTTTAAGGTGTCCTTGTTACAGTGTAATTCTATATTTAAGTACTGAGTAATATTAAGCAACTACATGTACTTACTATAGGGTTAGGGTAGGATTAGGATTTGGTTGAGGGTTAGTTGCATGTAATTATGCATAGTTTACTGTTATTACTACGGTAAGTACATGTAACATATGTAACAAGGACACCGTAAAATAAAGTGTTACCTTATTTTGCATTGTGATGCTTTTTGGGTAAAGACAATGATAATTCTCCTTAGATTTCACTGTGATAAAGTATTTTTATTGTGTGCTTATGAATATATAGTCACAATGTAAAAAAGAAGGATCTGAATTTACAGTCTTCAGTTAGCACTCATATTTTATCCAATCCGACTTACAAACGTGAATAAAAAAGCAGAAGTGATTATTCCAACTGAGAAAACATCACAAATACTGCTAACATGCTAAATTCATATTAGAAATATCTATCAAATATACATCTCTAATATCAATACTAACTAACTAAAGCTCTACATATACACCCTTAAAAGTAAAGGTTCTTTATTGGCATCAATGGTTCTATTAAGAACCTTTAACATTCATAGAACTTCATTAGATTATTTGAGGTTCTTAGGTTAATAACACTTTCTTCATACTAAGACAAAATGGTTCTTTTAAAAACTGGTCTTTGGGGAACCAAAATTGGTTCTTCTATAATGGCATCACTGTGAAAACCCCCCTTTGGAACCTTTATTTTTAATAGTGTACTAACAATACTGTCATATATAAAACTCTATAATATCAAATATAGCTAATAAACAAAGATCTGCATATATAGGAATGTAACAACATATAGGATATAGCTAGCTACTATCAATGCAGTAATCACAACGTAAATCTCTGCATTGCTAGAACATAAAGCTCTAGCATTGTAATACTAAAATTTTTGCATATTTTCAGCTCTGCACAATCTACACTTATGTAGGAAACGGTAAAGAGCACACTTATCATTTTTTGCATGCACTCAACAGTGATGGTTGGTTATTTCCAGCTCAAAGGCATTATATTTCACTGAAAGAGGAGCAGTATACGGACACATGTAGATCCATAGAGCATCATTGTGAATTCAGTCAAAGCAAATGCACATGCTGTCGTGACTAGATTGAATGCAATCAGCAATAGAATAAATCATCACTCTCACACACGCGCACACATGTACCAGGTTTCCATTCTTCATGACTGCTGCAAGGTCATTTTGATGCTTCAAGATAGCACGAGCAAAACATCTCGTTTTAATCTACATTTCTCGTGATTAATCAATTGCAGAAAATATGAAACCCGATAGCAGCCTAAAATCGAGGATAATGTTAAAGCCCGATCAGTGTTATTCTGACGGATAGATATGAGGTGAAGGGGCGAGGTTTAAGGTGCCTTGTCTCTATGGGAATATGGCTTTTATAAATTGTTCTTTTGATCTATTCTTTAACACATGGCAAACAAAGATTAACATAAATACAGTAAATAAGTAACAATGTGTCGTAGGATACTGAGTGCAAAATACAGCAAAAAAAATAAATAAAAAAATAAATAAAAAATCTGCTCGCCGTAAAATTATTTTTGAGATGATGCATGAGCCAATGATAAAAAATATTGCCTTAAAACAGATTTATATATCATTTACGAACAGTGTTGTAATTATAAAGATGTATTTTTGATGAAGATTACGTTTGCATCCATCATTGATGTGCTCACATTATTTTTCAAATGAATGCATCTACTCCCTAAAATAGCCTGTAGAAGCTTAAACCTGCAACACATAACAGAAAACACGTATGTATGCCTATATAAATGTGCAATTTAAAAGCATCAATGAGCATCAAATCATATTTAGGCTATATAGATTCACTAATTATAAATCAGCTCCAAAACACGAATTAATTAGCAATAGAGGTCACTTACCAGTGCGATTCAGTTATTATTTTTTCCAAATGCTGTCAAGAATAACTGTATATAAGATACGGTGAATTTTTAGTCGTGATGATGAGGAGGGCTGTGTGACATTGCCTGTATCTTCACCCTGTAACGAAGGCGCGTGTGACGTGTAACAGGGTGCAACCCTACAACAGGCAAAATTATGATTCCTACTATGGCGAACGCTAGATTTATTAATATTAATAGGCACACTGACGTTGCATGGTAACCTTCCTGGAGCGTCCAGTTACGTAATCTAGTTACTATTCATGGCCGAGCCTTAAATTCATGATAGGCCAACCGACTATCGCTCACTCAACTTTCTTTCAACCAAACGGTTGGGCGATCGTCACGTGATTTGCACTCTTCGCACTCTCTGCCTTTCAGCCAATCATTTAGGTCTATTTAGGCGAACGTGATGTTACGTAATTAATATTCATTAGACAAGCCATCGCCATAGTAGAATTGGCTAATTCGCATCCTAGAGCGATCCCTTCATCCCTCATCACCACTCTCCAATGTGCGAGCGATCCGAAATTAATTTGCTATCAGCATCACCAATGTTTTAATTAAAACGGGTTTTTATTATGATAAAAAAACGCCACATGTTTAATCCAAGCTGCCTTCAAAGGGGTTTACGCAAACGCCAGTGTTTTCCTCGAGCAAATGATTGTGGAATAGTCTTTTTTTTCTTCTTTTTTCTTTTTTTATTATAAATGAATGTCATATATTGTGTGTTTAATGCCTTTTAAGAGCTGAGCACTGAGTCTGAAATCACTGGTCTGTGCATGATTGCACGTGCTCTAACTCGTGCACATAATTGGCCAAAAGGACGGAACCATGATGCGCTTTTCTTACCATCTTCATCGACTGTTATTAATGTAAATTCGACATAACCTGCCTTTATCAAAGATTAAAATACTCTTGCCAATTAATAACTGTCTGCTAGAGGTAAGTGCAGGAGTTCGCAATCTCATAGATGCCACTGACCCCCAAATATGACCATATTCGCGCAAAGGACCACCACATAATATATAAAATGCAGCTAACCTTCCTTTTAATGTATAAAGACATATATATATAGCCTACACACACTAACTTTTATGTTAGATTGATCACAAATCAAGATTAATCGATTTTGACAGCACTTATTTAACGTATATTGTTTATTTAGTTCAATTTTACGAACCCCCTTGCAGTCCTCAGACCCCAGTTTGAAAACCCCTGGGATCAAAATAGAATCACATAAATCAATATTTATGTCAAGAGGCTATGATTTTTTCAACAGCTATCACTGACAGTGTTTTGAAGCGACAAGTCAGACATCAAATTTTTTATAGAACAGCAATATGATATGACATAAAAATTCAGTAAATAACATTCATTAAGAATTAAAATGCTATTCTTCTGCCACATAATATAGTCCATAGGTCTAACTGTAGGCCATATACAAATGTCAAGCATTGTGAAAGCTTGTCATATTAATTTTGAATATTACAACAATCTCACCCAACTTAGAGTCGGGAACTCGGTTTTAAAACTGGATATCAGCTTACCTAATTTGCAAAACAGTTTATTTTTGCAACAGTTTTACATGATGAGTTTGTAAGACTGGAAAAACTGGAAGAGAGGGCTACTCTCTGAGAAAACAAAAGAAATTAACATTTGAACTCTCTTCCTATATTACCATCCCCATTTGAGACAGATCACATTTGAGTTGATCACCTCCTAATTTACACATCATTCCCTTCACCCATCCATACACTGTAAAAAATTCCTAACCTCCCCAACTCAAAATTTTCCAGTGACTAAGTCACATCTAAATTTTTCAATTGGCCCAAGTGAAATTCTGTAAATTATAAAATTAAATTTACAGACTTTCACTTGGGCCAATTGAAAAATTTAAATGTGACCAGTCACTAGAAAATTTCTTCAGCATTTTTAAAAGCTGTTGTTTTGAAGTACACCTCGTATGAATCATAACTTCTGCATATAAAGCTCAGCAAAACTGGAAAAACCCGGTTTCACATCATTTTGAGTTATTTGTTGCAATCTGTTGTGGATTTAGGTATCTGCGAAGAAACCTGCATAGCAAAATCTGTGACTGTCAGATGTAGTTTCAGAAGTGCCAGTATTATTGGACATAATGGACTAATGCAGTGCTTAGCAACAGGCAGAATGACGATGTGACTGGTTTTCAAATAAGGCTGCCAGTCACCATTCTCCTGCTGACAACAGGAACATCTGCTGGTTTCTCAAGCAGCTACTGCATCACATACCGTTACATCAAAACAATATAGGGAACTAATTCATTACCGCAAACCTAGAGTTTCTTTTTTTTCTATGGCCTGATGAAACAGAGACAGACAAAACATTTTCTTTTCTTAAAGCCTGACATATGAAATAATAGTCACATTTTGAAACATTGAACAGTTTAGACAAAAAGTTTGCATGTGTGTTTTTTGTTGAGTATCATATTTGAAACATAAGGCTTTTATGATATAGTGAGAATACATAAGGCTCATATGATATAGTGAGAATATGGAGCTCATACTCAAGGAGAAAAAAAGATTTTATTCAGAGGCCCAAACTGAGCAAAAATATGCACTTTGGTGCAGCTGCTGATATTTATATAGGGACAAGAAGTAAGATGAAATTGTGATGGCTTGTAATGTAAATCAGTGAGATTTATAACAGTATAACAGACTACTTCAATAAACGCATATAAATATCAGTCGTCACTATATCTGCCAATAATATGTCTTAGTAAGATGATATTTAAATGCTTAGTTAGCAAAGTTCTGTAGTTTTTATTGTACGAGCAAAACATAAGATGCAATGCATTACAATGATTATTACTAACAATATAAAAATTATTCTTATGTTTACATTATAAAAATCAGTAAAGATTTTAGATTCATTTCATGATGATTTTAACAGCACTCCGTTATGTTGTGGTCCCTTAGAAGTGCCTTCAATTTTGTGAGCAAACAAACAATTTAATCAAGAACATTATGCTTTATCTGATTCGCCTCATCCGAACGTTAGGAAAACGAAGAAACCAAATCACCCATATGCTGCTATACTTACAGGGTAATCATCATCAAGCTGTAACCCAAGATGAGTACAATGTAATTATTTGTTCTATTTAATTCCTCGAAACCTTGTCACAACAATGGATTACTTCATTAATGCTAAATTACACCTCACCGCCTCATGAGGGTACAGCACCTTTCAGCTATTAAAACAGAAAACCTCCAGCAGATGTTTCTGACTCAACATCTTAATTTGTGCTCTGGGTTTCATTCCTGCCTCCAGTCTGCAAAGTAAGAGGATGTACTAACTACTGTTAACTGCTCCCTGCAGACTGGCTTTTTAGTGCCCTAAAAAGTGTCACACTGCAGTGTCGACAGGAAAGCAAGCTGGATTTTTTCTCTTCCAAAAATATTCGATGCCAAATTGCCAATCATTTATGATTATTTTGCTGCAGGCACTGAAAAGAAGTCAAATGTCTCTGAAATCTCAATGAGCATACATTTCTCTGGTCCCAGCCGCTGTGAGACCTGTTGGCATATCCTTAATATTATTATCCTTATTTAGATAAATCAGCAAAGTACACCAAAACACACTGCATCATGTCTAAATAAACACCGGCTACAAAACAGAGAGACCATATCAGAGCTGTTCCAGCTGTACAGGACGGCCCTAATTAAACAGATGGAAGTCTTCAGTTTAGACCTGCATAGCATCTCATTAAATGCAAATCCTTTTAAAACTTTAACACAGTGTAAGGCCGTTTATCGCTCCAAATGGGGGTTTCCGCCAGAACGGGTGAAGGTCTCTGTGTGTTACTGTCTTTCCGCGTGGCAAAGTCATTTAATTCCATTTAAGCTTTTATCTGACTCCATTTTATATCTGACTCCATTTTATCACGACCTCAAAATTAAGTTAGATTGCCAATTGGTTATTGGTCAATTATAAAATAGTTTAGCAATACATTTGATTGTTCTATTTAACGCTTTACTTATATTTTACCCGTTCATATTAGGAAGCCATGTCGCTCAGAGGTCCTCACGCCTTGTTTAACGCAGGTCTCACGATCACAATCTCGACAGCTTAAGTCACCAAACATATTGCTACATACCTGACTGAGATCGGTTGCATTAACGCTTAAACAATTAAAGATACTTTGGTATAGCCCCCGTGATTGCATACACTTGAATTTAACGTAACGTTTACTTCAGAAGACGAATGGACACTACTACAGATATATGGCTATGCTGTGGTTTCCCACATACACTTATCTAAAGTAACATTAAATTAAAACTCCTCTGTGTGCGAGTTCTCTAAACTCTTAAATACCTTATTACCTTTTGGTTTATTTCTTTGGGAATGAGACATTTCAAATGATACCAAACATGTGTAATACTGTATGATAATTATTCACATTAAACCATATAGATTCTTGGGTGAATTTTGGTGATCTCAGCATGAGAGAGAAGGAATGGGGGATGAAGAGATGTAGATTAGGATGATTCTGAGGTGAGACTTGCGTCTCGAATGGTGCACAAGAGTGAGTTCAAATGTTAATTTCCTTTGCCCTCTCTTCCAGTTTTTCCAGTCTTACAACAGTGTCAGTCAGTATGTGGTCCATATTGTCACTATAGCATCAAGCAGTTGCTGCAGATTTATCGACTGCACATCCATGATGAATCTCCCGTTCCTCCCGTTCCTCCGCTCTACTGGATTGAGACCTGGTGACTTTAGAGGCCATTTGAGTATAGAGAGAACTCATTGTCATGTTCAAGAAACCAGTTTGAGGTGATTTGAGCTTGTGACATGGCGTGTTATCCTGCTGGAAGTAGCCTTCAGAAGATCTGTGGTCATAAAGGGATGGACATGGTCAGGAACAATACTCATGTAGGCTGTGGTGTTTAAATTATGCTAAAATGGCACTAAGGGGCTCAAAGTTTGGCAAGAAAATATCCTTCACACCATTACACCACCAGCAGCCTTAACTGTTGATAGAAGGTGTTTTCATGTTGTTTACACCAAATTCTGACCCTACCATCTGAATGTCGCAGCAGAAATCAAGACTCATCAGACCAGGTAATGTTTTTCCAATCTTCTATTGTCCAGTTTTGGTGAGCCTCTGTGAATTGTAGCCTCAGTCTCCAGTTCTCACCTTATAGGAGTGACACCGGTGTGTCTTCTGTTGCTGTAGCTCATCTGCTTCAAGGTTTGATGTGTTGTGTGTTCAGATATCCTCTTCTGCAGACCGAGTGGTTATTTGAGTTACTGTTGCCTTCTATCAGCTTGACTAGTCTAGTCATTCTCATCTGACCTCTATGTGTCAGTTTGCCCACAGAACTGCTGCTCAGTGGATATTTTCTCTTTTTCGGGGCCATTCTCTGTAAACCCTAAAGATTGTGTGTGAAAATCCCAGTAGATAAGCAGTTTCTGAAAAACTCAGACCAGCCCATCTGGCACCAACAACCATACCACATTCAAAGTCACTTAAATCACCTTTCTTCCTCATTCTGATGCTCAGTCTGAACTTCCAGCAGATCTTAATGCATGAGTTGCTGCAGTGTGATTGGCTGATTAGATATTTGCATTAATGAGCAGCTGAACAGGTGTACCTTATAAAGTGGCCAGTGAGTTTATGATATCAGATTATAATTTTTTTTCGTAAAGACTAAACTCTTAAAATGAATGAACACCAATATTCATTCAAATACTATTTCAATTAATACTACTGGAATATATACTATATACCATTTAAATAGTTACTACAAAAAAGTACTAGAACCTATTGAATAATTGGAATAGTTGTAACACGGATACCAGCAACTCGATTAGCCTACATAATAGCATTAATTGATAAAGAGCCTAGTAGTAGTAACATAAAAAATATGATAGTTTTAATTAACAAATGTTAAAACGTCTTGCCATAAGACATCTCTAAGTACTCAGGGATCGAGTTATGATTTCATTTGAGTGTTTTGACTGAAACTTTCTGAAAACAGGATCCTGTAGAGACGCTCGCGGAGCGCTGCTCACTGGAGAGTCGCGCGCTGCGCTCGTGTGATGAGCAGATTTTCCAGTGCTTTCTCTCGCTCAGTTTCTATCTGCATCTCATTCGTGCTGACCATCGAGAGCAATCGCCTCCTATTGATTTATCGACCTGCTTCCCACCTCGAGAACGATAAACCACCGATCGCGTCGTGAACTGCTTTTTAATGACCCATTTACTGACCGCGCGTGGCGTCCTGGGTGTCTGATCGCGTGCGGGAACATGTTAAAAAACTATGAGTCGCTTGCACAGATGTCACATCACTCCAGTCTTTTACCATGAGAGGAATGGACATGTGTTGGAAGATTATTGCGACACTGAGCTTGGACTGTTTTAAAGGTTCTCCGTCCTCTTCGCACAGGTACGTCATGTCTCAAAAACTGTGTCAGTATTGCGCATTATTTGTATGAATGTGTTTGCATTCATGTGCAGGAATCGTGTTGGCGGACTGAACAATGGCAGACTATAAATGGGTTGCTATGGCAATACCTGCTCCGAACATAATCTTTACAGAGATTGTGCATTGTCACTATGCATGTACATTGCATGATTTAACAACAACCTAATGCACGGCATGCATGCACTGCTGAAACAAAACAATAATCACAACCTTAATCACAGACTAAAATGTTTTGATGGTCTAGTTGTCTGGCTGTTTGGGGGCACTTTTAGCTTGATCAGGCTGTTAGACTGGCTTAAACTAGACCAACAACCCGTTTTAGGCTGGTCTAAGCTGTTATTACAGGGTGACTTTAACACTGAAATGATGAAGCATCATGCGAGGGTCACAACACTACAGGTTACGCAACACTACCGTCCATTGTGAGAATGACATATCTCTCCTAAAATCTCAGATGTGCAAAATAAAAATAAAATGGATATAAATGAGACGTATACACACCATGAGTATGAAGTTACAAAATTAATGTGAATAGCATAGTTCAGATAATAATAATTATAGTAGGCCTTTATTGAAATTATGGGGATCTAAAGTGAGAATTTTTATGTGTGTGTCAATGTACAATAAATCCATTTATCCAGATTTATTCCAGATTTTAAGTGGATTTTGAAAGCCATTTAAAAAAAATTGTGGTCTCAGACCTTTTGGTCCCAGTGTACTGTATTTGATTTTATATAGAAAAAGAAAGAAAAAATCCAGTTAATTTCATTTAAAAAATACAATGTAAAAAGATTTGAGAATGTTGAATGTTATTTAGAATTTGAAATAAATCTGTTTAATTCAAATGCATTTTAAATTGGAATTTGAATGGCATATTTTCAGTGTGTTTCAGCCGATTTTTGATGAAAAATGTCTGATTTTATGTTGAAAAATGAAATAATTCACATTTATTTGTATAGCTCTTTTCACTTTACATATTTCAAAGCAGCTTTACAGAAAATGCATGTTTCTACATTCCAATCACTGTGACTGTGTTAAAGTAATGTCCAGAAATGCACAGTTCTACGATAGGCCCAATACAAATCCTAACATCATGTATACAGGCAGAAACAATGAGCTCATTAAAGCAATTATCACCAGTTGTGATCATAATGATTACAAAACATACAGAAACTTCATCAGTTGTGTGTTTAAAACTATACATTTAGCCTCATGTGCAGTTTCTTGGCATTGCTAGCAGCATGCTAAACCAGCTTAGCTACAAGAAGATTCAAACACTAAAGAGATCTCATCTGTGATTTCTCTTCCCCGTGGTCCTGCAGGTCGTCCGCTAAGCTGGGCTCGAGTCAGGCCGCCAGCATGGAGAGCAGTTCTCTGACGGGTAGCCTGTCTCTGGGCTCTGATGTTCCTCACTGCCAGTGCTGCATCACCTACGAGGCCAGGCTGAAGCGCCTCTCCTGCGGACACCTCTACTGCGACCCCTGCTCCGACCAGATCGTCAACCTGGCGTTTGAGGACATCGAAGGCCTGGCCGAATACCCCTGCCCAATGTGCAAAACCCTCCGTCACCTGGGAGGCTTCGTTCCAGCACACAGCTTCCACTGTTCGCCCTTCGAAAGTCAAAAGCAGCAGCTAGTTGAGGCCTGTGGGAAGGATTGTGTCATGTAATGCAGTGGTTCTCAACACGACACAGGTTTAACATTGGACATCACGTGGAAACACAAATCCTGTTCCAAAAGATGCAAACAACAAAAGATATTGGAAGCATTTTCTCCTCTCTTATAAAGTTTATAAGCTTGCTTTTCTAACTATATACACAATATCTCAATTCAGGATGTGACGCGCCAGTTGAGATTTATTGCTTTAAAGGGACTGGGTTCAATATTCTGAATCAATTATCTGTAACATGAGAATTCATTGTTAAGTAGGGTCATAAGTGAATCGTTTAATAGGTTTCATATGCCCTCATGGAGGAAAAGGAAAAGCATTTTACTCCATTACTGGTGGAAGTTATTACACAAACTACTGGCTGTTTATAGATAATAGATTCATTTTGTGTTTTTAATGTCAGATGATTTACAGTGGTGAAGCTTACCTAGTGTGTTTCTGTAGGCCTATAGAAGTATTTTTGTAACGAGTGCCATTGATGTTAACAATTATTTATTAAGTCATTTTGCAATTCATGAATTTTAAATGTTGTAATGCTTCTTGCAAAGTGCTCATGTTGTAAATATCTATATTTTGATAAGATTTGAGTAGCTATGTCAGAACTATTGGGCTCATTTATCATATTTTTAATCAAAAACATCAAAAAATTGGAGTTAGGAACTATAAGATGCATTTATTTATCTAAAATGTGCCAATAAAGGTTGTTATAAATGAATAAGGAATGAATGACAAATGACAATATGTAATGATTCGCCCGTGGCAGATGCAAGGATGAAAAGCACAAAACAACTGAAATCAGTTTTAAGGAACAAGCACTGGATCATTTCATTAAATGCAAGCAATTCTTGTGCCATCGGATAAACTTTTGCTTGTGAAATATGTTGATGCAATATATTTCAAGTCCACTTCTGCTGAAACTCTTAAATCACTGATGTGCGAGTGAAACCACAGGGTGAGAGCTGAACACGGTGCCGTGTGTTAATGTTACCAGCACCTTTTCCCCACAGGGGAAATAAAAGTAGGACACAAACCTCTGGAGCTTCTCTCTCAATTTCGGAACGTCACCGTTTTCACTGGTGTAACGCTTCTTCAGACAGATCTGTCCTGAGGAGCACGAGGTCTTTCCATCAAACCTAAAAGTAAAAGTTCTCCTAAAAATGCCAATGTTCACATTCATGTAGTTGCAAAATGCTGTTATTTTTCCCTTAGAACACAAAATCATTTTTAAGAAAAAACAACAGCGCTGGGATGAGTAAATAATGACAGTTTTCATTTTTGAGTGAACTTTTAACAGAATGATGAGCAGATCCAAACACTGATTTGTAGAAAATCCATCAATCTTACAAAAGAAATAATGCAAATAAACCACAGGAAATGAAAACCATGTTGGAGGAAGTCCTGAAAATCCACAGTGATTCAAAATGGAGAGTGTGTGTATTGTGCAGAATATAAAAATGAGAATATAAAATGTCCTTAAACACGAGCATGTTACTTTTTTTGCCCTTCCTTTATACATGAATTGAGTTCACTCTCATGACCAAATGATTATAAAAACACATCACAGTACATTCATGATGAAGTAACACTTACATATCGTATAAATAGTGTTTGAAATGTCAACCATGTTGCATCTAGTATCCATTTCTTTCCTATTTTGTATGAATACTCAATAAAATACAAAAATGCATAACACACTACAGCATTGTGCCTTGCTTGTGAATGTTGAGGCAATCCAGCATTTTCTTTCTGTCCAAATGCTTCATTTGCCGTCAACACTGAGGCGGAAGATTATTTTGTGTCCATCTTGTGGCCGTTCAGGGAACCGCCAAACCTCCTTTGTTATATTATCAGCAAGATAGCAGCCATTTTCCCGCTTTTTGGGTTGAGGAAACAAATCACTATTTTACTATCCTACCGTACCATGAGCTACTGCTACATACGACTACTTAAAGCTAGAACTTTCTTGACCCACACAGTTATCAGATCAATATTTTGGCATGAGCCTCAGACACAACATGCAAACATGTTAATATCACAATCT